>NC_091768.1:43122792-43425822 GCF_029378745.1 Bos indicus
CCTGTACTGTCTCACGTAGTACCCACCAGCAGTCCTACAGGTGAAGTGAGTGAAAGTCACTCAGTCCGTGTCCAACTCTTTGTGACCCCATGGACTATACAGTCCATGGAATTCTGCAGGCCAGAATACTGGAGTGGGTAGCCTTTCCCTTCTCCAGGGGATCTTCCCAATCCAGGGATCGAACCCAGATCTCCTGCATTGCCGGTGGATTCTTTGCCAACTGAGCTATCAGGGAAGACCTCATCAGATGCAAGTAGGTTCCCTAAGTAATGATGAAACAGGGAAAGGGAAGAAACAGGCTGAGAAAGAGCTAGATAGATAAAGGACTTCCATGCCTCATGAAAGAGCTTGGACTTCTTTTTTTCTTAGAGCTCTTGGAAGGCAGTGGAGGGTTTTAAGCAAGATCATATTTGCATTTTATAAAGAGCTCCTTGGTAGTATGAAGGATGGAGTCCAGAGGGAAAGAGCTGGTAGTGGGAAGACTCTTCAGGAGGTGATTGCAAAAATAACCCAGGCGAGGGATGATGATAGCCTGAACTAATGTGGCAATGAGAGTGAAGAGTAGATGATAATATGAGGGCTCTGTATGAGCTAGAATGGCTGGGACTTAGTGAGTATATCAGTCAAGATGACCACAGACAACTTGACAGTCTCTTCAGACAACAGACATGTTTCTTGCCCACACGACGTTCTGCTCTGGTTGGAGAGGCTCCATGGTGCTCACTGTGGTCACTCCGGTCCCTGAGGAACTTCTCCAATAAGACCAGTTGATGTACCAGAGGGAAAGCTCTGGCGGGACTCCCATGGATGGCTAAGTGCTACAGCCCAAAAGTGACACGCACCATTCACGTCTCATGGACTAGAACTTGTCAGTGGGCCTCACCCAACCGAGGGGTGTGCAAAAAGTTCAGCCATGGGTGAGCCATGGTGCCTGAATGGATGAAGGAGGACTCCCAAGTATCTGGTTTAGGGAGTGAGGCAGACATTAGAGGTTTTCACTGAGAAAGAAAAGATGGAATGGGGCAAGGAGAAGTGGACCGGCCAAATTATTACCACTCTTCTTCAGCTCCAGAGTGTAACTATTGTATTGGTCCTTTCTGGTTGTCAAGGAGAGGGACTGGAAATCAGCTCCATTTGGGAGCAAGAGTTGACCTTACGCTTTACAAAAGGCATTTTAATTCATTTGCCCCAGTCTTACAGCTTTAGTAATGTAGTGTTCAGATCTTCTGTGTGTCTTTCTTGAATTTTCATGTGAACTATTGTGTCAACATACGGTGTAAAAATATTAGTTATTAATAGGATGTTAATGAAATCTTCCTCACCTTAGAATATCAAGCTGCTGAATTCAAAATGCCAGAGATGTAAATGCCCTTCCACCTTCCTCACCTCCACCCCCTAGCCGGGCTCACTTCAAGCTATCACAGCGTGGCAGTTGGGGAGGAGGTGTAATTAGGCTGATTGGAGCCTATTGTTCTGCTCTGGAGGGCTGACACCTAGCAGCCTTAGGCAATGTTAGTGCCTCCGAATCAATGGGGAATGATGTCCTCTTTAACCTCAAAAGCAGAAACAGTGAATCTGTTCTGTTTCTCCCCTTCTTTGTTTTCCAGCTCCCCTCCCCAGTTTAATTGTAGTACCTTAAAAACTGACTTTTTCTGTGCATTTGTTTCTTAACAGTTACGAGAAACAATCAAAGCTGGCAAAGGTGTGACTTCAGCTATTGACCTGTGTCGTTACCATGGAAACAAAGCATTGGAGGCCCTGGAGAGCTTTCCTCCCTCGGAGGCCAGAACTGCTTTAGAAAACATTGTGTTTGCTATGACAAGATTTTCCTGATACCAAATTAAAAAGACTGTTGTTTGTTGGCTGAAAAAATTGGGGAAGGAGGTGATCGGGAGAGCTTTCATGATGAAATATCTAAATGTGTTAATGACTTCAACAATATATACATTTTTTTCTTCTTTTTATCACACTGCTAAATGAATACTGCCTTCTTTTTGGAACTGCTGCAAACAAAATTAGAAGAAAAAAGGTCAAGCAGTTTTCAGTTGTCATGCCAGAAGCACACTTGAGGCTTCAGTAGCAGAAATAATTAATGAGATTCGCTCCTGTGACCTCAGCAAATGGACAGGAAATAAGTCCTTATTGATTGGACCGAGCCAGGGATGGCGCCAGGGCGGTGGCCTGTGGTTTTCCTTCTAGAGAGGACAGGGCAAGCTGGGAGCTGCAGGTGTCAAGAGAAACGCTATCAGTGCCGGCCAGGGAGGACTGTCAAATGAAAACCCAGTGACCAATTTGTCATAATGGAGGGTAATCTAGTGATTAAGAAAAACACATGCTTTGTCTTCTTGCAACTATGTCTTTGTATTTATAGATACAGTCTGGATATACTCTTTGCTTCTTGGTTTTTGTAAGATTTGGGGGAGGAGGGTGGAAATTGTTGAAAAAATAATGCCAAATATTTGAAGTAGGAGATTAAAATGTTGTCGAATATTAACTTGGTTATAGTAGAAATTGCCTGCTTTTCTTTCTGGACCAAATTTTTTTTCAAGTGCATTTCAAAGAAGCAAACTTGTTTTTTTTCTTTTAAGCTGAACAGGATGCTTTTTTTCTTTTTTTTTAAAGTAAATGTATTCATTTGTAATACTTTGGTGTAAAGAATACCCTTAATTTTTACAAGCGTCAGATATATAGTTGTTGTACTGGGGAATTCATTGGTGAGTTTTGATTGTTTGTTTGTTTTTAACCTCAGAATGTCAGATTTTGGTCTTGAACCACAGACTTCCAATTACGGAAAGAATTGCAGTCTCACAGGCCTGCAATCGGACACTGTCTCTGTGTGGTTCATAGGAGATGATTTTTGCGGTTTGGAGGCAGGCAATATGAGAACACCGTTGACAAGAAGGCTGAGTTTACATAAATGATCTAGGCTGAGACTCAGCCACCTTTCTTCCTTATGTGGTGTAATTACAGCCCTATCTGGAGACATCGAACACAGCAAACAGATTTTATTACCTACTTCACTCAAACACTGTAAGTGAAGTCATTTTAGTTACATTCCTTCTCCAAAAGTTACAAAATCATTTTAGCAGGACCCAGCATGTGGCATGCAATGAAGAGAAAATGGAAGTTACAGAGGTTAAGGTATTGCATTATGAAATATTTTTAAGCATACTTGAAACACTGTAATTGTGCAGTTTACGCTGCTATAATTTGAAGGCCTATAGATTTAGCTGAAGAGAACACAGCACTCTTCTGTTTGAAATGTCTTTTCTCACAGAAATTGGCTTAATTAGTAACTAGGGTTAGATGCTTTAGATCAGACTAGGTTTTAATCATTAACTTCCATAAAGGAGGAGGCTTGCTTTGCGTTCTCTGGCTGTGCAGGAACTTCAGCAAGCTGTAGGTTTTATCAAATGGATGGTCAGGCACCGGGGAACACAGCACAGGATTCTAGGGCTCTTCTAGGTCTGCTTGAGCACCAGGTTCACCGTGTGACCTTGAACAAGGCACTTCCCTCGGAGCCTCTATTTCCGCATTTGTAAAATAAGGTTAAACAGGGAAATACGTGAAGTCCCCTCCACCTTTGCTTTATTGTCAAAAAGTTTCCCATTTCTGACTCTCTAGATAACAGAGATGCTATGTGAGATTCAGAGAAGAGAGAAGGTGAAACCCAAAGACAGGTGATGAAGGAGTGCATGAGTCTTAATGGCTGTCTTCTCGCCCAGCTGCCCCACAGGTGACCGAAAGAATTCCCAGCTCTCCAGTTGTGTGACTTACAGTCTTGAACTCGTTTCAGCACCCGCCTTTCTGCTTTCTTTGGTATGTTTCCTACGTCCCTCTCATCTCCCCAGAAGCCCTGCCAGCCTCTGTCCCCTCTCCTGTACCTCGTGTCCTGGCTCCCTGGAAGCAGCAGCTCTGCCCTCACTGTGGAGTGACAGCCCTGCCTTTGTTAAACCTCCTGTGTTGGCTTAGTCACTCTAAAGTATTAAACATTGATGGTCTTCTCCACTCCCCTTCTTCAGGGATATTTATTTATTCATCCATTCTAAACCCTTGTAACTTCGGACAGTCTCTCGGGGGAAATTTGGGCGCAGCAAGACACATTTAATTACACTTTTTTGGCCTAGTGCCAGGGTGCTGTCAGCAGAGTTAGTGACTTTAGTATGCCACCTCCTTCCCCGTCTGCATCACCGTAGTCTTTTGCTAGAGGGAAGAATTCATTCATTAGCCACTGTCCTGTTCCTTCCACCTGGACTTGCGAACCTCACTCACTTCAGCCCCTGAGCCACCTGACTTCTGCCTCCCTGTCGGTCTTTTCTTCAGGCTTAGTGAGGGCTCTGCGGGCATGCCAGGCACTCTGCTGAAGGCTTTAACAGTGCTATCTTGTTCGAATCCCATAGCTACTCTCTGGGGCTAAGACTTATCCCCCATTTATAGATGCAGTAGCCAGCAGAGAGGACCACCTCTGCCTGACTGGCTTGCCTTCACACTCCCCTCCCCATTTTAAAGTCTTTCCAGACAATGCCTCTTTCTCTCTTCCTTTTCTTCTCTTTCCAGATAAGACTCTACTCTTTTCCAAAGATGCTTCCCAGGTGGCGCAGTGGTAAAGAATCCGCCTGCCAGTGCAGGAGATGCAAAAGACGCGGAGACCTGGGTTTGATTCCTTCCTGGAGGAGGAAATGGGCATGCCACTCCAGTATTCTTGCTTGGAGAATTCTATGGACAGAGGAGCCTGGTGGGACTACAGTCCATGGGGTTGCAAAGAGTCAAACATGACTGAGCACGCACGCATCTATTGACACTCTCCAAAGATCTTCAGCGTGCAGCCTCCTGTATCATGTCTCTGGTTTTGAGTTTTGGGTTTCCTCTGCTGGCTGTGAATGTGCTCAGTTCTCCCTTAAATGAAATTCCCCTCACTTCCCCTGTTTATCCTTCCACCTCCACTCTTTTCCTCCTAGCATTAGCAGTACTCCTTCTTACAGGCTAGTATTTAACCTTTGCCGTTCATCATTCACTGAATTCACTACTGAGTCCCCACCATCTGGACCAGCACTGGCACTTCAGATACTCAAAGACATTTACATCTATCAGGTCTCATAGCACTGCTCCACGGAGATGCCTTCTTGCTCACAGGTGGTGGCCTCACTGTAAAATTTACAGCCATAGCCCTGCACACAGACGTCCTACATGATTTTACGTAGCCAGCTGCAGCTTCCTCCCTCACCCCCAGCACCTGTGATCCACTCCCACCCTTCTCAACTACACTTCTTTGGTGTCTCACACATCTCGCTCTCAGTCCCACCCCTAGAGACATTCTTTTCTAAAATTTAAGGTTCTATTTCCCCAGGAACTACAAAGCAGTTTCCTGTGCCACTGTCATCTTCCTTTAATTCCCCCAACTTAGAAAAACAGTTTCTAAAAAAACAGTTATCAATTAGATACTGATTAGATAGTTATTTGCCATATTCCCTGGTGGCTCAGATAGTAAAGCGTCTGCCTGCAATGCAGGAGACCCAGGTTCAATCCCTGGGTCGGGAAGATCCCCTGGAGAAGGAAGTGGCAACCCACTCCAGTAGTCATGCCTGGAAAATTCCATGGATGGAGAAGCCTGGTGGGCTACAGTCCATGGGGTTGCAAAGAGTCGGACACAACTGAGCGAACTGCAAATTAATTACTCTGAAAAAAGATAAGGATTATGACTATCGTTAAACTTGGTTGTGCGCTTTACTTGATGAGAACATTAAATCCGCATCATGTTTTTCTGCTCCTATGATGTAGTTACCTAGTCACACCTAGAAATAAATGATGGGTGACACTGTGTGCCTGATCCAGGCCTCATTCTCTGAAGTTTGAGACTGTCTCTTATCTATATTGTTATTACTATGGCCTGGGATGCAGGTGAAACCTATAAACCTGGGGTAGAAGATGTATACGTCAGTGCAGAATGCTCCAAAAAGATGTAGACCTTTTTTAAGGCCGAGAACCCACCACACAGTGAGCCCAGGTGACCAGAAAGCAATCTGAATAATCCTTGATGATATTTCACAACCTGATAAGTTGCTGTAATATAGATCTCTTTGGGCAAGAAGCTTTGGGAAAATTGTGTTTAATCAACAAAATTGCAGCTAAAGGATACTTCTTTTTCTCCCTCTCTTTTTTTAAGATTCTTAACTAGAAATTCCTTGGCAGTCTAGGGGTTGGGACTTGATACTTTGGCTGCTGTGGCCTGGGTTCAATCCCTGGTCAGGGAACTAGACCCTGTAAGCCAAGTGGCATTGCCAAAAGAAAAAAACAAAACTCTTTAACTGAGCAGCAGGTCCATCACATATACAGAAAACTTGCTTTTCAGAAAACTCTTTTCACATTGCTTCCTAGATTTCTTAGTTTCAGGAAGATTCTTTCCGCCCCTTCATTTGTCTTCCCACTATGAGATCCTCTTGTTAAGATCTCACCTTTCTGACCAATAGAAGTTCTGGGATTTATCTTTAGAATGACTGACTGCCTTTCAGTCTGGAGAAGGCATGCCATACCTTTGCTAAAACCCACAAGGACAGAGATAGATAGAGTTGATTTTTCAGTCTGTTTAACTGTGAGGACACAATTGTTATTCCATTATTAATAGTTTCCATTACTGTTAATCACCTTTTAGTAATAATAAAATTATTTGCACTTTCTTTTTAAAACATGAAGCAATCTAACAAGACAGTCTTTTACAAAGCCCCTTTCTTCGTTTCCTACCAGTCACTCCTAATCTCTTCTCAAATCAGCTGTTTTATTCTTTCAGAATGGTTCCTGCCTTTCCATTAAGGAGATAACATACTTTTTAAAAAGAAGGTCACCTGTGGAGACACCAGAGGGGCCAGAACAGAGGGGTCCACCTCTCCCTTTAGCTCCCCCACCTGCCCTTGGAGCTCTGAAGTACCAGGTTTTAGGCCTCTGCTGGTGGAGGAATGTTCCTCTTGAATATATATTTCTTACTCTTCCATAGAAAGGGAAAGTTTGGCAGGCTTTCATTCCTTTTTCATAGATGCTATTTCCATCTTCATGGAAAAGCTCTTATCATCTTTCTCAATGTGGCCTGTTCATTTCAAAGACTGACATTGTACCTGTCACTGCATCCTGTGAGCAGATGAGTAGGCTCCCCATTGCCCTGACTGTTGTTGGGAAGATTTCACTTTTTGATACATTTAAGTAAATAAACATAAAAAATTTTTGAAAGATAGAAAAAAATTATTCTGAGTCTCACCATGTTCACATAATCAGCATCACCACTTCCTTTGTATTTCTTCCAGCCTTTTCTGCCATGCCTATCTTTTTTTTTTTTTTTTTGCATGATTGTAATTATATGCAGTAGTATCAATTCAGTGAAGCGAAGTGAAAGTGTTAGTCGCCCAGTCACATCCAACTCTTTGCAACCCCATACAAAGAGCCTGCTAGGCTCCTCTGTTCATGGGATTTCCCAGGCAGAATACTGGAGTGAGCTGCCATTTCCTTCTCCAGGGGATCTTCCCAACCCAGGGATTGAACCTGGGTCTCCTGCATTGCAGGCAGATTCTTTACCATGTGAGCCACCAGAGAAGCAGTCTTCATAACCGCTATTAATAAGTAGCTTAAATTCTACACAAGTCACCTTGAATTTCTATTCCTGATTGGTTTCTCTGAGGTAAATGGGTATTCTCTTAAATACTTAAGTAGTATTTAAGAAAGTCTTTAAGAAATACTTAAGAGTATTTAAGAAAGTCTCTGTCATAGAAAGATAATGCCCCTGCAAGTTCTCCACAGCAGCAGGTTAAAACTGTGACATGAATTCCCTTAAAACTCTTCAACCTGAATGAGTGATCTTTTCCGTTGGTGGTTCCCATTCTTTCAAGATGATGCTCAAAATAGACTGATACGTCTGTGCATTTTCCTCTTGCTTCACTGCAAGTTCTCAGTCAGCCACACTTCTGTAGGATGACTGTTTCCTTGTCACTGAAGCTAACTATCTCCCAGGACAGAAAAGGCCCTTGGGCAGTTGTGGTAGGTTCTGCTCTTGCCCAAGACCATGTAGAAATCATTTTCTAAGAATTGATAAGCTATCTTTGCTGCTTCAAAGACTTAGGAGAAGGAAACTCCTCAGGTTTGTTTGACGGGAAACAAAATGACCTTTATCTGACTTGAGTCTTTCATGCTGTGACAGCATGAGCTTACCGTATTTTGTATTGTCTTGCTTTGTTTGAATCCTTTTTTTTAAGCCTTCAAATGGATGAGAAAACAGTATCATTCTCAAAGAATTAAGCTATACCTGCAGCCTTTCTTTCCTTAAGTTAGTCTTCATAACTTCACTATTTGCATCACTCGTCACTTTCCAAATTTCAGTGAAGTCCCCTGCCTGCCTCCTGCCTTATATCATGAATTGCAGTTACTTGACTTGTACATGGAATATGATCAAGTTAATTGTGAACTTCCTAACTGCTGCCTATTTATGCATCTTTGTTTTTATCCTTTGTTTTTATCCTCTTTCTTTTTTGAAGATTTAAAATTGCTTTAATTGAATTGTTAAAAGCAACTTTATTGAAGTAAAATTTACACATCATGAAATCCATCTAGTGTAAGTATACAATTCAGTAATTTTCAATAAATTTGCAGAGTTGTGTAAGCATCATCACAATTCAGTTTTTAAAGATCCTTTGTGCCCATTTGCAGTCAAATGGCAACCTACTCCAGTATTCATGCCTGGAAAATCCCATGGACCAAGGAGCCTGGTGGGCTACAATCCATGGGGTCGCAAAGAGTCGGACACGACCGAGCGACTTCTGTGTGTGTGTGTGTGTGTGTGTGTAGTCAACCCTTACTCCCATCCTTAGTCCTAGGCAGCCACTAATCTACTACTCTCTGTCTCTATAGGTCTGCCTTCTTTGGATATTTGATGTAAATGGAGTTTTACAATACTTAGTCTTTTGCATCTGGTTTCTGTCACTTGGCATAATGTTTTTTGAGGTTTATCTATGTTGTGGAATTAATCATTATTTCATTCATTTATTGCTAAATAATATTCCATTGTACAGATACATTATATTCCTTTATCCATTTACCAGTTGATTGGCATTTGGGTTATTTCTACTGCTCACCTATTATGAATAATGCTGTTGTGAATCCTTGTGTACAGGTCATTGTGTAGACAAAAGTTTCCATTGCTCTTGAGTAGATCCTCAGGAGTAGATCCTCAGGAGTAAAATTTATGATAAATTTATGTATAACATTTTAGAAATTGCCAGACTGTTTTCCAAAGGTTTCATTTTACCTTTCCAACACATGTGGGTTCCGGTTTCTTCACATCCTTGCCAGCTCATGGTGTTCCTTTTTTTATTATAGCTATTCTAGTAGGAATGAGACTATTATCTCATTGTGATTTTTGCTTGCATTTTCCTAGTGATTAATGATGTTTAAGCCTCTTCTCACGAGCTTGTTAGTCATTTATATATCTTCTTTGGTGAAATGTCTGTTGAGATCTTTTGCCTATTTGTTAATTAGGTTCTTTATCTTATTATTGTTATAAACACTTTTTATGTATTCTGAATATAAGTCCTTTATCTGATATATGATGTGCAAGTACTTGCTCCCAATCTATGGCTTAAATTCATTTTCATAATGATTCCTTTTGAAGTGCAGTGTCTTTAATTGTAATGAAATCCACTTTATCAGTTTTTTTCATCTATAGATCATACCTTTCATGTCATATCTAAGTGATCTTTGCCTGACCCAAAGTCACAAAAATTTTCTCCTATGTTTTTTTCTTAGAGCTTTATAGTTTTGGCTCCTACATTTACGTCTATAATCCATTTTTAGTTAATTTTTGTATATAGTATGAGGTAAAGGTTTAAATGGGAGTATCTCATCCTCAGCACCGTCGACACATTGGTCTGGGTCATTCTTTGCTGTGAGGGTTGCCTGTGCATTGTTGGAGGTTTAGCAGCATTTCTGGCCCCTACCCACTAAATGCCAGCAGCATCCTGCCCCTAGCTGTGACAACCAGAATCGTCTCCAGAAATTGCCAAATGCTCCCTGCCTTTGGGAAGCCAAAATCTTCCCCATCAAAAACCACTGGACTAAATTAATTAGTTTTGTATGTGGATATCCAGTTGTTCTAGAACCATTGGTTGAAAAGATAATTCTTTCCTCCTTTGAGTTGCTTTGACAAGTTTATAGAAAATCAGTTAACCCTAAATCTAAGGGCTTGCTTCTGGACTGCTAATTCTATTCCATTGATCTCTGTGTCTCTCCTTATGCCAATACCACACTCCTTGATTACTGTAGCTTTATATTAAATTTTTAAATTGGGAAGTAGAAGTCCTGCAGCTTAATTCTAAATAAACTGTTAATTTTAAGATAATTGTAGATTCACAAGTCGTTGTTCAGTCACTCGGTCATGTTCAACTCTTTGTGAGCCCGTGGCCTGCAGCATGACAGGCTTCCCTGTCCTTCACTATCTCCTGGAGTTTGCTCAAACTCACGTCCACTGAGTCAGTGATGCCATCCAACAATCTCATCCTCTGTCACCCCATTCACAAATAGTCATAAGAAATAATACAGAGAGATTCTGTGTACCCTTTGCCATTTTCCCTGATGGTAGCATCTTATAAAACTATAGGATAACATCACAACCAGAGTGTTGACATTGATACAATCCATCAATCTTATTCAGATTTCCCCATTTATACTTGTAGTTCTTCTTTTTCAGAATTGTTTTGGCCACTCTGGGTCCTTTGCATTTCTATAAAAATTTTAGGATCAACTTGTCATTTTCTACAAAAGAGTCTGCTGGGATTTTGATAGGGATTGCATTGAGGATATAGATCTAATTTCAGATCTGTGTCCAACTCTTTGTGACCCCATGGACTAGAGCATCTAATTTCAGATCTGTGTCCAACTCTTTGTGACCCCATGGACTAGAGCATGCCAGGCCTCCCTGTCCAAAACCAACTCCCGGAGTTTACTCAAACTCATGTCCATTGAGTTGGTGATGCCATCCAACCATCTCATCCTTTGTCATCCCGTTCTTCTCCCGCCTTCACTCTTTCCCAGCATCAGGGTCTTTTCAAATGAGTCAGTTCTTCACATCAGGTGGCCAAAGTATTGGCGCTTCAGCTTCAGGATCAGTCCTTCCAATGAATATTCAGGACTGATTTCCTTTAGGATGGACTGGTTGGATCTCCTTGCAGTCCAAGGGACTCTCAAGAGTCTTCTCCAACACCACAGTTCAAAAGCATCAATTCTTCAGGGCTCAGCTTTCTTTATAATCCAACTCTCACATCCATACATAACTACTGGAAAAACCATAGCTTTGACTAGATGGACCTTTGTTGGCAAAGTAATGTCTCTGCTTTTTAATAAGCCTTCTAGGTTGGTCATAACTTTTCTTCCAAGGAGTAAGCGTCTTTTAATTTCATGCAGTCACCATCTGCAGTGATTTTGGAGCCCCCCAAAATAAAGTCTGTCTGTTTTGACTGTTTCCCCATCTATTTGCCATGAAGTGATGGGACTGGATGCCATGAACGTAGTTTTCTGAATGTTGAGCTTTAAGCCAACTTTTTCACTCTCTTTCACTTTCATCAAGAGGCTTTTTAGTTCCTCTTCACTTTCGCCATAAGGGTGGTGTCATCTGCATATCTGAGGTTATTGATATTTCTCCCAGCAATCTTGATTCCAACTTGTGCTTCATCCAGCCCAGCGTTTCTCATGATGTACTCTGCATATAAGTTAAATAAGCAGGGTGACAATATACAGCCTTGACGTACTCCTTTTCCTATTTGGAACCAGTCTGTTGTTCCATGTCCAGTTCTAACCGTTGCTTCCTGACTTGCATACAGATTTCTCAGGAAGCAGGTCAGGTCATCTGGTAATCCCATCTCTTTAAGAATTTTCAGATAATTGCCATTTAATGATATTAATCTTCTAATCCATGAAGCATGATTTTTTTTTTATTGTGGTTTTATCTATCTATCTATATAATGATATGGGCCATTACAATAATTTAAAGTTTTCATTTTAGTGACATTAATTACATTCATATTGTTTTGCAATTATCACCACTATTTCTATAAATTTCCATCACCCCAAATGGAAACCATGCTTTTCTTTAACCAGCAGTACTGAAATTGCCAACTTACTAGTTACCATATGGTCTCCTATGGCCCCCAAAATTCTTTTTCAGATCAGTAATTTAACACCAAACCCTGAATCCCAGGGAATCCTGGTACTTGTCTTTAGAAGAATATAAATGAGTCTTTGTTAAGAAATTGGGCTTTAGAGTCTTCAAATCCCAGCTCTGCCATTGACAAGCAGGTTAATTTACTTCTCTCAGTCTTCCATTATCATAGACAAATTTAAACGGTTTCATTTCTATCACCCTTCCAGGTGTGGGCATCCCTAAATGGGGTGCAGAGACTCCCAGGGATACTCAGCAGCCTGCCACATGCTGTGGAAGCCACAGAATGAACACACACATTGTCCAGGAACATATTTTTCCCCCACAAAGCTAACATTAGGTAATTTAACTGCAAATGAGTTTTTAAACTTTTATAGCATACTATATATATATATATATATATATATAATAGAATTACATGTAAGATTTACACTCATTATAATATAAAAAATAAGACTTACAATAAATCTAAAGCCTTTATTTGTGTGCTGTGAGCTAACTCTTCTTCCTTTCCACCTCCCCACATGCCCCTTAGCAAGTCTTCTACCCTTTAGTCTCCTTCTCAGGTCTAACAGACATTCACTCTTCATTCACAGCCCTTTTCCTACAGAACCTCAGAATTCTCAACACAGCTCTCCAGGCAGGCACTGTTACTGTATCAACTTGAAGTCTGTTTGCCATCTCTGTTCAGCTAGTCAACAACTATATGCTTAACCTATATTTTACCATTTCAGGCTATTTGAAATAAAATTAGTAGTTCTGAAAATCAAGGTGGTTTTATTTACTTCTGGCTTTCCAAAGGTTATGTTCTTCCTTTCAAATTATTTTACTTTCTCTGTTTTTACATATAAATTATAATAAAGATAATGAAAGACATCAGATGATATGTTGACTTTAAAAATGACAGTATCCATCATGTCATCTTAAATCTGCTGGTCCAAAGGTATTTAAATTTTGTGTAACTTTGTTCTTCTAATAGCCATAATGGAAATCACATGTCCACTAGTATGAAAAAACCCTTTGGAAACATCTTTGCAAAACACTTGTGGCTCAGATGGGAAAGAATCTGCCTGCAATGCAAGAGACTCAGGTTCGATCCCTGGGTCGGGAAGACAGCTTGGAGAATTCCATGGACAGAGGAGCCTGGTGTGTTACAGTCCATGGGAGTTGCAAAGAGTCAGACATGACTAAGTGATTAATTTTTTTTTTTCCATGCACTGTGATCATTAGATCCTATTTAAGAAAGATTAAATTGTGTTTCATTTCATATTTAGGAAAGGTTTGATTTCTGTTTTATTACATCAATTTAAACACAGAGGTTTGTTTGGGATTCTTTTTTAGATCCTCATCTCTTTATAGAGAGATTCAGAGATAGAAGATGAAGAGATGGACAAGGACAGGTAAAAGAACAAGTCTCTTTTTGATTAAACCATTAAATATCTAAACATCTGTATTTTTCTTCCCCGTGTCCTACCTACCAACTTTTTATGATCAGAAGCTAGCGTGACACATTGCCTTAATTTGTATCTAGCTGTTGCTAAGCTGTCACTATGGTACCAATGCACTCAGGCAAATATAATAGCTAAAAACAAATGTGTAGGAAGAAAATTTTGTCCCTAGCCCCCTCACCTCTCCTGTCATCTGGATGAGTAGTTCAACATTGAATTTCTGTGTCATAATTGCTTTACATCTGTAACAAAACAAATTAACCCGAAACTTTTGAAAACCAAATTATTACAGTGCATAAAAATATAATGATGTCTGCAAATGTCATTTACAAAAGTCATCACTAGTCTTTGTACCTATACCTTGTAATGATTGAAACAGCCTGCGTGGTAACAGTGATTGATTTTTTTTGCCCTCAAGCAATGTAAAACAGCAAAAATACTGTCCTATTAATTATAATTTTATGGTAATGCAATCACAATGAATGGCATCTTTTTGTTCTTTCTCAATGGTTAAAATTTTTCAAATAGTTTTAAAATTTTCAAATTCTAGTAGATAATTTCAGCAAAATGACCTAATGTAAGCTTTATCTTCAAGAGTGGTATAAATATAAACTGTACTCTCCAGTATTATATCTCAGTCCTGTTACTTTCTTTGCCTCACTGCATATGCAATTAATCCAAAAGGAAAAGCTTAATTTTCTTAAAAGGGCCCATTAACACTATTCAACTATGTTTATAGACTGGATATATTACTTGTTTACCTAAATAGTAGCATAAATATAGGTTTTTAGAAAGCTTAACATAAGTTTTTCTGTATGATTGGATTCTTAAACATGTCTATGATTAGTTAATAAACCACTTTCCCTCTTGACTAGTTCTAATGAAAGCTTACCAACTTAAACGTTGTGTGCTAACACTTCTTCCATTCGTAGCAGTCTTCCATTTTTGCCCATCAAAAAGAGCTTTCTGTTTGCAGTGTGTCAGCTGTACTATTTATAATAGAGTTAACAATGCCAACTAGAGGCAATGAAAGGTGTATATTTCATATGCAAATCCCCGGCAATAATTTCTGCAATTACATATAGTTGATTATGTTCAACATCAGTATTATAAAACTGAGTCCAGGAAGGAGAAAATAGTACTGATTTTACTTTTTTGAATCTCTTAAAGACTTTTAGTGAATTAATTAGGAAAATAAAGAGTTCAAAATGGAAGTAGCCCTAGCTTGTTATAATGGATATTTTCACATAATGGGACTTTGATGACCTATTAGAGTAGCTGTTCAGAGGAAGAAATTCTCTGTATGACACAGACTGTTCTTTCTGTTTTGTCTCTGAGTTTGTGTTTTTCCGAACAGTTCTCTCTCTCTCTCTTCTTTTTTTGACTGTCACATGCAGCATGTGGGATCTTAGTTTTCCAACCATGGATTGAACCAGTCCCACTTGGATCGAAAGCACTGGAGTCTTAACCACTGAACCCCCAAGGAAGTCCCAAAGAGTCCTCTTTATTTCTTGTTTTACCAGATTGTGATTCCCCTGACCATAAGTAGAACAACAACAAAAAAAAAGACACCAAGGATAAATTCATGTTTTCTTTTCACTGATGTATATTAAGTGTTATTATGTGCAAAGCACTATCGTGGATACAAGCATGACTAGAAAGGGAGATTATTTGTGTCTTTCCCCACTGTACTGTAGGTTTCTGTGGACCAGAGTCTCTTTGAAGGCAAGTGGGCTATGACAAGTAGAATAGACAGATCTGAGTTCAAAGACTAGCTTTTCCATTGAATGTGATATTAGGCAAATTCTCCAAGCTTTATCGTGCTTTCTGGTAGAAATGGAGATAGTCATGCTTGCTAGTGAAGTAGCTGCTGAGTGCCTGAAAGTGTATTTCTACCTATTACAGAGATTGATAGTAAATGCTGTTAAAGGAAATACTGTTTTTTTAATTATTTTATTTTATTGGCCATGCCACGCGGCTTGCAGGATCTTAGTTCCCTGACCAGGGATGGAACCTGGGCCCATGGCAATGAAAGTGCCAAGTCTTAACCACCGGGCTGCCAGGGCACTCCCAAGAAATGTTGAATATGTTTGCTTTTATAATGATGGAACAAGCAAGTAAAATGGAATAATAGTAAAGGAGCAATGGATTGGAAACTAATTAGAATATCTAAAGTAAATCTAGAGAATTCTTCTAACATATAGGACAATATAAGGTGAGAAAAGATCTAGAAAGGAGGTGATAGAGCCCACCCAAGGGTGTATCTTTAAAAAGCAATATTTAAAGGGCCAAGACAGGTGTAAAGCTTACAGTTTGGAGAGCTGTGGGGTTGGATGGGAACAGTTTTCCTATGCTGTGGTCTGTGAACCTGCATCAAAATCTGGGACTTGATGTAGAATCAGGACTTTACCCAGACCTACTGAGCTGAATCTAAAGAGGAGGTCCAGGGTCAGTGTTTCTCATAAATTTCCAAGTAATTTTCACACACACACCAGTTTTAGATCCAGTGGGTAGATAACAAATTTATAAGGTTCTATTGACATCTAATTCTTGGTGTGGTACAAAAGACAAAACATGAACTTTGAAGTAAGACAGATTCCAGCCAAACTGGAATGCTCAACATTTAAGCCAAACAAACAAAAAGAACCCTACCTAATAGAAGGGGGGCTTAGCAGGTGGTTCTAGGGGTAAAGAACCTGCCTGCTAATGCAGGAGACCTAAGAGATGTGGGTTTGATTCCTGGGTCAGGAAGATCCCCTGAAGGAGGAAGAGGCAACCCACTCCAGTATTCTTGCCTGGAGAATTCAATGGACAGAGGAGCCTGGCGGGCTACAGTCCATGGGGTCTCAAAGAGTCAGACACCACTGAAGCAACTTAGCACGCACACACCCAGGAGAAAGCAAGAGAGAAAGATAAATCCTGTAAGATCCCACTTAATATATGGAATCTGAAAAAAACTGAACTCATAGATTCAGAGAACAGATTGGTGGTTGCCAGCAGCAGGATTTGGGATGGAGGGAAGAGGGGAATGAATGAAGGTGGTCAAAAGACACAAACTTACAGTTATAAAGTAAACCATGGGGAGGTAATGTATAGCATGGTGACCTATAGTTAAAAATACTGTGTTGCACGTTTGAAAGTTGCCAAGAGAGTAAATCCTAAAAAAAATTTGTAACTATATATGCTGATGGATGTTAACTAGATTTATTGTGGTAATCATCCCTCAGTATATACAAATATCTAATCATTATGTTGTACCTGAAACTAATCTTATATGTATTTGTACCTCAATTCTTAAAAAATAAAGCAAAAAAGGGAAAACAAGTATAAAATGTGTAAAAAGTGAAAAATATAGAATGGATATAAATACATTAGTATTTATATTAGAATGAATTACAATAAATTAATTAAATTCACCAACTAAAAAATAGAATCTCAGATTCAGTTAAAAAGCACTATCCAATAAGCTGTCTAAAAGAGAAACTTAAAAACAAAAGACAGAGAAAGATTGAAAATAAAAGATGGGGAAAATATGAACCAAAAGGAAAAATAAAGAGAATATTAGTATCTGACAATATAGGATATAAGGCAAAAAATATATATATAAGGGACAAAGAAGGTCATATGCTGGTAAGAGGAACAATAGAGCAAGAAGATACAACCATCAAAAACATGTATGCACCTAACAATACAACCTCAAAATACACAAAGGAACAACTGAAAAAAAGTAGCAGAGAGAAATGAATACATCAAATTATAGTTAAAAGATTTTAGCCACGTCTTTCAGAAACTGATAAATCAAGCAGACATAAAATATACATAATGAAATTTTGAATCATGTAATTAATAAGCTCAAGCTATGAAGTATACATAGAGCTCAGCACCAAAGGGTTAGTAAATATTAGATTCAACTATGTAAAAATGTGAATATGAGAACTTTTTGCCTCTTAAAAACAGTTTCATATTATTCCTCATAGTTTGTTGAAGGAATTAAACTAGCTAATGTCTGTAAAGCAATTAGCACAATGTCTAATTTAGTCTCCTTTGGTATTTAGTTTACAAAAAGAATACTTTCCTCAATTATTAGTAATTGGATAAGTGAGATCCAAAAATTCAGTCATGTGAAATATGAGGTCACAATTTGTTTTTTAAGATTAACAAACAAATGACTCATATAGACCTAGCTGGTGAGGAATTTTGGGAGCCAGCTGCCCTACCTAAATTCATGCCGAACTCAGCTGTGATTTGGTGCCACCTGGTGGTGGTGGTTGGAGCCAACTTAAATATTGGTAGGGATAATTCTGAGTCCAGAGGCAGCAGGACAAGATCAGTGATCCCAGAGATGTACCAGTTTGTAGGCCAGATTCAAAAATTCAGCTAGGAGAATACTGACGACTAGAGACTCACTCTTCACCCTTCTTTCTGAAACAACTTCCTAATGACTTTCCTTCACATTCATGACCTTGACCTCCATTCCAAGATCCCCTTCCCCACTGTAGCATAGACCTTTAACCCCCACCTCTGACCCTTGGGGCTTCCTTGGTGGCTCAGGCTGTAAAGAATCCACCTGCAATGCAGGAGACCGGGTTTGATCCCTGGGTCAGGAAGATCCCCTGGAGAAGGGAATGGCTAGCCACTCCAGGATTCTTGTCTGGAGAATTCCGTGGACAGAGAAGCCTGGTAGATGATAGTCCATGGAGTCACAAAGAATCAGACACAACTGAGCAACTTTCACTTTCATGACCCTTATCCCTGCCTTGTTTTCAAGTAGAGGCTAGACAGGAAATGGGGGCCAGTTGCCCATTCTGCAGAATATCTAAAATTATATTTTAATATAATGGGGTTTATATATTTTTTAAAAATGAGTTTTTACTGTGTTTTATCCAGGATGCCCTGAATGCTTACAACATAGCAACACTATATTTTTTATTTTAGCGTCTTTACTACAAGTGTTTCTGGTTGGTTATAAAAAGCTTTTACTAGACAGAAACCAATTGAAATTCAAGGGAATTCCCTGGTTGTCCAGTGGTTAGAACTCAGTGCTTTCACTGCAAGGACCCAAGTTCAGTCACTTGTAGTCTGGGAGCTAAGATACACAGGCCACATGGTGTGGCCAAAAAAACTACAATAACATATCAAGCAGCAAAAATAAGGGAAGACAGGCAAAAGTAGAAAAGTTCATCCTGAGAATATTAACCCTATTACATGAATGCCATGAAATTTTAGATTTATAACTGCTTTTGTGGATGATCTCTTACTGCCTGGTAGGATCAGAAATTCTTAGTTCGGTTATTTCTTTGTTGAACTTCTCGATGTGGAGGAGCAGCTTTCCCTTCCTTGTATAAACATGCTGTCCTGCTCCATTATTTTCAGGCGTCTCCCCTGAACACACCTCCTAGGCTTTTTGGAAGCTGCATAGAGGGGCGCGACGACAGAGCGGGTAGTGATCAGTTATCACTTACCTTTAGTTTCTGTCCCCATCACCCTTCCGGGTATCCTCCCACTTTTGCGTTACCTGGATCACTACAACAGAGTCAGGGCAAAGCAGTCTGAGAGACCGGCAGAACTAGCATTTTGAGATCAGAGTCTTCTTGCCTTATGGCTTCCAGAGGTCACAGGTTTCTTCAATGAAACTGTCATACACCAAGCTGAGTGTCAAATCTTGGGAGAACCGTGGCACAGACCAGCAAAGGCCTTAACCTGTCCACTGCCAATCGCTTTGATCTTACCTGTTACTTCTGCCCACCCTCTAATTTCAAGGCTCTCTGTGTTTTACTCAAAATGGCTGTTTAAAGTTTTCCAAATAGGATCTGCAGTTCCCTGCCGTAGCTACTGCCTGAAGTTTTGCCCACTCAGAATGCCCTTCACCTGCCCTTTGTGGGTCAGAATCCCTCAGCCTTCCTGCGGGCTCCCAGGACAGCCCCTTCTCCACAGAAGCGTCTTGGTTTTTTCTGACTCCGCAGTCATCCCCACTCTGGGTCTCTCCTGTGATGCTGCCTTCTGCGTTATATCAGTTTTCAGGGTTCATGATTGATTCCTGGGCTAGAATGACATCTCTTTGAGGACAGGGACCTTGTTTATCTGTTTCTTAATTCCCCAAAGAACTCAAAGCTTTGCAGTCGTAGGTGTTCAATAAATATTTGTTTAACTTTGAAAGCCTTTGTCACATTAAAGCCGGCCAGGCCATCTTCCAAAGAAGTCTCACCTCCTCCTGCCAACTGCATGGGTGCCCAGCCCTATATTTAGGTACTAAATGGTCTCCCCCACCTTTCTCTACAGTTGACATGAGCCAAATTCTGTCACTGCAAAAATTCTCCAGGAATATAGGCATTGGGAAAGCACATTCACTCACCCCAGCCTAGATTAGCCATCTCTTTGGCACTGAAATAATTTGCTTACTTTGCTAATGTCAAGGCTGAATAAATGCAGTTTCCACAAGTACAAAGTTTACTTACTGAAAACCAGGATTGCATCAAGAATCTCATGAAGAACGTGCGTGGTTATAGAAGCTGTACCTTTTATGTGTCTTAATTTTTTAATATTTAAATATTAAATCATTAGATATCAACTTGGATGTAATATATTTTACTATAGACACCATTTGAAAACTTCAGTATCTCTAGAAAAATTCAGGAAATACCAAATGTTTGAGTCTTAGGGAATCATAACATAAACACCATATTTGTCCTCAAACATGGGTTTCTCCCTGCCATCATAGATATACCTGCTGTTCCTAACACCTTCTTTTTAAAAAAAGTTTGTAACCTTACTAGAGACAAGTAACCGAGAACTTCTCTAATTTCTAGTGTAAAACATTCAGGGGGAAGAAGCAAGTAATATGGATTATTGGATTCCTCTGGTAGCTTTCCTCAAATTCACACACTTGAGTTCCAAAGCACAATCATTTCTCTTTGCTCCATGCTGATTATATAGGTCAGGAGGGTAATAAGGTCATTTATTTGAAGGATTTTCATCTGGTATATTTCTAATATTCTTGCCCCATTCCTGACCACTCAAATCAGTATTACAGGGAGACCTGCATCTCTCTCCCTCCACCCAAGAAAATGATGAAACAAATGCAATTTGAGTCTGAACTTTCTGCTCCCAAATTTGTCATCTTCGCGGAGCACAAGGGTTATATTGCTTTAGTCCTTCACACCAGTAATGACTCCTGTAATAACATTAGTCCTTTAAACCAATGATGGCTCAGTAATAAGTAGCACTGTGTTTACTATTAATATTAACTCAATGCATAAAACCTCAAAGGTATTACATATTTTTTTCAAAAACCTTATTACTGAAATCAGAAATTGCCCATGGCAGAATCAAGAAAACACGGGACATATACTAATAAAAGTAAATGTTACATCATACTATCAATATATTATTAAGAACATGCAGTGTTAGATACATCTATTTTACTGTAAAAAAAAAAACAACAAAAAACGGAATTTTTGATTAATTGGCTGAACTGAGATTTCCTTTCTAAAAGATTTTCCTGGTGCTTCTTTCCTAGGAGTCCGCAACATAGAGAAATTCTGAAGCTGTTTTATAGTAACCTCAGATCAAATATGGTCAGTAAGTATGTGTGCCAAGAGTGTATCGTTGAGATACTAATCTATATTTTTATTCTCCTGGTATTTCCTCCTTTCCCTTCCCTGTCTCCAAGCAGATATTCCCATCTGGGTTTATTATCTTGGTGAAGGGACGAGATGGAGTAGAAAGTTGAAATTGCCCTCAAGCTTTTGTTTCTAAAATCTTAAAACCCAGCAGGGAGAAGATTTGAGCCATAGGCACAATGCGTGGGCAGAAGCAGGAGGACCCTGGACACGGTGGTGGGGACGGGCAGGCTGCTGTGTGGGTGGGCTCTCCAGCAGTCTGGCTGGGAGGCAGGCCTGCCCCCAAGAAGCTGTGGCTGTGGCTGGGAGCTGAGACCGCAAACTACAGGCATTACATCTGACTTTGTTCGACCATGTGAATTTCAGTCACTGAGCATTATAAATCTAGGCAATTTTACACAGAAGTCCAGGTTGGAGCTTCTCTTGAATAATTAGCAGATTTGGCCACACTGTGTTCAGTCTCTTATGGCACCAAGGCTGCCTGCCTTAGATAAGGAATAAATGCTCTAGTTTGCCAGAATCCCTGGAAGTCATTGCTACACTGATGCCAGGGGTTAGTTGTCACTCATCGTGACACTGGCACTGTTCCCGGCAATAGAAAATGGTCCTCTTTACCCCAGATTTTTTCCGTAAATGAAGAAATGAAACATAAACTAAAGATGGCTCAGGAAAGAAAGAGGAGCCGGTGCACTCCTCCATGGAAGGGAAGATGTTCTTATGTGTCTGATAGGCAAGCTGCACGCTTCACTCACGAGCTCTCCCAGCCTGGTCCCTGTAGGCATTTGGATCATGGCTTCCGCGTTCCAGGCAGCCTTGCAAAGAGATGACCGCGTCCCTGGTTGGGCATGGCAGAGCCACTGCCTGCAGGGTACAGCATGCAGAATGATGGACGTCTCAGCCAGAACCCATGTGGGCAGATGCCTGGAGGCCAGAGGCCGCTGGAAGCTTCTGGTGGGAGTAGGGAGGACTCCAAAAGGACAGGGCTCAAGACAGAAAGTAAATTAGAAAAATCGTTATTTCACAGATGCAAGTGTACGGACTGAGATTTGCATGCAGCACCTTTTCTTTCTGGCTGATTGGTTACTTAGCTCAGGGCTCTGATGGCACCAACATGCACTCATGGCAGAGGTGACCGGGGCCTGTCCTAGAGAAAGACAGCAGAGACACTGTCTTTTCCTTATGAGAGGGGTAAGGAGAAAGGACATGAGGGTTGGGGGCATCACATGTTTTAGAATTACATGATGATGTCTTTTTCCCTTTCCTGGGTGGAATTTGAATTTAAAGTGGTGTCTTCCAGACAGCATTTAGGACCATCATATGAACCTTTGTGCTTTTGCTGCTAAACTAGAAATGTGTTTTTCAAAACCTTAACTGTTATGTGCCCAGGCTAGTTATTTCAACAGTTTGCTCACCCCATTTATAACCAATAAAAATAACTATCCTTTATTGAACTTAGCTTCTGCCAACCGCTCTGCGGTGCTCCCCATAGCTGCCTGCCTCATTTAAAACCATCCTGCATGGTGCCCCATGCCTTGACAAAGGAAATGGATGCTAAAAGCTTAAGCAGCGTCCAAAATCCCACACTTAGTACATGTGGGAGCCTGAATTCAAATCCAGGGGTCTGTCTGACTTCATGAGCCCTGCACTCTGCAGCCAACATCACCTTGATGTCACCATCAAATATGACAGCATTTATTAGCACCTGCTACCTGCAGGGCAGCAGTAGGGCTGGAGGCATGGAAATGTGAATGCAAAGGGCCAAGTCCCCAAGGAGTAGCAAAATTAAATTAGGCACATTCTTTAGAAAGAAAAGGGAAAGCATATTCATGCAGTGACAGAGATGTTAGCAGTGATCCTTGGAGTTGTGGTGTAGCAGAGAAAGCCACCCTGTCAGCAGATATTCACTCTGGGACCCAGTGCTTCTGGGATGTTAGGACTGAGTCCAAGTGAGCTTAGTCCTTTTTCCCCACTGTTATGAGTTATACTGTGTCCTCAAGATGATGTTGAACTCCTTACCCCCATTGTCTGTGAAATAGGGTCCACTTGGAAGTAGAGTCCTTGCAGATACTCAAGTTAAGATGAGGTTATTTGTGGGGGGTCCCTAATCCAGTATGACTTTGTCCTTCTAAAAAGGAGAAATTTAGACACAGAGACAGATATGTACTGGAGGAAAAGGATGGGAAGATCCATGGAGAATATCATCTAAGAACCAAGAAACTTCTGAGGCCCCCAGAAGCAAGGAGAGAGCCCTGGAACAGAGCCTCTGCATAGCCCTCAGACAGAGCCTATCCAGCTCTTGATATGGGACTCCTATCCTCCAGATAACCACAATGGTGTCATCAGACACCCTGGAATGCGAAGTCAAGTGGGCCTGAGGAAGCATCACTATGAACAAAGCTAGTGGAGGTGATGGAATTCCAGTTGAGCTATTTCAAATCCTAAAAGATGATGCTGTGAAAGTGCTGCATTCAATATGCCAGCAAATCTGGAAAACTCAGCAGTGGCCACAGGACTGGAAAAGGTCAGTTTTCATTCCAATCCCAAAGAATGGCAATACTAAAGAATGTTCAAACTATTGCACATTTGCACTCATCTCACATGCTAGCAAAGTAATGCTCAAAATTCTCCAAGCCAGGCTTCAACAGTACATGAACCGTACATGAACAGTACATGAACCAAGCTGGATTCAGAAAAGGCAGAGGAACCACAGATCAAATTGCCAACATTCGCTGGATCATCGAAAAAGCAAGAGAGTTCCAGAAAAAATCTGCTTTATTGACTATGCCAAGCCTTTGACTGTGTGGATCACAACAAACTGTGGAAAATTCTGAAAGAGATGGGAATACCAGACCACCTGACCTGCCTCCTGAGAAATCTGTATTGCAGGTCAGGAAGCAACAGTTAGAAATGGACATGGAACAACAGCCTGGCTCCAAATAGGGAAAGGAGTACATCAAGGCTGTATATTATCACCCTGCTTATTTAACTTATATGCAGAGTACATCATGCAAAATCCCGGGCTGGATAGAGCACAAGCTGGGATCAAGATTGCTAGGAGAAATATCAATAACCTCAGATACGCAGGTGACACCATGGTTATGGCACAAAGTGAAGAAGAGCTAAAGAGCCTCTTGTTGAAAGTGAAAGAAGAGAGTGAAAAAGTTGGCTTAAAGCTCAACATTCAGAAAACGAAGATCATGGCATCCAGTCCCATCATTTCATGGGAAATAGATGGGGAAACAGTGGAAACAGTGACAGACTTTATTTTGGGGGGCTCCAAAATCACTGTAGATGGTGACTGGAGCTGTGAAATTAAAAGACGCTTACACCTTGGAAGAAAAGCTATGACCAACCTAGACAGCATATTATAAAGCAGAGACATTACTTTACCAGCAAAGATCTGTCTAGTCAAAGCTATGGTTTTTCCAGTAGTCATGTATGGATGTGAGAGTTGGATTATAAAAAAGCTGAGCCCCGAAGAATTGATGCTTTTGAACTGTAGTGTTGGAGAGAACTCTTGAGAGTCCCTTGGACTGCAAGGAGATCCAACCAGTCCATCCTAAAGGAAATCAGTCCTGAATATTCACTGGAAGGACTGATGCTGAAGCTGAAACTCCAATACTTTGGCCACCTGATGTGAAGAACTGACTCATTTGAAAAGACCCTGATGCTGGGAAAGACTGAAGGCAGGAGGAAAAGGGGATGGCGGTGGACAAGATGGTTGGATTGCATCACTGATGCGATGGACATGAGTTTGAGTAGGCTCCGGGAATTGGTGATGGACAGGGAAGCCTGGAGTGCTGTCGTCCTTGGGGTCTCTAAGAGTCGGACACAACTGAGTGACTGAACTGAACTGATCCTCCAGAACCATTGAGACAATAAATTTCTGATGATCTAACCCATCCAGTTTGTATTATTTTATGATGGCACCCCCAGGAAAGAAAACTATCACCCAAGGTGTACACACTTTAAAAAAGAAGATTCTGTTGTGTGGGTTTGTCATTGTCCATTTCAGAGACCTGCTGAGCAGGGCTGGTACCCAGCCACTGGGAAGTCTGGCATCATCCACATGCAGCCTTGAGCAACTACTCATATTTCAAGCTTCAGCCCTCAGTCCAACCAGCTGGAGTGTCCAGTGCATGCATCAGTCACAGCAGGGGGGAGCCACTTGAGATACTGCAGAAGGCAACAGGAGGGATGATGTTGAGGCTCTGTGGAGTCCAGTACAAGAGCATCATGGAAAACACAAATAAACAGTACAGTCAAGTAATACCAGTTAGGCTGAAATAGGGGTCGTCTACAGTAGAAGAGTAACTAGAACACTGGGAGTACAGGCCTGCCTGTGGGAGAGGGATGGTGAAAACCCCACAACAGTGTAGACATTTGGCTGGGCTTCAAAGGATGAATAGGAGTTCACAGGAGCAGTGTAGAAGCATCACAAGCAAAGGCAAAGAAGATAGAAATGCCCAGCCTAAGCAGGAAGGTGTGCCTAAGGACTCCCTTGTGTCTTAGAGTAGGATGGAATTTTCTGAAAAGAAAAGATTAAATTCTATTCTGGTCAGTACTGCTGATGTTGCAAAGAACTAAACTGGGAAATAACCAGACTTAATTGGGAAACAGTAGAAGAATTAGTACTTAGGATATAGTATAAAGGAAAGTGAAGTCGCTTAGTCGTGTCTGACTCTTTGCGACCCCATGGACTGTAGCCTACCAGGCTCCTCTGTCCGTGGGATTTTCCAGGCAATAGTACAGGAGTGGATTGCCATTTCCTTCTCCAGGGGATCTTCCCGACCCAGGGATTGAACCCAGGTCTCCCGCATTGTAGACAGACGCTTTACCGTCTGAGCCATCAGGGAAGTCCTCAGGATATAGTGTAAGTCATGCCAATTGCCAGTCATGCATCTCAAGTCTGGTACATATTAGCTTGAGATAATTATTTGTTAAATGAAAGAATGAATTACAAGCCATGTCATCTCTCTGGGCTTTATTTTTTCCCCACTTGTTTAAAAATGAGGTGGGTTGGTGTGGGGAGGTAGTATGGCTACTCATCTCTCTCAGGTCTGTGATCAAGAGCAAACAGAAGGACAACATGTGAAAACACTATTATTATAGATTAAATGTTTGTGTCCTTCACAAATTCATATGCTGAAGCCCTAACTGCTGATATAATGGTATTTGGAGATGGAGCGACTAGGAGGTATTTAGGGTTAGATGATGTTATGAGAGTGGGGCCCTCATGATGGGATTAGTGGCCTAATAAGAAGAAGCTGCCTGCCAATGCAGGAGACATAAGAGATGCAGGTTCGATCCCTGGGTCAAGAAGATTCCCTGGAGGAGGGCATGGCAACTCACTCCAGTATTCTCACCTGAAGAATCCCACAGACAGAGGAGCCTGGCCAGCTATGGCCCACAGGGTCACAGAGAGTCAGACACGACTGAAGTGACTGAGCATGTATAACAAGAAGAGATACCAGGGACGGAGCTTGCTCTCTATCCACCATGTAAAGACACAGCAAGAAGGTGACCATTTGCAAACCAGGAAGACAGCTCTCACCAGAACCCATCATGCCAGCACCCTGATCTCAGACTTCAGGCCTCCAGAACTGTGAAAAAATAAACTTATTATATTTAAGGCACCCAGGGTATGGTATTTTATTATGGCAGCCTGAGGAGACTAAGACAGCTATGGAAAGAACTTTATACCTGTGTGATATTATTCCAGAGTGGGTATAGAATGGTGGATGAAGTCCTCAACTGGGAGGTGAGGGGGTTCTGACATGTGGCCCAGATCCTGCCAGGACTCAGCCGCCTGTCTTTGGGCTCTTCCCATATAACACATAGGTGGTATAGGGGCCATTCCAGGAGGCACCATTCACACAGACTAGGAGCTGTCCTGCTCCAAGCCTTCAACCATTTGTTTCTTCATCTATAGAAAGGGGAAGAGAAATGGGACATATGATATCTAACAACAATTCACTTATTCTTCCAACAACCGTTTGTTGAGAATTGATTATGTCTCAGGCACAGAGCCAGGTACTTGGAGATAGTGTAGGATCATGGTCTTGCCCTCCAAAAGTTTACATTCTACTTGAAGAGACAGACAGAAAGTCCATTATAGCTTCATGTGAACAGGGTCTCTGTGCCAGTCAGCTCAGGCTGCCATAACAAAATACCATGGACTGAGGGGCTTAAACAACAGAAATCTATTTTCTCACTCTGGAGACTGGAAGTCTAAGATCAAGCTGCCGGCAGGGCTCTCCTGAGGCTGTCTTCCTGGCCTACAGACAGCCACCTAAATGTCCTGACATGGGCTTTTCTCTGTGTAGGCACATCCCTCTTTGTATAAGGATACTAGTCACATGAGCTTGAGGCCCACTCATACAACCTCACCTAACCTTAACCACCTCTTTAAAGGCTCTGTATACAAATGCAGCCACATTCTGAGCTACACCGGGGGTTAGGACTCCAACCCCTGGGGGGACTAGGTACCGGGATGGGAGGTGGCACAGTTAAGTCCGTAATAGCCTCTATGACAGGGAGATTCAGAGCAGGGACCTCCACCCCAGGCTGGA
Organism: Bos indicus; assembly: GCF_029378745.1. Lineage (NCBI taxonomy): Eukaryota > Metazoa > Chordata > Mammalia > Artiodactyla > Bovidae > Bos > Bos indicus. The sequence continues at coordinate 43,150,619 of NC_091768.1, forward strand.
CCCACGAGGCCTCTTGAGGAAGAGAGCTAAGCTGCTGAGGAGTGAAGGTCGAGGCCGGAGGTGAGCTACCACGTTCGTGAATACAACTGTGTGAAACCCTAACCTTGTAAATTTTCCTCTTTGGTGGACTCTGATTTATTTTGAAACCTGTTTGGCCTTTGGTAGGCGTGACATACCAAAAGGAACCCCAAAACATTGTTCCAAAGGCCAGTGTGCCTTGGGCAAGCTACCTTTTCTTTTTGCCTTGGTTTCCTTATTGGTAAAACCAGGCTGTTGGCATCTATTATTTCTCAGGCCCTAATGTGCCATGATTATAGTGAAATCCTTAGACACTAAAATACTGTGCTGACATTTCAGAAGTTTGTGGAAAAGGAGCTGTGGATTCTGTAGCCAAATATTATATTTACTTTGGGAGCATTATTACTGAGATTTCTTCTAACTCTCTTTTTTTTAAAGGCAAAACAATAGATTGATGAAGGGGAGTCAGGTGACAGGTGTCAAGTCAGGCACTCACACCAAAGTTGCATGACTTTAAAAAAAAATTATATATTTATTTGTTTGTTTTTGGCTATGCTGGGTCTTCTTTGCTGCACAGGCTTTTCTCTAGTTGCAGCAATTGGGGGGTTACTCTCCAGTTGTGGTGCACAGGCTTCTCAGTACAGTAGCTTCTCTTGTTGCTGAGCATGGGCTGGAGGATACTGGGCTCAGTAGTTGTGACTCATGGGCTCTGGAGCACAGACGCAGTAGCTGTGGCACACAGGCTTAGTTGTTCCGCAGCATGTGAGATCTTTCTGAATTAGGGACAGAACCCATCTCTCCTACATTGGCAGGCAGATTCTTTACCGCTGAGCCACCAGTGAAACCCTGCATGACTTTTAGCTACTCCAGGGTGACTTGTTCCTTAGGCCAAGGTGACAACTCTTTTTTGGTGTGTGGGGGGAAAGGGTTACAAAAGCAATAGATGCTCATTGTTGGGGGACAACAAGGAAATCAAATATTTCACAAAGGTTGAACATGAAAAAGGACTAGTAAGTTCCTTCTTTCTACCATTAATTACCTCCAGGGTAACCACTGTTACCCCTGTGCTTTCCAGACCTTTTCTATTCACACCCAGATATAGGTACATACATGTTTTCCTTTCTTTCTCTTTTTTTTTTTTTTTTTACAAAAGTGGGTTTACACTACATAGAGATCTGTAATTTTCTTTCTACTCAATATGTCATAGACACTTTCTGTACCCATAAAAAAAGATTACCTTCCTCTTTCTAAAGCTGAGATAGTGTGCCATAGCATGTGTCATCATTTTGACTATTTTCCAAGTTGTCTCCCAATTTTTCTGTTATGAATGATCCTGCAATGAACATCCAACATTTGCTTGCAATGTTGCAGTGAACATACAACATTTGTTTGTAGTTGTAGCCTTGGTTGAGTTAGGATGGATTCCTAGAAGTAGAATCACTGGATCTCAAGTTCATTTCTACAAGGTATTTAATTTTACAGAGGAGATTTCAGGCAAGTCCAATAAGACTTTAAAAATGTATATATATGTATGGAGAGCATTTCATTTAGAGTCTTTTGGCCCAAAGCAAGAAATAGTTTCTTAAAAACCAGCCAATTACTAGAGGAGTGTATACCTCCTTTTTTTTTTTCTTTGTTAGTGTACTCTGATTGGCTGGGAAACCAGCCTCCCCTCGCTCCCTGCTTCCTGCCTGTCGCTTTGCTGTGTGATCTGTGTGGGGAACTCCTCCGACTGCAGGCCCTTGGGCACCCCTCTGGGCTTTGGGCCCTGGTGGCTGCAGCGCCTCCAGCTAGCACTCTGGGTTCAGAATGAGCTATCGTTCAGACTGGCATTTTTTTTCTCAAGGGCTTGAAATTGAGACTGGGATTGCAGCAGTTTTCGCTCTCCTTAAGATTTCCTTTTGCAGACTCCCTACTGTGCAAGCCAGATATTCTACTAAAATCATATCTTAATGGTTATGCTGGGTGCTTAAAATCTCAAGGTACTATAAATTATTCAATAGTTCTTCTATACATAAGGAAAACTGCCCAGCACAAATTCTCTGCAACTTTTCATGCAACACCTCTTTTTTTTTTTCTTTCCCACACTGGATCATGGTGTGTCATTTACCTGCTCCAGATTCCACTAAAGGTGGGGTTGGTTACCCTCACACCCCATTCCCAGCACACAAAGGGTTAAACTGAAGCCCTTGAGCCCACCTTCACAAACAAAAGTCAGTTTTGCAAGTTACTCAGCGAGATGTCTTTCAGTAGGTTCTATTTAATAAAGTTAATACAAGCTTCTCTGCTCCTCCTCTTTTTCCCTCTTACTTCATTTGTGAGTATTCACGGAATCTGGATCTGCCAGCTACTTCTGTTTGAAGTTGAAGGCTTGGCAAAATTATACATCCAGCAGGCAAGTAGTAAAGTGGAAATGTCTACAAGTAACAGTGAAATCTGTTGCATTGTTTTAAGACTTAACTACTGAGGGATACAAAGTCCTATAAATACTGTTGAGGCAGCTATAAGTACATTTTATGATGATCAAAAACTTTAGAACAACAGCTAAAGGATATGTGAAACCTGATGTCTATCTGCCACTCTTTATTATATACATTGATTGATATTAAAGATATCCCACTCTTCATTAAATGCTGGATAATTTAGAGTTTTTACATTTAGTGTTTTATGTGAGTCCTTTGTATGGCCAAATTTACTCCCTGCTGCCTTTTACTCAGGTAAAATTGGAAATGAATTCATTAGATCAATTGTAGCAGCTCTAATTTGAAATCTTGAAAAATGCATTTCTAATGAAGAAATTTCCAATCAAGCAGACCTCTAAATCTAAGGTTTTTATTTTTTTCAGGTCTTTATACATATTCTTATGAATCATTAGCAGTCACTCCTGCTGACTTCTTAAGATTACCTCAGGCAAGAATTGTGCTTTTTAAAACTTCATTCCTCTCCTCATGTTCTTGTTTAGTCTCCAAATCATGTCTGACTTTTATTTGACTCCATGGACTATAGCCCACCAGGCTCCTCTGTCCATGGGATTTCCCAGGCAAGAATACCAGAGTGGGTTGCCATTTCCTTCTCCAGGGGATAATCCCGACTCAGGGATCGAACCCGCATTTCCTGTATCTCCTGCAATGGCAGGAGGATTCTTTACTACTGAGCCACCAGGGAAGCCCTTCTCCCCATCTTACTCCATGTTTATTCATATTTTTTCATAAGGCATTACATTTATCCAATAGCACTTTCAAAAATATTGTTTTTCAAAGACTCTAAGGTACAACTGGAACATGACAACTCCAATGCATGTTTTTACCTTTTTAAAAAAATCTTTTGTCCTGCTTTTTCTCCTTATTAAAAAAAAAAAAAATTCATATAAACATACAAAACCATTTGAAGGTAGGTCGTTTTCCTTTCCCACATTGCAGTAACTTCCATTTTTGCTAACAACTCATTTGGAATAGCTTACTTTAAGTAGCAATGTTCATCCAGTTCTGCAAATTAAGATACATAATTTACAATAATACTCAAGGTCACTTTGTAGTTTCCTGAGAGATTGTTTTGAAAAGTCAGTTTGTATCAGTTAAGCACGCTGCTTGTTTTAGATGCTATAGAATTATTGTTATTTCACAAAACTTCTGGTTCTGAACAATGTGAACAGGGAAATGTTCATTTTTAATTATTTTATTTCCACTGATGTATTATTTAATTTTTCCTCCAATACCTGTTAATGATTGGCTATAGATATATCCTATAACACATTTCATCTAGTCCCCTTTGTAAAAACGTAAGAAGGTCATTTTACATTTTTAAAGCACTAAGTAAAGTGGTTTAAAAATGCAAAGTGAGCTTAAATGCTTCTCTTAATTCTTCCTAACTCTTCCACTGGGAAACCCTAGAAAACTGAATTAATGAAATGCAACTTATACTTTTTAAATTCAAACTGTCACATTAAATTGAAGGTGAAACTAAAACTGCTATATGTTAACTAAGTCAAGCGATGTACTATATCAGACATGTTATTTAATGTGCGAATGTTAAAAGTCAAGTTCCCGGCAGAAATAGAAGTGCCTCCATTCTGTCTTCAGGGAATGTATAAATTAACCATTCTGCCCCAAGCGGTCCTCCTCCCTTTCTCCCTCCGCCCTATTTTAAATGTAGATAGGGCGACTCAAGTCTTTTGAATTTGAAGGGCTGCTATCTCGGCCCCATTCTTTTCATCATCCTCTTTTGAATGACACTGAGCACGTATGGATTCTTTTATAAAATACCCCCCGGACGCAGGGCTAGGTTCTCCCTGCTGCTTGCTAATTTTGCATAGCAATTAGTACTGACTTTTCAAAATCAGTTCGAGAATGTTCCATGTAGAAACTCAAAGGTCTTAGATAACCACTTGCCTATAGATTTCAAACCCAAAGGGGAAGAACTTGCATAATTGCTAAATTCCCGGTTGGAGCGGTCTGGAAGAGGATACGTAATGCAAAACTATACGTTAATTCAAACCCTCCCCGCGCCCGGGCAGCAAGGAGCCAGCATATGCCTTCTTTTTAAAATCTATTCTACCAATTCACTGACCGCGCAGGGCCGGGCCACATGGTCCCCCCTTGCAGCCAGTCAGCTGTGAGCAGCAGATGGGATCATTTGCATTTTTCTTTTTATACTTTCTTCGACCCGCAAATTAAAGGATTTTTTAAATTTTACATTCTCATTGTTTGCCTTAAATATAAACGTGGCTTAACTGTTGGGTTGGGCTTCCCTGACCCTCACACACCACACCCCTTGAAGTCATTGAGACTGGAGAAAATACCCGAGGGGTAGGTTTCGTTATTTATCAACTTGGAATCTCCAGTCCGGGAGTCAGGAGTAGAAAGAATGAGCCTTTATTGAGTTGGTGACTCGTGTTTTTCTATTTTAAGCGCTCGGCGCAGCTATCCCGTGGGTTTGTCTGTGGCATGTGGGTCTGTGAGCCCGCGCACTTATGAATCTCAGACTCCGCAGCCTCAAACCTCAAAACTTCGGGTTACAAGTAGAAGGCAGATGGGGGAGTGGCCAGAGCCAGTGTTTCCCAGCGCCGGGGTCAGTCTCCCGCGGCCCGCCAGACTCCATGCAGGCTCCGCGGGGGCCACTAGGGTCCCCGCGTCCCGAAGTCTTTGTGCCCATCGGACGGGGGAACTCTCGCCCGGGGGGTACAGGGCCACGGCCGAGATCCCAAAAAATGCGGGAAAGGCGCGGGCGCGGAGGGAGGCGCCCCGCACAGTCGCCGATCCGCGGAGGGGGAAAAAAAAAGTAGAAAAAGAGGCTTTTCAGGTTAAACTCCTCGGGTCTGAGAAACCACGTTTTAGAGAAATGAGTCGCGGGGGGAGAACACACGATGTGCAGGGTACATTGTTAGCCAGCGCTGGCCCGGCGCACCGTGGGTGCGCGGCCGCCGCCCCCCGCCCCGGGCAGCGGGCGCGGGCCCACGTGGAGCGGCGCGGCACCGGATGAGCGCGCTGGGCCGCCCGGGTCCCCGGAGTGCGCGCCCCAGCTCCCTGCCGCGGCCGTTCACGCCCGAGCGCCGCCGCCGGTCCCGCGTGTGCCCCGCTGAGGGGGAGGGGCGGGCTGGGGGTGGGGGCGGAGGGGTTGTGGTTCCACTGCAGCGGGGGCTCCTGTGTCCTTGTGCGGAAATGACACACGGAGTCCCGTCACGTCACGCGAGAGCGCAGCGCACGGACACACACAAAGAGAGGGGAAAATACACGGCGCCCGCCCGCTGCCCCCAGCAACTCCCCGGGCCGCCCCGGCCTGGCCCTCCGCGCGCGGCCCCCACTCCCCAGCCCCGCGCTCCCCCTACCCCCCACGTGGCGCCCCAACTCGGCGCGGGCCCGCTCTGCAAAGTACAGAACTCGTGTCCCAGGTAAGTGCGGGGCGGTTCAAGCCGGCCGCGCGGTGGCGGCGGCTCCGGAGCAGACGGACGGGCTAGTGGCTGCAACATCCATGCCGGGGTGGGGGGCGGGAGCAAGGGAGGGGACGCGTAGGGGGGCTGCCCGGAGAGCGCTCGGCGGGAGGGGCGCCCACCCCCGCGCAGGGCCGAGTCGCCGGAGCGGGCGCCGGGCGCCCACGGGCTCGCCGCGCCCATTGTGCCGCGCGCCCCTTTGTGCCCGCTCGGAACGCGGCGGCTCCATGGCGTTCCGGGGAGCACGCGCGCCGCGCGGGGGCGGGGGGGAACGCGCAGTGGAACAGTCCGCGCCGCCACCGCCCCACTCGCGCCGCGCGCCGGCCCCGCACCCCCGCCGGGCGCCGCGATGGAGCGGCCGGGGCCGCCGGAAGGCTCTGCGAAGCCAGCGGCGGACTCGGTGTCCGCGCTCCGCCGGGCTGCGGCTGGGAACGGGCTCGGCGTGCAGAAGAGGGGTGTCAGAGCAGGAGTAGGGGGCGGGGACAGGAGGAAGATACGGAGCAGGGAGCGGGAGGCCCGAGAAGCCGCCGCTCGGAGGGACGCTGCCTCCGGAGTCAGCAAATGGAGCGAGGCAGGCCCGCGGCGGCGACGGCCGGCGGCCGGCAGCGGACAGGGACGGGCCCCGCCGCCAGGGGGCGCAGCGCTCCCTCCCGGGCCGTCCACGGCGCGGTTCGCGGTTCCCGCTGCCCGGGAGCTGGAGGCGGGCCCGGCGCCTTGGGCGTGCGCCCGGCTGGCGCGAGGCCTTCCCGGCCGGCCGCGGAACCGGAGCCCTGGCGCCCGCCGCCCCTCGTGACCGCCCCCTCCCTCTTTCTTGTAAACGTGATTCCCACGCAGACTTTGTGCACGCTGCGCCCGTGAGTTGTGCTGCAGTGCTCGTCAGGGCCTTGCGTGCCGAAACGTTTTTTTCCCAAGGTTTTTTGCAGAGGTAAAGGAATTTGAGTGCTCAGGTGGCCTGTCTGGAAGAATTTTACACTCAAATGCCAACTGGGAGAGGATGTGCGGAAGAGGGCTGTGCGCTTCAGCGTCGGAAACGTTCAAGTTCACCTTCTTAACGTAACTTTTGTAACTTATTAACTGTTCCCCGTGCCACGGGGCAACACGTGGAATGCCCTGAAGCTGAGGCTGTGGGAAACTGAGGCAAGGAAGTGAATTCTCGGGCTGAGGCTGGCTCCTGTTGTCCCAGAAGGATTGACACTGTGGAGGGGTTTTTTTTGTTGTTGTTATGCACACTCCCAGTCCCACCCCCTTTGGTTTTTCTTTCCTCCCCCACCCTCCTTTTAAACCATCCATCCTTAGTTTCCAGTTTCATGTCCCTTACCTCAGTACTGAGGTTGCGTGAGATTTTATATCTTAACAGTTTTACATCCCCAGCCACTAACCCAGGATCTGATAACTTAGTAGGTGCTCAGTAAAGTTTTGCTAAATGAATACGGAGAACCTCTTGGATTCCAGGAGAAAGAGGACCAGTGTATCCTGTTCCTATTAGTGGGCTGGCTGGCATGCTCATGGCCCTTGAAATAAATTTATGGAAAAACCAGAGCCTTTAAAATATCCATCACATAACAACTCCACAACTGAACGTAGATATTGCCATAGAGGCCATCTCCTTGTTGAAGGGATTTAACAAAGTTTTGTGTCCTTCCCATCTCCCATCACGCACAAAGCATTAGTAACCTCCAAAAGCAAGACCATTTAGGACCTAGTAGACAAGCTGGTCAGCATCCCAGTAGTCTGTTAAAGGTACCACTTAGACACATTTACTTTACCCACTTGCGAACTTCTGAGTTTTTAAGCATCCCTTAAGTGAGCAAAAGAAGAGGAGAATGTCTAATAATTAGGAAGAAAAGAACTGGAATCTACCCTAACAGTGGTTTGATTAGGTGAAATTTTAAATCTCCTGCAGAATGTCCCACCAGCCACTTGTCTGGAAAGCCCTGAAGCAACAAGAAATAGCATGCTTTTATGAATTGTATTGATTCCACGGTGAAAAAATAGAGGGATGTGGCTTGTAAATACCTCAAATTTTATAATGTAGAGACACATGAAGGCTGCTAGTCAACCAGCAAAAAAAATTCAGTGTATGGGAGGTTGGAGTGTGATGTGTTTGTTTTTCCTGGCACTTAATTTTGATGACAAATTATGGTTCCTCCCCTGTTATTCATTGTGCCTATTATTGGCTAAAGCAAGTTTGGGGGAATTATTTGTAGAATCAGCTTTTGGGATGGTGGAACTTTTCTGTATCCTCTTGATGGTGGCTACAGGGATATGTATATCTGTGCTACCTTTCATAGAACTGTATGCCCTCCCCCCCTCAACCAGAGAGTAAATTTTGCTGTATGGTAATTAAAAAAAATAAAATTTAAAGTCACACACAGACACACACACATGAAATACGTGCTTTGTGAGTATTACCTTGCTGTTCTTTCCTCAGCAGATTGAACAGTGACTCTTCCCCTTCTGATGTTCCAGTATCTCTTGCAGGATTATCATTTCAGTCCAGGCTCTTGTGGTGGTTTCTGGAATGAGCTGCCACACATGGCATGCACATGCCTAGCTAAGGGCTCTCCACCCTGGCATCAGGCCTTCAATGTGTCAAACAGGAGTGGTGCAGTTTCACTTGGACTGGTGTTAATGCCTGGTCTATTAGTCACTGAAAGATCAGACATTTTACAAACTTGTTTTTCTCTTTTTTAACTAATTATTTACTTTTTGGCTGCACCTTACAAGATCTTAGTTCCCTGACCAGGGACCAAACCTGCACCCCCTGCACTGGAAGTACAGAGTCTGAACCTCTGGATGCCAGGGAAGTCCCGCACAGCTGCTTTACAGCTCAATTTTCTCAGCAGCTCACCTGGTAACATACTCTTCCTCCATTTTTTTTTGTTTGTTTGTTTTTTCATTTACTCAACTTATATATTTTTTGATTAATTTATTTTAATTGGAGGATAATTACTTTACAGTATTATAGTGGTTTTTGCCATACATTGACATGGATCAGCCACGGGTGTGCATGTGTCCCCCATCCTGAACCTCCTACCCACCTCCCTCGCCATCCCATCCCTCAGGGTGGTGCCAGTGTACCGGCCCTGAGTGCCCTGTCTCATGCATGGAACCTGGACTGGCGATCTGTTTCACATATGATAATACACATGTTTCAGTGCTATTCTCTCAAATCATCCCACTCTCGCCTTCTCCCACAGAGTCCAAAAGTTTCTTCTTTATATCTGTGTCTCTTTTTCTGTCTCGCATATAAAGTCATCGTTACCATCTTTCTAAATACCATATATATGTGTTAATATACTGTATTGGTGTTTTTCTTTCTGACTCACTTCACTCTGTATAATAGGCTCCAGTTTTATCCACCTCATTAGAACTGATTTCAAATGCATTCTTTTTAATAGCCGAGTAATATTCCATTTTGTATATGTACCACAGCTTTCTTATCCATTCGTCGGCCAATGGACATCTAGGTTGCTTCCATGTCCTAGCTGTTGTAAACAGTGCTGCAGTGAACATTGGGGTAAACGTGTCTCTTTCAATTCTGGTTTCCTCGGTTTGTATGCTCAGCAGTGGGATTGCTGGGTCGTATGGCAGTTATATTTCCCTCTTCCTCCATTTTTAATTCTACCTGAAACACATGTACAGCCATCTCTCAATATTTGTGTGGAATTGGATACAGGGCCCCTTTCAGATTCCAAATCTCCAGATGCTCAAAGTCTGTTACAGCAAGTCCTCCATATCCTCGGATTAGGAACCCACAGATTGGAAGGCTGGCTGTTCTTAAAATCAGCCCTTACAAGGTTTTTGTTCTCTACTAACCACCATCTCTCCTCTCCTCTCTTCTCCTCTCCTCTCCTCTGATTTTCAGTTATCAATGGCCAGTGAAACACCATTGCATTGGTATCTGTAAAGGCACTGATTGCTCAGTTCTTTTCTTGTTTGCAAGGGGTTGAGCATGGAGCTGGTAAACTGAAGGAGGGAGGCTGGGAATGTGGGGGTTTAGTACTTAGCTCATGTGGTCACAAGACGGCACATTTGTAAAAGTGGGAAGTATGGAGGAAACTCTGCTTATATCTCTAGGAAAGTTAGTCACCATTGTCTAATCCATCACGTGGGTGGCTGCTGGGATATGCTGGCCTTCCTTTTCTCCTTGACCCCAGTTTCTGGACGCCAAGGTTAAAGTTAAAAGCAGAGTCTGACACCTCCTACCACTGATGTTGAAGGAGGTAGCCAGTCCTTTGTGAGGCCAGGGAGGGCTTAATAAGCAGAAGCCCTTAGCTGAGAAAGACGTCACATTTAGTCACATTCAGCAAATGCAGTGTCTGAAGGGTGAGACGCTGCATCGCAGGCTGTGAGGTCGTCCTTCACTGCACCGAAGGATGAGGCTGTGCTCCGACAGAGTAAGGAGGGAAGCGACAATTAGAGCTTTAGAAAAACTCGAGGGGGAAATTGCCTTGGTTTTCTGAAGACTGGTATTTTTCGAACTGCATTTGCAGATGTGTCTAAAAATAAAGACAAATTACAAACATGTCCTGCAAGTCCCATGGGCAGGATGCCACTGCCTAAAGGGCCGGGTTCTGAGAGCACCGAGGCTCCCAGCCATCCCTGCAGACCCAGAGACAGCCCAGCAAGGGTGGGTGGCATGGGAACATTCTTCCTGTCCTTAGGGAGAGCATTTTGATTTCTTCCTTTCCAGTGTAATGTTTCTTTTTTCTTTTATTTGAAAGAAACATTACCAAACTTTTTCAAAGTTTTAAACCATTTTATTTTAATTTTTAAAAATATTTAAAATATTCACTATTAAAATGTGCTTAACGCATCTTTAAGAAAAAAAAAAAGAGACTTTATATTAAGTAACATTTACTGAGTGCTGTGTGCCAGGCACTTTCTCCTCTGTAGTTTTCAGAGTCTAGGAGGTAAGGTAGTGGTGTGCAGCTCCTTTTACAGAAGAAAGCACCAAGGCTTGGCTGGGTAAGCCTCTTGCCCAGCGGTAGAAGCTAAACGTAGGTGAAGCCAGGGTTAGATAGAACCCAGGTCGTCTGCCCCTGAAGTTTAGTAGGGAGTTCCATTTTCTTCCACATCAGCTGTACTGATCAGCTGTACTTGGTAATCCAAAGGCCCATTTGGCCTGTTGACTTGCTTCTGCATCTGAGCCCAGCCTACAGATGTGTGCTCAGTAAGGAAGGGAGAAAGCCAAGCAGGGATGGTTGAGCCCCCTTTAGTCCCAGCTCTTGCTGGAAAGCCAGCATGAGTCCACCCCACCTCTTTCCCTCGGCTTACTCTCTGGAGCACTCCAACGGAGGCACAGCCTGCTGCTTCCCACTTCTCTGCCTGTGAAGTAAGAGGATTTTTGCCAGGATTGCACAGGTGAATGTGTAAAACTTAGCCCTTGGAGCCAGTGCTACATGAATGTTAGCTGATGTCTTCCTTTTAAAAAAAAAAAAATTTAATTGGAGGATAATTGCTTTACAATATTGTGTTAGTTTCTGCCATTCATCAGCATAAATCAGACATAGGTGTACATATGTCCCCTTCATCTTGAACCTCCACCACATCCCACCCCTGTCGTTTTCTGTGTTTTAATTTTTAAACATCAGTGTGACCTGCAATGGGGAGGTTTCACAAAGTCAGATCATGTGGCTTTCCGTGAACAGCAGGTGCTGTGCTTAGTCTCCGTCGTGTCCAACTCTTTCTGACCCCATTGACTGTAGCCTGCCAGGCTCCTCTGTCCATGGACTTCTCCAGGCAAGAATACTAGGGTGGGTTGCCATGCTTTCCTCCAAGGGATCTTCCTGATCCAGGGATCAACTCAGGTCTCCCACAATGTAGGCAGATTCTTTACCCTCTGAGCCACCGGGAAGCCCGAAGTATAAACCGTTTAAATCCTAGCGTGTATTTTGTTGATAACACCGTTGAAATGGTCTGGGCCTGTTCTCCCTTTGTATGTGGCGGGGCTGCACAGCCACTGTCCCCAAAGTCTCAGGCTCTTATCACTCCTGTTCTGGGTCTCAGATTCTCAAGGAGGCCCTGGGGGAGTGCGGATTTGCCTCACTTTGCTTCCGGAAACAGGAATGGAGGTCAGGAGGACTTGCTCCAGGGTAGCCTGAGGGTACACAGCTGGGCCAGGTCTTGGGGACAAACCTCGTTGTGAGGCGAGTCCTAAGTCCTGTGGACATTTCCGAGGCGGTGGAGCAGAGTTCTGAGTCAGCTGGCCGGGATTTGCACGTCGAGGTTTCAGGAAGCCCAAGTACTTCCCATTTCTGGGCCTGGCGCTTGTCCTGTGTGACTCGGGCAGCCACAAGTCTCCGGCGCCTCTGATTAGCCTGGGCTAGAGTCTCTCAACTGAGGCATTTTGGGTGACTCCCAGCCCCTGGGGGCGGCCCTAGAGGACATTTTCCTTGTGGGGTGCTTAGGGAAGAACCCAAGAGCCCAGTGATCCAGTGCAGGCAGAGGGCTTTGCCAAGGGACCTCCAAGCCAGGTGCCCCCTGCTTGCTCTGCTGCGGTCTCGCATCCAATTCCTAACAAAGACACCCCACCACCCCACCTCTCTGGCAGATTCTCGCGTGACTCCTTGTTACACACTTGGAGCCGGTGACCTCGGCACACTCCTTCCTTTTTCTGTGGCCCAGCCACTCCTCAGCTCCCAGACCTCCCCTCCCCTCTCTGCTTTGCATCCTGCTGCTTCACCCTGGAGCCACGGCCCCTGGAGCAGGTCCCTGACTTGCCCAGTTTAGTCTGGTTTTGAGAAGTCAGAGAAGGAGGGCTCCAAGTGTGGGTAAGAAGTCTCCCAAGGTACTCGGGCACAGACCTGAGAGAACCCCGAAGGGGCCAGCCGTCATCCAGAAAGCAGGAACCCAGCAAGCCTGGCTGGAGAATTGCTAAGGTGCTTCCCTGGACAACCACAGACTCTCTAAATGCCCTGACTTCAGCGCTCAGCTCAGGTCCCTGATCCGGAGTACTTGGTCCAGGCTTGGGGTTTTTTTTTCCCCATCCCATGAATGGATTTGGCTTATTTCGAAAAACACTCCCACATATCATGCAATGAACTGATGAAGCCTATAATATACCCACAAGGAAACGATATTTCCTTACTGTTCAAAGCTGATCTTTTCACCTTCTTGTTCACACCTGAGCTTTTGAGATGAGACTTTTTTCTGATCTTCCGCATACTCCGTACTGAGGAATTTTTTACACTTTCAGAGTCAGTAATTCAGGGACAGTTACAAAATGAAAGGTCTGCACTAGTTTGTCAGTTATTGTATTGTTTCTTAGAGCATCAGTAATTTCAGTGCTTGAATGGATTTGATTTTATGTTCTTAGCTTGTTGCTGTTATGGGTATAACTTAAGAATATGACATGGCTAGGCAGTGAAGATTGCAAAACTTCTTATTTTTTATTTAAAAAAATGTCTCAGTTTCAAAGAATTGCATGCTCATTGTAGAATGTTTGGAAAGTAGAGGAAACTGAAGAAGAGAATTTTCCATAATCATCCTAATTGGAGGTAATTAACATTTTGGAATGTTTTCTTCTGTCTGCTTTATGGCATTTTTTGATTATAGAGACATCCCCACTGAACTTTGAAGTATGTTGTTATTGACTATGTGGCGCTGTGATGAACGATTGATTTTGAATCTTTACACTTAATTTAATGCTCAGTTCTTCCTGTCAGTAGAGGTTTAGAAGTCATGTTGGGAAAAATGTCTAGCAGTTGACTTTCTAGCTTTGTATATTGGAAATAACAGTAGTGATCAAAGGTGGTCTCAATCCAGGTCATATTGAGTTTGTTGTTCCTTCCATTTTTTCTGCAGCTTTTTGTGAATTTATGAGTAATTAGATGCCCTGGAGAAGGAAATGGCAACCCACTCCAGTATTCTTGCCTGGAAAATCCCATGGATAGGGGAGCCTGGCAGGGCTACCGGTCAGTCCATGGGGTCACAAGAGTTGGGCACGACTGAGTGACTAAACCACCCCCAGTAATGACTGCAGTTACAGGGGGCTTCCTCTGCCCCAGGATCTCCTCAGCCTGACGCTAGAGTTCCTGCCTGTGCTTAACCTGAGATCAGCTCAAGTTAAAGACCCCCAGCCCGGGTTCTTTGCTCTTCTGACCTTTGCTTGTTTCCTATCATAATTGTCAAGTGTGTGGGGCTCTCTGTGACAGAAAGATTGGCTGTAGGTCTTTAGGAGCTGAAAGTGATGAAGAAGATCAAGATATACCCATTTAAACATTGGCAGCATTATTTCCAAAGCAAATACTTTCTTCAAGCATGTACTTTAATGTTATTTCTTCCCCCAAAGTGGGGGAAGAAATCTTGAAAGTATATATCAATTTAAAATTATTTGTATCCATGTCACAAAATTGTAAGCACCAGTGGTCTTCTACACAGCTGTGGCATGCGGCCTGTGTTTATTAGATGGGACTTATGGTTGTTATAGAAACTTCAATGTAATATCTTCTAACCTTGAGGTTCTGACTGCTCTTTCCTTCCTGTTCCTGTTATCATCTGGTGTTTACCCATCATCCCCTCCCAACAGAAGTTCCCAGAGCTCCATCTTCATCCCCCAGGCCCTCCCATCTCTACCCTGTGTTGGCTTCAATCCCTGTAAATAAGCTGTACGGCCGGTCGATCCCCTCTGCACAGAGGACAGTCACCCCACCAGCAGCCATCACTCAGTGGGAGTGTAACCGCTAAAGCACAGGGCTCCTGGGAGCGACTCCCGACGCAGGATTTTGAGCATGCTACTAACTAACCTCTCTGAGCCTTGGGTATCACACCTATTAAACAAGATGATTTCTTTTTTAAAAATAATTTTATTTATTTTTGGCTGTATTGGCTCTTCACTGCTGCATGGGCTTTTCTCTTGTTGTGGAGTACAGGCTTTGGGGTGAGCGGACTTGGCAGTTGCAGTTCCTGGGCTCTGGAGCACAGGCTCAGTAGTTGCGACCCACAGGCTCAGTTGCTCCACAGCATGTGGGGTCTTCCCAGACCAGTGATCAAACCCGTGTCTCCTGCATTCTTTACCACTGAGCCACCCAAGATGATTTCTGTGGCCCCATTTGCCTCTGAAACTCTACCTCAGTTTCCTCACTTGTAAAATGAGCCTAAGAAGGGTGTCTGCCCCCTAAGCTTGTTAGCTTATGTCCACTTAGTAGAGCTCTTAGCACAGCCTCTTCCATGGTGTAGGCAGCTGTCTTTTGCATTGAGTCTTTGTGGAGTGGCAGAGCACTGGGCAGTGTGGTGAGGAGGTGGAAGGGAATGGCACAGCAGGGCTTCCGCCTTCCAGGGGTGCCCAGGTGAGCTGGGGAGCCCCTCAGCTCACCCACCAGAAGCCCATTAACAGGCCCCCGTACTGGTTTTCAGCCCTTCTCTGTCTTCTCCCAAAGAAACGACTCTCTCCAAATCCTCGCATCAAAATCTGCTTCTAGGGGAATTTAAACTAAAATAAAAAGTGATATAGAGATTTTCATGATACATTAAGCCAAAGAAGCAAGGAACAAGGATATTAAACCTTTTAGTCTCAAGATCCCTTTTACCTTTAAAAATTATTTAGGACCCCCAAAGAACTTTTGTTTATATGAGTTCCTGTCAATATTTACGTGGTAGAAACTAAAAAAAAAAGTTTAAATATTTATTTACCAATTCACTGAAAAATAACCAAAATAAATCCATTACCTGAAAAGTGAAAAGTGAAAGTGTTAGTTACTTAGTCGTATCCCACTCTTTGCCACCCTGTGGACTACAGCCCACCAGGCTCCTCTGTCCATGGAATTCTCCAGGCAAGAATACTGGAATGGATTGCCATTCCTTTCTCCAGGGCATCATGAATTAATGTCGACACTATATTTTTATGGAAAAAAAATTATTTTTCCAAAGAAAATAAGTGAAAAAGTGGTATTGTTTACATCTTTTGCAAATCTCTTTAGTATCAGACTTAATCGAAGACTGCAGAGGTTTTATATCTGCCTCTGTATTCAATCTTTTGCATAATAAAGTATCATGTAGCACACCTGTGAAATGAAGGAGGCAACAGCACCCCAGTGTAATGAAAATAGTTTTGATTTCATGGACCTTGTGAAAGGGCCTTGGATGTGCTGATAAACAGACTCTCCAAAAAGGAAAAAAAAAAAAAAAGCGCAGAACCCAAGGTTTGTACAAATGTCTGTTTCCGTGGTGTAAGTTCCCACCACCAACAATTGCAAGTTACCAGCTTGACTCCACTAGTGCTGGAGTCGGGGAGAGAAACGCAGTCCGTGCAGGCAACTCACGTCCCATTTTGAGACCCTCTGGTACAGAGTGTCTATGGAGAAACTCAGGAAAACCAATGAGATGCCTCCAAGAGACTAATAACCTGGTGACTGGAGAACAGGGAGGTTTTTTAACCAATGTCCTTTTATACCTTTTGAATTTTCGGATGCATGTGTATCTAGTCAAAAGAAAAGAAGACTTTAAGTATCTTCCCTTTATAAAGTGCACTCTCTCAGTTATCTATAATTGGCAAGTCTTTTCTGCTTTTCCACTTGTTTGTGGGATCTCTTAGAACTGGCTCTTTGGAAACACCAGTGACTGGTTCCCACTGCTCCGCTCGCCCCTTGTCTTGCTCCGCCCTCACTTCCAGCTCCCAGCCAGGATAGGCAGGAGGCAGATTCAGCCATTTTTCCAGCATGAGGCCCAGAGGTAGGCCTCCCAGGGCTACTGCATTTATGTAGCCAATTTAAGCAACTTATCCTTTGTAATTTGGTATTTGAGTGTCTCAAGCATCCTGTTGTTTCTTAAACATTTGGGGTTACACTATCCTCTCACTCTATGAAGAAAGATAAAGACTATTGGATATTCTAACAAAATTGTATATACTCTATGTATACTCTATGTATACTATGTAAAACTTAAAGGTTTTAAAGTATTTAAAACCTTACTTTACCAGTGATGGTCACCTCACCTGAGGCTTTCTAGGCTATTTGGTTAAACAAAAAACTAGCATTTTCACTAATTGGAGTAACTACTGGAATTGGGCTTCCCTGGTGGCTCAGACAGTAAAGTGTGCCTGCAATGCGGAAGACCTGGGTTCAATCCCTGGGTCAGGAGGATCCCCTGGAGAAGGAAATGGCAAACCACTCCAGTACTCTTGCCTGGAAAATTCCATGGATGGAAGAGCCTGGTGGGCTACAGTCCATGGGGTTGCAAAGAGTTGGACATGACTCAGCGACTTGACTTCACTGGAGATTAGTCCTGTTTGAGAGTTACCCTCCCAGAGGTCATCCGTGTCTTAGGGCCTATGCGTTTTAACTAGAGGCAGCAGCAAGTGACACACGCCCCTTTCGCTAGATTCAGTGTTCCCCTGGGCTTGGTCAGGAACATGAAACAGGCACCTTTAGGGGAGAAGCTGATTTTCAGGGACACGGGGATGCATGGTTAGACTGTCTCACATTTTGAGATTCGTGGTGAAGGCATAAGAAGATTTTGAGAAGGAGAGAATGGTAAAACAAATGCTCCAAAGACTTGCAGGCAAAGGAGATGGTAATCCTAGCAGCCTGGTGGGGGACGCTGCAGAAGTTGGCAGCTCTCACAGAACCTATAGTTGTGTAATCGAAAGGAATTTCTGCGGCATGCTTGGCATGCGGGTGTTTAGTGTCCGCCCAGGATGCATAGCCTTGTGACCTTCATCTGGAAGGTGACCAGGAAGTGGAGGGATGGGATGGTGTTGACGCGCTGTCTGTACGTCAGCTTGGAATACCCGGAAGCGACCCACACGTCCCATCCTTCTTGTCAGTACTTCCAAATTATGGAGTCTGTATAAGCACAGAGCAGCCTTGTCTTCCTGGTAGTGACATGCAGGTGAAAGGAGATTTCCAGATGCTAGTGGTCAGAGACATCCAAGGCTGGAAACTGCCCTCGGTGTTCATCAGAAGACTCTTAACAGAAGAATGCAAATTCTATTATTCCCTCTCATGGTGGCTGACTGGAGATATACACAGATTTGGTTTGAATCCTAATTCTACCACCTATTAGCTGCGTGACACTGATCAAGTACCTCCTTCCCCTTGCAGTAGTCAAATTCTTTATTCCTGTAATCAGAATGACATAAAAATAATTTTTCAGCTTCATTGAAGTATGCATGACAAATAAAAATGGTAAATATTGAAGGTATATGCCCTTGGTATTTTTTATTGGTAAAATTGGGATTGAAATCGCTCAGGGTGAGATGGAGGCCACATGAAATGGCCGGGCAGCACCAGGCCCCAAGTTTGCAGGCCAGGGATGTGAATGGGGACCCTCACCTCACTCCCCAGCACATGAGCCAGAGGCACTTAGTTTTCCAGGCCTTGCAGATGGGACATTGCCCAGCTTCTCAATGAGCATGGCTTCTTCACTGTCTAGGAGAGAAGGGGCCCACCACACTGCATTCTGGGTGATTTCTGTGCTAATCTAGCATCTGTCACTGGTCTATAAATGAACACGGAAATGTTTTCCAAAGCAGATGCACTCTGAGTGCCCAGGAAGCCGCCACCCCTGCCTCCCACCTCACCCGTGAGGCTGCGCAGCCCCCTCCGGCCCTCCTGCCACCCGCAGGCGGCTCAGGTGTGTACCCTTCCTTCATTGCCTTCTGCCTTGGGAAGCAGCAGAGCTCGGGATTCAGGTGCTGAGCTGGCGGCGTGGCACAGTGGCGCTCACCGAGTCTCACTCTCGTGGGGACCTCCACATTCGCTGCTCCTCTGAAGTGGAGTGTCAACTATCCAGACCATCTTTGCTTGGTGCCTGTGGTTCTCTGCCAGGTTTTCTCATCACCTCCTGTTTTCTTTTCCTCTAGGAGTCACTTGTCCTTTTCATGCTTTCTGCTTAGCCGGAGAGGCTTTGTGGATTTCCAGCCCGCACCACCCCCAAATAAGCCTTGTGCCACCTTCTCCCATCCCTGCCTCTCCTCTCCAGAATGTCATTGGTTTTGTGCACTGGGCCCTGTCCGGCTGCCCCGCACTCTCTCCTCCTCCGCCGTTCGGCTGTTTCTCACTTGAGGAGACCGGTTCTGTGGTGGTGCAGTAGGGTCTCCAGGGGCAGGTGGCAGCCCAGTCTTGGTCAAGGTTGGGCCGGAGAGGCTCATTCTCATCTCCTTGAGAAGCCCCTTACCAGTCAGGCCTGAGTTTCTACCCAGCGTTGGCCAACCTTGCTGTCTGAAAAGAGTTCTGATGCCCCGCCACCTACTTGGAGCTCTCCCCTCAGAGACACCCAGACTTGAGGTTTATTTCCCTGGAATACAGTGGAGATTGTCTTTGATAAAAATTCAGCTCTGGTAAAGTGGTTCTTGGCCCCTTGAAGTTGACTGACTCACTGTCTATATTCACTCAATCTCCCTGCATGTCTTTTTCAGATAGTAGATAGTTTAGTAAGTAGTAATTAATTTCAGTTTCAAATAAATCTTAAAATTTCTTATTCATTCCTTTGAAAATTAGTAACACAGAGATGAAGACACTTGTTCCTGTCATGAACTAATTGTGATGACTGAGAAGAGTGCCATGCATTGTGCATTGCTATTCTTAGTGACCTTTGAAGTTGTTAGCCTGTACACAGGTCATCCTCTGGTTGTCCCTCCACTGACCTGTCTAAAACGGGACCGCACACCATTCCACAGTTGCTTGTTGAATGGTTTACTGAACTTTGTAGATGGCATCCCCCTTCCTTATACAAATTTCGTGAAGTTAGGCCTGTTGCCCTCTGATCAGTTAACTGGAATGGGCACCCAGTACTTGCAGGCAGCTTCACCAGTGGTAAGAACCACAACTCCTCAACGTCATCAGTAAAGGCTGTCAACATTACTACCACATTTATACTTTATCCAATTTGTGGACATGCTGTTACGTTATTTGGGGAATCTCAAAGGCATAATGGTACTTTTAACCATGATGTCCATTCCATTTCGGCTGGGGCAGGGAAACCAGCCCCTGATTCTCCACCAGACCCTGCAGCCCATACGAAGGAGGTACTGCCAACCCCTCCAGTCTCATTCCCTCATCAATAAATAGAGTGGTTTGGACCAGACTGTATGGAGCTCAGGAGCTTTAAGAACCCATAGTGCCTCTCTCCTCTTGCTTCTGAAGAAAGGGCTAGACCAGCATCATCCAGTAACAGTAGTGAAAGCCACATGTGCAATTTTAAACTTGCTAGTGGCACTCACATAGTGCTATAATGTATGGCACTATTCTCAGTGCCATTTTTAAAAAGGTGAAATTAATTTTAATACTTAGACCAATAAATCTGAAATATTATCATCTTAACATGTAATCAGTATAAAAATTATTAACAAGATATTTTACATTCTTTTTGCCCTGCTGAGTCTTTGAAATCCAGCATGTATCTTACACCACATCTCCATTTGGACTGGCCACATTTCGAGTCCTCTGGAGCCACGCATGACTAGTGGCCACCCTCATGGACAGCACAGGTCTTTTTGGACCACCTGGAATCTTAGGACCTCAGCTCAGGTTCACAGGCTCCACAGCCTGCTGTGGACCTTTGTCAGCCTTTTCACATTGTGGTTAGATGTTTAAGGCAGGGACTGACAGATCATCCAAGCTGAGGTCTTTTGTAAGCCTTGAGTTTCTCAGATCCTTTCATTCCATAAGTGGCTCTCAGTTGATGTTTTAAGATGCATTCTGCCCACATAAAGTCTTGGAGAACTCCCAGCAGGTGCACAGGAGGCTTGGCTGCTTCTCAGCATTTGCAAACAAGAGGATGCAGTTTTCCTTGATGTTGCAGAGTCATATCAACTTAACCTTCTGTTACCCAGAGCCAGGGTTGGGAGGGTAAGGGGATTTCTTATGGGTGGGTGAAATTTTAAAAAATAAACAATAAGTCAAGACTTTGCCTTTGTCTTTTCTTTTAGTGGAACAGAAGATGAACGCAACTGAATTCAGTGAAGATGTAGAAGAAGGTAAAGAAAAAAAAAGCCTCTTTTTAAAAAGTAGTTTAACTTAATACTCTTTTCAAGATATATTCACGTGGTTCAAAACTACTGGATTGGCCAAAAAGTTCCTTTGGTTTTTAAAGTAACACTAAAAGACACATTTTTCATTTTCGCCAGGAACTTTATTGAACAATATAGTCACTGCTGTGTTTCACTACCTTTTGCCATTTTTCAGGCAACTTCATAATTCTGTCATCCTAAAACTTTTTATCTTTCTGAGCAAAGAACTATTCCAGGTGCCTTTTACAGGCTTCTAGGGAATTGAAGTTTTTTCCATTAAGAGAATTTTGTAAAGACCAAAATAAATGGACATTTGAAGGTGCCATGTCTGGTGAAACAGAGGATGAATCAGAACTTCCCAGACAAGCTGTAACAGTTTTTGCCTGGTCATCAAAAGAAACATGAGGTCTTGTGTTATCCTGATGGAAAATCATGCATTTTCAGTTGACTAGTTCCAGACACTTTTTGTCAAGTACTGCTTTCAGTTGGTTTAATTGGGAGCGGTACTTGTTGGAATTGATTGCTTTTCCAGAAGGAGCTTGTAGTAGAGGACTCCCTTCTAATCTCACCATATACACAACATCACCTTCTTTGGATGAAGACGTTTTTGGTGTGGTTGGTGGTGGTTAATTTTGTTTGCTCCATGATCACTTCTGTTCCACATTGTTGTACAATATCCACATTTCATCACCCATCACAACTGGTTTTAAAAACGGACCATTTTTGTTATATTTAAGTAGAGAATTGCATCTGGAAATGCTGTCAAGGTTTTTTTTCACTTAACTTATATGGAACCCAAACATCAAAGCAATTTAATATAACCAAGCTGGAGAAAATGATTTTTAGTGCTTGATTGAGGTATTGGGAATATATTGGCTATCTCCTGAGTGGTATAATGTTGATTGTGCTCAATTAATGTCTTGATTTTGTCACTGCCAACTTCAGCTGGTCTGTATGACCGTCTCTGGACTTCTGAAAGTGAAACTTCACAGTCCACTTTTCATGCATTTGATCAGTGACAGCACCTTCTCCATACACTGCTCAAATCTTTTGTGTGTTTCAGTTGCATTTTTACCTCTCTTGAAGTAATAAAACAATATACTGAAAATATTGCTTTTTCTTCTTTTCATCTTCAATATTAAAATGGCTGCACAAAAATTCACCAATTTTGATTTTTTTTTAAATGCACACTGATATGATAGTTATCACAGTACAGTCTAACAAAATTGTTTCTGATGAAATTAAAGACAGTTAAGAGCTACTAGAGCTATCTTATGGAAAAACTTAACGAACCTTTTGGCCAACCCAGTATTAAAAGACACACAATGAAAAATCAAGGAAAAGTCTCCTCTCGTTACTGATTGCCATCCTTCTCCACTCACACTTACGGTATCTTATGTATCTTTCCAGGGTTACTTTTTTAAAAGCACCATTTAAAAGAGTAGTGTGTTTTTCTCCTTCCATCTCTTCTCCCTTCTCCAAGAAAAGACTTTAAAAGCTGCTTTAAACTGAATGTTCTTGGAATATAATATCAGTGTATAGCATGACTAGTGTGGTGAAATATAAATTGGCTGGTTGGAAAGCCAGTTTCATTGATTATTACTCTTGACACTGTTGTTTGAGAATATCAAAAGGTGGCTGCATACAGCCTGGTGCTTGGGGACCCTGCTAAACCAGGCTCTGCCCAGTGGCCTCCCCACTGAGCCCCACTTCTTCTCTGCCACAGTTCTAAAAAACAACACTGTGAAAGTGGAGACAGAGGCCGAAGATGCTGCTCTGGACTGCTCAGTGAATTCCAGGTCCGCTGAGAAGCACCCTCTGGATGGCGTCTTCACTGCTGTCCAGGACTCCAGCAAGAGAAAGCCCCTGGGTGGCGAGGGCCCACTGGACTCAGTCCCGAGCGTGAAGAGGCGGCGGCTTATTCCCGAGGTGAGGGCTTACTGGGAAAGCAGGAACTTGTTGACAGCAAGGACTGTTAATGAAAGCCTACCACATTTCACATAGCCTGCACCTTACTGGAGCAAGTGAGGCTCAGCAGGGCTTTTCCTAAATCAGGTCCATCTTTTGTATTTATTCGGGGAGCTTGTTCAGTGAATCTTCTTGTAAAGAGGACAATTATTTTATAATATGCCCGTTACCCCTAACCTACCTATTTTATAAATTTGCTTTATTTCCTAATCACCTGCTGGTTATAGTGAACTTGGCTGAATTCTGAGAGAAAATGAAACTGGTCATGGTGGTCCCCTCGAGCAGCCTGCAGTTCCCACGGGAGACAAGACAGGTTCACAAAACAGTGAAGACTGAGGAGAGAGGGGAGTTTGGGAGATGAGAATGCCTGGTCAGCAGAGCCTCCCTGCAGATAGCCAGATCACACCTTAAACTCTTAGCAGAACATTTTCCCAAGCTCTCCAGCCCCCTCCCCTCCCCCTCCCCAACACACTTTTTGGGGGACCCAGGTAGGCATTTCAACTTCTTCATGTCTGTCCAACAGAGCCCAAGTTTCAGAGCTCACTGTCATTAGCCCATACATGGGGTGTCCGCCTGGGACTCCCTGGGTTGCTCTTGGTTTGTTTTAATTCTCCTCTGTTAGATGCTACAGCAGATTGGGAGGTGATAGGTTTTAGAGATTTAGTGAGCCTTTGAAAAGTAAAAACTATCCTTTTTCTTAATTAGCAAAGTCATAAGATTTAAGATTTTCACTGGATTTCAATATGCATGTTTATATTACATTATAATGAGGACTGCTCTGCATTCCACATCATGGAACACTGAGGTTTACATTCATTTATTTATTTTATTTTGGCTGTGCTGGGTTTTCTCTAGCTGCAGCAAGCAGAGGCTACTCTGTAGTTGAGTGTGGACTTTTCAGGTTGAGGAGCACAGGCTCAATAGTTGTGATACATGGGCCTAATTGCTCCTTGGCATCTTCCCAGACCAGAGATTGAACCTGTGTCTCCTGCATTGGCAGGCGGATTCTTTACCACTGAGTCACCAGGGAAGCCCCACATACCTTTTCTTGTTTCATTTAATCCATATAACAGTGATGAGAGAATTAGTATCTCCTCCACATAAGTTTAAGTCAAGTGCCAGAACGCCAGTGGGGCAGGCTTGTTGCTGGTGTGAGGTGTCAGGAGTGACTTAGAACACTCAGCACCCTGCTTCATATCGAGGAGGTGAGCCCCACCTTCTCTGATCCAGCCCATAGGAATGGTCATTTCCAGAATGATCGGAGCCTGGAGTCAGATAAGGGGGAGTTCACCATGGAGCCTTTGGCTGGTACTATGAGCTCCCAAACTCAGGTCCCTCTATGGTGATGGGAGTGACACAGCTCCCTCATTGGTTCCTTGTGTGGAGCATCAAGACAAGCCCAGCAGAGAGCCTGCCCCATGTCAGCTTTCAGAAGGGTTTATTTATTGCTCCCTAACCCCCATCTCCAACTACCACCCATTATGGTCAGCTGCCTCCCTCCACATTTATCAGGAGGAAGATGACATGCAATTGCCAAGAGAGGCCTTCTGATGCCTTCCCAAACACCCCAGGCCTGAACGCCCTTGATTCTGAGCACCTTCCATCTTCTCCCTCGACCCCAAGGAAGGGGGTGAGGGCGAGGGGAGGAATTGATTGGCAGCCCTGATGCTAAAGGTCCATCACTTCAAACCCCTATCAGTGCTGAAGGCCTGTTCATGAGTGACATTTAGTACAATGCTTAGAAGAAAAATAAAACCTCCCTCCAAAAATTTAACAAAAGGCTGTATAAAGACATATTTGGCGCTTCCGCTGGGAAAGGCACCATAGCCAAATACAGCAGATGTGGGAGGTGAGTAGCCAGCATTTTTATTGCTAATCATCTTTTTGTTCACAGAAGTGGGAGTGATATTCAAGAGCCCTGTGCCAGGTAGAAGTTAGCTTTGTTCTCCTGGGGTTCCTTGTATCTTTGTTTTTAATCCTAAAGTGTGTCTGTGGTTTGTTTTTCAACTGGAGAGTGGAAATGCCATCTCGTTGAATCAGTGCAAATGTACTGAAGACCTCCTAAGTGTCATTCACTGTGATCCCAGCTGGAGGTTCGTCGTCGTTTCCACAGCAGCCCTAGCGGATAGGCACTGTGACCCTTCCCAGTTGAGTGAACCTCCAAGAGGCTAGTGCTCCCACGCCTGCTTGATTTGGAACTGCACTTAAACACGGATGACCCTGAGGATTGTGGGGTGTTTGTAAGATGCTGTGAGGAGCTCCTGCTCTGATATTTGGCCATCCCTATGGTCTTTCTCTTCACCCCTCATTATAGTTGCTTTATCCCCCCAGATTCTCATTTTTGGGGGCATGTTAGCACATTCTTCATCCTTGCCATACACTGTCAGCAGTGTAAGGATGACCCAAAGGATAAAAGCCATGAGGGCAGAGACTGGCTTGTTCCCTATGTCCCCAGGGCCTTGTAATATTTGTTTACTGGCTCTGTGTGGTAGACAGCTTATCCATTCCTTGTCACTAGCTATACCTGGTTATTTAAGGATGATGATGATGAAGATAAACATTCTATTAAAAGTGAAGAGCGTCACCCTTGCCTCACTTTGAGTGGTGCTGCCAGCCCCCTAGGAGCCCTTTTGCATGGTCCGCCCTTGATGCCACAGCAGTCCTCAGTTCCCTACACTGGAGGCATGCTGCTTTCTTGGTGTTCCAGTTTGCTGACTCTGGGCACCATTTAGCTATTCCTCTTTCATTGAACTGAATTCAGTGACTGCTCTTGCATTTGGAGTCCTGAAGAAGATGCTCAGTGCTGGGAGCCTCTCCGTGGTGACCCAATCCCCAAGATGTCACTGGGCATGGACATGTGGGAGCCCCCTTAATAACCTGCTCGTGCCTCACTGGTAACTTTACGTCAGCTTCTTCTTGATCAGTCAGATTCTCCACCTCAGAGAGTCGGGCATTCCTGCTTGGGTCTGAGTGCTAGCAGAAGAACGAAACGTGCGATTGGATCTGGTACTGCAGAGCCTGAGCTGGGTAGCAGAGTTCCCATATGGTTGGAAGATGAGCCTTGGAGAATTGGGAATGGTGTCAGCCAGACACCAGTGCCAAGTAGCGCAGATTTAAAGATTTCTTGATACTCCTAGACAGCTGAGCAGAGATTTTATCAGCAGCAGCAAATGCAGCCAGTCCATCGTCACCTTGGCAGTGTTTGTGGAAGTAAACGGAGCACTGAGTGGACAGAACCTCAGTGCGGGCATATCTTAGGACCTTCTCTTTGGTGCTCGTGTCGTGTTCTATGTTGGATTGTGTATCCAAGGGCTCTGGGAGCGAGGAATATTGCCCTCTGCTGGGACTCTAACTTAATTTTTATTTAAGCAAGTTAGCCAAAAATGTTTGTATTGATGGCAGTGTTTCTAACATGCCTGGTAGAAACTGAAATATTTTTATTAATGAGGCTGACTAGTGAGAGTTATTGGGGGGATTTCCAGTTCTGATCGACTCTGGCCTCTGCCTGCAGTAGGAATGTGGCGGGGGTCAAACTACTTCTGTTTGTTTTGTTCAGACAGTTCACCCAAAAACTTTTCTCTGTGCTTATTTCCTACTCCGAGTATTAATGAAGGCAGATCCCCTTCAAGAACATGTACTCTTGTTGCATGGCATGTGAGTTTCTGGTAACCTCTCTGCATAGAATCTTATTTTAAATGTATTAGTGGAACTGCTTGTTACAAAGCCTTTGCTTGTCCCTTTCTAAAATCAGCTGTAATATAATTATGATTTTCTTTAATAATTGGCATTACACACTCAAATTTCTCTACATTGGTAAAACCTCATGTGAATCTCATAATCCGTAGGACCTCCAAAATTATTTTGGTGCAGTAAAATTTAATGGTGAGTAAATTGCTAAAAATCTTATTTATAATCTATAGGAATCAGCAGGTAAGAAGTTTTGAATTTATTAGGGCAGTGCTTTTCAACAGTTGTAAATCCACCTTACAGAGTCATTCGGTTCACATATTTGGATTTGTATGTACATATATAGACACAGAGAAAGAACAGAATTTCTTGAATGTATTTACTGTGTGCAGTGCCCTCTGATATTTTCTGTTGTTTTCTTTCTTTCCTTCCTGTCTTTCACACTTCCTCCTCCCCTCCCTCTTTTATGCTGGTCTTGATCTATCAAATCAGTGTCATCATTTCTGAATGGGTCATATGACAAACCACAGTTCCAAACACGCTGCCTCAGGGGTAAAGATTTTCAACCGTCTCCATTCCTTCCTTTCTCCATATTTCTGATGTGTGTAACGTGGTTTCTTTCCTTTCTTCCTTCCTTTTTAAAATTATCGTTTGCTCTCTGCCATATAGCAGAACTAAACCACTGAAAAGAGTCTGACACCCTACCTCGAGCTCACCTGTGCTTCTTGGACTCCTCCAGCCCAGCCTTTAGGGCAAACAGACCTCTAAGAATTCCTTCTATGAGTGACTTACACTGTTACACGGGAGGAAAGTTCTCCTTTTATTTAAGTTCTTAAGTTACTTATACCTTCCTTAACTCAGGTTCTTAAGTTCTCCTCTTTATTTAATAGTTAAGAGTAATCATTACAGAGAAGGCAGTGGCACCCCACTCCAGTACTCTTGCCTGGAAAATCTCATGGACGGAGGAGCCTGGTAGGCTGCAGTCCATGGGGTCTCGAAGAGTCAGACACGACTGAACGACTTCACTTTTCACTTTCATGCATTGGAGAGGGAAATGGAAACCCACTCCAGTGTTCTTGCCTGGAGAATCCCAGGGACGGGGGAGCCTGGTGGGCTGCTGTCTATGGGGTCGCACAGAGTCCCAGACACAACTGAATCGACTTAGCAGCAGCAGCAGTAATCATTACAACTAGTTCAATAAAAAGCCCATTGTATTGTCACTGCTCTGGCTGGGAAGAGCACTGTTAATAACAGTCGTACTATAACAGTAAACATTTATTAAACACTTACTGTGATTCAGACGTGGGCTCAGCGCATCATGTTCATTATCTAATTAGATCCTCATAGCTACCCTGGTACCTGAGACAGGGACCATTATATATTCCTGAGTGACACACAGGAAGCTGACATGTGAGGGGTCACGCAGAGGACCCATCCACTCCCTTATACCTCCCTTATTTTTGTTGTTTAGTCGCTAAGTTGTGTGTGACCTTTTGTGATTCCAAGGACTATAGTCGTATTTAGATATGTATGACTCTTCTGCACCCCCACGGAATGGACCCCACCAGGCTCTTCTGTCCATGAGGTTTTCCAGGCAGGAATACTGGAGTGGGTTGCCATTTCTTCCTCCAGGGGATCTTTTCGACCCAGGGATTGAATCGAACCCGTGTCTCCTGCATTGGCAGGCAGGTTCTTTACCACTGAGCCACCAGGGAGGCCTTATACCTCCCTACACTCATGTTATTCATGAAGCTAGTAGCCTCTGTGAACATTTTTCTTAAACATTTATTTGAGAGGGATAGACACTTTACCCTGCTTAACAAATGTTCAGTGAGCGCTCTGTGTCCCAGGCACTTTGCAGGACACTGGAGATGGAGTAGGGAAGACCTGGTCCCACAGGTAACCATCATGCAGTGTGGTGAGGGTACAGATAGGTCTCAGGGACGAGACCCCACAAGGGAGAGGGGTGGACAGCAGGCTCGCTCCAGCCCAGTAGCCCTTGGTCCTCTGCTCACGGGCAGTAATAGGAGGGTCAGGGATCTCTGACCCTAATTACCTAATTACCTCCATGGGATAATTAGGGCTTCCGTGGTAGCTCAGATGGTAAAGAATCTGCCTGCAATGCAGGAGACCCAAGTTCCATCCCAGGGTTGGCTCCATGGGGTTCCAAAGAGTCAGACATAACTGAGTGAATAATACAGTCATACATGGGATAATTAAAGCACTTGAAAGAATCCTATTATTTTTTAGGTTCCTGAGAGTAAGGTAGGTGTTTTTTTGCACAGTTGTTGTCAGCAGAGATGCAGGAGAAAAATTAACCTGTGTTTAATATGAGTCTGATGATTCCATTATCTAAAAAAGAAGGTCTGGGGAATTCTGTGACGGTCCAATGGCAAGGACTCCCAGCTTCCATGCAGGGGGCACGGGGCATGAATAGGGAGATCTGTCCATGGTCTCCTTCCAACTCAGGCCTTTGTATTGCTCACCTGCTGCTGTAGTGGCAGTCCCCTCAGAGACTGTCTCTTTTCCCTGTGTTTTTTCTTTTTTTTCCCTAAGGTTGCAAGAGTAAAGCACCTCGTGTACTGTGTTATGCTGGCATTAGTGTTATCTGAAGGCTTATAAATGACACCCAATCTGCCTGAATGAGATAAACCAGGGATAAACACTGTCTTCTAGCCCTGGCCATCCAGAGAGGCCCAATGGGTTGTTGGAAATGCAGAGCCTTGAATCAGAATCTGTATTTTCACTAGATCTCAGGCAATATATATGGACATTAGACTTTAGAAGTGCCGCGGTAGGTCAGACTACACAGCCATATTTTCCCCCAGCGTCCTAAGGATGCTTTATTCTCTTGCATTTTCTAGTTGCCCAAGGCTCGCACATGTCTGTAGAAGAACATGCTTTGTGCTTCGACCCTACCTGCTCCCCTGACGCCCACCACTGCTCTCCAATTAGCTCTTCTGCTTAAATAGGCGCTCAAAAATATATTCCAGTATACTTTGGGGTCAAATTCAACATTTGTCAAAAACAGGTTTATGAGTGAAATGTAATGAACAACATATTTAAAGCATACCATTTGATATGTTTTGACGTGTATATACCAGTGAAACCACACCACATTCAAGATGAGAAACAAAGCCATCACTTGTTACCTTGAAAGTTTACTTGTGTCCCTTTGCGTCCTTTCTTTCCCCTGCTTTCTGTCACTAAAGATGCGTTTGCCTTTTCTAGAATTTTATACGAATGGCATCCTACAGGCTTCTTTTATCTATCTGGTTTCTTTTACTCAGCTTAATTATTTTGAGGTTCATCATGAGTACCAGGTTGGTCAGCTCTGCTGCTGAGTAGTACTCTGCTGTAAACACAGTGCATCTGTATACTTGTTCATAAAAATTAGGGTTGTTTCCAGTTGGGAGCTGTTTATAAACAGGGCTGCCATGAATATCTGCATAAAAGTATTTGATCGTGTGCTTTCATTTTGCTTGGTAAATAAATAACTAGGAGTGGAATATACCTGGATCATATGGTCCAACATATAACTTCTTAAAAAAAATACCAACTGTTTTCCAAGGTGGTTATACCATTTTATATCTACCCTAGCAGCCTATGAGAATTCTAGTTCCTTCATGTCATCTCTGTCACTCAGTTTCATCTGTCTTTTTTGATTATACCCATTCTTGTGGGGAGTGATATGCTATCTCAGTGTGGTTTTAATGTCATGCATGTTCTTAAGCATCTTTTATACAGGATCTTAGTTCCCTGATCAGGGATCCAACCCATGCCCTGTGCAGTGGACGTGTGGAGTCTTAACCACTGTACCTCCATGGAAGTCCCACTGAGCATCTTTTTATATGATTATTTGCCATTTATATAGCTTCTCCAAAGTGACTGTTGAAACTTAATTGGGTTCTGTGTCATTGAGTTTGAGTGTTCTTTATGTAAGCTGGATTCAGGTCCTTTATCAGATAAATGATATGTCTGGTTTCTTCCAGTCTAGGCTTGTTTTTCCGGAGAAGGCAGTGGCACCCTACTCCAGTACTCTTGCCTGGAAAATCCCATGGACAGAAGAGCCTGGTAGGCTGCAGTCCATGGGGTCGCTAGGAGTCGGACACGACTGAGCGACTTCACTTTCACTGTTCACTTTCCTGCATTGGAGAAGGAAATGGCAACCCACTCCAGTGTTCTTGCCTGGAGAATCCCAGGGATGGGGGAGCCTGGTGGGCTGCTGTCTATGCGGTCAGACAGAGTCGGACACGACTGAAGTGACTTAGCAGCAGCAGGCTTGTTTTTCATTTTTTAAAGAAGTTTTAAATTTTAATGAAGTCCAGTTTATTAATTTGTTTTCTTATGGATTGTGCTTGTGTGTTATATCTGAGAAGTATTTGCCTAAAACAGTTTTCATAAAGGATTGCTCTTCTGTTTTCTTCTAGAGGTGTTAGAATTTTAATTTGAAAGTGAAAAGTGAAAGTCGCTCAGTCGTGTCTGACTCTTTGCGACCCCATCAACTATACAGTCCATGGAATTCTCTAGACCAGAATACTGGAGTGGCTAGCCTTTTCCTTCTCCAGGGGCTCTTCCTAACCCAGGAATCGAATCCAGGTCTCCCACATTGCAGGTGGATTCCTTACCAGCTGAGCTACAAGGGAAGCCTGGAATTTTAAGTTAGTTTTTATTTTTACATTCATGATCCATTTTTTAGTTAATTTTTTATATGATACATGTAGGATGAAAGTTTTTTCTTTTCTTTTTTTTTGCACATGTATGTCCAATATTTCTAGCATCATTTGTTGAAAAGATTCTCCTTTCTCTACTGAATTGCCTTTGAACCTGTGTTGAAAATCATTTGTCCATATATATGTCAGTAAACCTCTTAAACCATCCAGGGCCTGGCAATAGGGAAAACCACTAATAAAAGCAGTGAGGACCCTGGGATCCCAAATGGTCTGGGCAGTCGCCTTCTGGTATGAAGCTTGGACTCAAGCTTTGGTATCTCGAACAGGTCCTGGGAGTACATTGAGAGTGGACCTGCAAAGTATGTCAGCCTTGGGCAAGTTGAGGAGATAATTCCTAAAATCATTAATTCTCTCACTGTCTTTTATTGAGCAAGGCTGGAGAGTACATCGAAAGTACCTTTCTAGATGCATAGGAAAGGTGTTAATTCATCACACACAGTGGGTACTTTAGGACCTGGGGCTTAAAACTCTTTGGCAGTTCTGATTGAGAAGGGCTGCTGGAACTAGGACACTGAGACTTAGAAACCTGGGAGGCCTCATCGCTTCACGGAATCTGCAGTTGGCTGGGCCTGGGGCAGTTCTGGGCCTTTTCAGTCTGAAATAAGACATGACTCCAGGCAGTGGTAGAGTTGGCAGCTGACTGTGGTTCTCTAGATTCCAGTTCTTCCATGCTCAGCACCGTGCATCTTGGGAGCTGTCCAGAGTAGAGATGCCTGCTCTCCTAGAGTCTGCAGACTGGACAACAAGCTGTGCTTTCTGTAGATGCTATTGGCAGGACTCCTGCCTGTCTGAGAGCAGTCAGGGCAATTAGGTGACCTGTCCATAGCCAGGTTGCCACAGGAGCACTTCCTGTTCCTGGGGTCTCTCTCCCATCCCTCATGGGCTCTCGCCAGGCCTTGTCAGCATCTGTGCTCGGTCTGTGGACAGGAAGTTCAGGGATGGTGTCCTATGGGAATTGAAAGCCACCAGGGTCCAGCCTGAGCCTCTCAGGGATTAGGGAGAGCAAGCAAGTTTGGCCCTGGGATGCAGGTTTGTGTTGGTGGCTTCCCTTGTGGCTCAGAGTGTAAAGCGTCTGCCTACAATCCCGGAGACCCAGGTTTGATCCCTGGGTCAGGAAGTTCCCCTGGAGAAGGAAATGGCAACCCACTCCAGTATTCTTGCCTGGAAAATCCCATGGATGGAGGAGCCCGGTAGGCTACAGTCCATGAGGTCGCAAAGAGTTGGACACAACTGAGCGACTTCACTTCACTTCACTTCACTTCTGGACCCACAGAATGGTTCCCAGGCAAGGGAAACACTTTCTCATAGGCTCCTGAGGTTGACCTGGGCCCCTCTGTGTGTGACATAGATCAGAACCCTCACCTGATATACCTTTTGTCTTTCAGGCACTCCTAGCAGGCATGCGGAACCGGGAGAACAGCTCGCCCTGCCAGGGCAACGGGGAGCCGGCAGGCCGGGGCAAGAACTTGGGCTCCATGTGGCCGGGAGAGGAGGAGCCTGGCCACGACGTGAGCACGCCCTCCTACAAGAAGCCTCTGTATGGTATCTCACACAAGATTATGGAGAAGAAGAACCCTCCCGCGGGGGACATGCTCAACACCTATGAGCTCTCAGAGAAAGTGAATCCCAGCAACAGCCCCTCACCGCTGCGGCTCCTGAACGAGACACAGAAGCGGGACACTGGCGGCCCCGCAGCAGCCACAGACAGCGACCCCAACATCTACTTTCTCATCCAGAAGATGTTCTACATGCTCAACACGCTCTCCTCCAACATGTCGCAGCTGCACAGCAAGGTGGACCTGCTCTCCCTGGAAGTGAGCCGCATCAAGAAGCAGGTGAGCCCCACTGAGATGGTGGCCAAGTTCCAGCCGCCGCCCGAGTACCAGCTCACGGCGGCCGAGCTCAAACAGATCGTGGACCAGAGCCTGTCGGGTGGTGACCTGGCCTGTCGCCTGCTGGTGCAGCTTTTCCCAGAGCTCTTCAGCGACGTGGACTTCTCCCGGGGCTGTGGCGCCTGTGGCTTCGCGGCCAAGCGGAAGCTGGAGTCGCTGCACCTGCAGCTCATCCGGAACTATGTGGAGGTCTACTACCCATCGGTGAAGGACACGGCCGTCTGGCAGGCTGAGTGCCTGCCCCAGCTCAACGACTTCTTCAGCCGCTTCTGGGCCCAGCGGGAAATGGAGGACAGCCAGCCCAGCGGCCAGGTGTCTGGCTTCTTCGAGGCCGAGCCCCAGGTGGATGCTGGCCACTTCCTGGACAGCAAGGAGCAGGAGGAGGCCCTGTCCCTGGACCGCAGCAGCACCATCGCCTCTGACCATGTGGTGGACACGCAGGACCTCACCGAGTTCCTGGACGAGGCCTCATCCCCGGGCGAATTTGCGGTCTTCCTTCTGCACCGGCTGTTCCCTGAGCTCTTCGACCACAGGAAGCTGGGCGAGCAGTACAGCTGCTATGGGGATGGCGGCAAGCAGGAGCTGGACCCGCAGCGTCTACAGATCATCCGCAACTACACAGAGATCTACTTCCCCGACATGCAGGAGGAGGATGCCTGGCTGCAGCAGTGTGCCCAGCGCATCAATGACGAGCTGGAGGGCCTGGGGCTGGACGCGGGCAGCGAGGGCGAGCCCCCGCGAGACGACTGCTACGACTCATCCAGCCTGCCCGATGACATCTCCGTGGTCAAGGTGGAAGACAGCTTCGAGGGCGAGCGGCCCGGCCGGCGGTCCAAGAAGATCTGGCTGGTGCCCATCGACTTCGACAAGCTGGAGATCCCGCAGCCCGACTTCGAGGTGCCGGGCGCCGACTGCCTGCTGAGCAAGGAGCAGCTGCGCAGCATCTACGAGAGCAGCTTGTCCATCGGCAACTTTGCCTCGCGCCTGCTGGTGCACCTGTTCCCGGAGCTCTTCACCCACGAGAACCTGCGCAAGCAGTACAACTGCAGCGGCTCCCTGGGCAAGAAGCAGCTGGACCCGTCCCGTATCAAGCTCATCCGCCACTACGTGCAGCTGCTCTACCCACGGGCCAAGAATGACCGTGTCTGGACACTGGAGTTCGTGGGCAAACTGGACGAGCGCTGCCGGCGCCGGGACACGGAGCAGAGGCGCTCCTACCAGCAGCAGCGCAAGGTCCACGTTCCGGGCCCTGAGTGCAGGGACCTGGCCAGCTATGCAATCAACCCTGAGCGGTTCCGGGAGGAATTTGAGGGGCCCCCGCTGCCCCCCGAAAGGAGCAGCAAGGACTTCTGCAAGATCCCCCTGGACGAGTTGGTGGTGCCCTCGCCCGACTTCCCGGTGCCTTCGCCGTACCTGCTGTCCGACAAAGAAGTGCGCGAGATCGTGCAGCAAAGCCTCTCCGTGGGCAACTTCGCCGCCCGGCTGCTCGTCAGGCTCTTCCCCGAACTCTTCACCACCGAGAACCTGCGGCTGCAGTACAACCACTCCGGGGCATGCAACAAGAAGCAGCTGGACCCCACACGCTTGCGGCTCATCCGCCACTACGTGGAGGCCGTGTACCCGGTGGAGAAGATGGAGGAGGTGTGGCACTACGAATGTATCCCGAGCATCGACGAACGCTGCCGCCGCCCCAACAGAAAGAAATGCGACATCCTGAAGAAAGCCAAGAAGGTGGAGAAGTGAGGGGTACCAGGGGCACTGAGCGTCGCCCCTACCCCCCACCACCACGAGCCCGAGCCGCGTCCGCAGCCGCGCACGTTATATCGGCGGGGCGGGGCCTGCTGCATTTGCACACGCGATCGCCCAGCCGGTCACGGCCACACAAAGAAGCCTCGCATTTGGTCTCTTGTACTTAAAACTTTTGTCCTGTGTTCCTGTGGTGCAGCCAGAGCCTGGGAGAGCAGAGCTGCGAGGGCAGAGGGGCCGTCAGGGTTCCCTCTCCTCAGCAGTTGTCCTCCCAGTCCCCTCACCATTTGAAATGCAAATCAAGCAACCCTCTTGTTCCTCTGCCCACATTTTACGTCTTCAATTTTTATTAAAAAAAATTTTTTTTTTTTAATTAAAAAGAAACCCTTTTTAAGTAAATCATTGGGCTCTGTGGAGGCCATTTTACTCAGAAAAAAAATTTTTTTTCTTTAATATTTGAGATGTACTGTAAGATGACTTGAGTCACTGGGAATTTTTTTTAAGATGGTTTCAGATATATGAAATTTTTAGAAGTGCCATGTTCATGCATGATGGCTGATAGCTTCAGGTGGCATAGAGACGGATTTTACTGACCTTGTCTTTTATTAATACATCGGATTTTGGAAGAGTCAGGACGCCTCTTGGATGGCGGTGGAGGGGATGGGGTAGCTCGGTGTCCTTTCTGGCCACGGTCAGTTGCTCGCTCCCTCCCACTGTGGTGCTGAGGAAGGGGCTGCGGGGACGGCTGGCCTGGCCTGTCTCACCCTGCTGTGCCAGGTGAATGTTGCTCACCCTGTAGACAAGAACACTGGATGGTGATGATGGTGATATGAATGTAGATAGACGTGGAGACACGTTCACAGTGTCTTCATTTGAGCTGTGTCCTTCCACTGCCCTCTTTCCTTCCTCCTCAAGGATGCTGGTTAGAGAGGCAAACATTTCCTTGGAAAACTGTGTGTGGTTATTTGGCTTCTTGTTTAAGGATGGGCCCCATTGGGCTCACTGAGAACTGTTTACTTTCCATGTGTGTATTTGTATAAAACCCAGGTTCTGGGAGCTGTATGGTGGCTTCACCACACCTCAGTGTTGGCTCCTCCAGTCAGTACACATCCTTGTTCCTCAGGGCCGGGCCTAAACCGTGGCCTGTCTTGAGGATACCTGGTGTTGGAAGGACACAGGCCATCCGAAATAGGGCTCCCATATCCCTTTCCGGGGTCCACTCAGAGCTTTCTCTTTCGGCCCCCAGAAGGTCCTGCTCTCCTACATCTGGCCGGTCCCTCGGCCTCAGGATGAGACACCTCTTTTCTCTTCCCTGGTTGGGAAGGTCACACTGCTCCAGGCCAGTGGCATGCTCTCCAGGATTCCAACCAGGAAACTCCCCAACAGGTAAAGTCCTTAATGTAAAAACAGTACTTTTACCTACCTGACTTTGGGGGCTAGTGCCTAAGAGGGAAAGGGAACAGTCTAAACACAATACATTATACCAGAAAGCAAGAAAATAAATTGAATCACACAGGGTAGTCGTAAAACCCTTGTGGAATGTTAATTTAATAACCTAATGGCTTAATATTTTGCTACCTTAAAATGCAGAAATAATAGAAACAATCTGTGAATTCTTTTCATACAGATAAGGACTTCAGCATTACTGACTGATGGAACTTTGCCTGCACTCGCGGCCATTTTTTTTTTTAATGCCAGGATTCTGAGCAGTGTGAAGTTGCCGATCTAACTTTAGTAAATCTGCTTTTAAATGTCATTTACAGATTATTTCAGTTGTTAACTGCGGACCTAAATTATTACAATTTGGAAACACACAGGGACTTAATGACTCTTTCTCACCCACCCACATACATGTGTACACACACATTTCTTAGTAAAAAACTGAAGTGAGATGAAGGGGACCGACATGAATAACAAGCTCAACCTCTTTGTGCCTGGAAAGGAGGAGGACTGGAGCAGCCGGAGACTCACTTCCCCCTCTCCTGGGCCTTTCTCTATGCCTTAGTCTCTCCAGCACACAGATGCATGCCTGCGTGCATGTGCGTGCACACACACCCAAAGATGGCAGTGGCACTCTCGCCCTCACCGGGATCCTGCGAGTGGGAGGGTGCTGTGGAATTTGTTCTGGTCTCTAGGATGTATCCAAGAGGATTCCAAGCCATGTGAAAATTGCCCTGCTTTCTAGAGGGTGGAATGTGACCCTGCAACTTCAGAAGCACAATCATTTAATAATTTTTTTTTAATCATCCTGTCTACCCACAAGAGACATCAACAGGTTCTAGGAATTAAATATATCTCTTTACAACCTAGAGCATGTCCAGTTTTTGGAAACTGTGTTTTGATGGTTTCTTTAATACCTTTCCTGTATGGGGCTTCTTCCCCCAAATCTTAGAGTCCCTTCCAATGAAGAGAGGTGGACGCTCTCTGTGAGCTGTAATCTTGTCTCTCTGGACCGACTCACCAGGAACCACCTGCAGGTCCTGAGTCTGTCTGCGTGGTGTCCTCAGCCTCCAGCCATACAGGTGGGCTCCAGGGGCTTTTTTTTTTTTACATGAAGCAATAGAATTATAAAATACCTAAATTTTTTTCAAAATGTAATGTTTTCCATAATCTGTTGGCAAAATCCCTACTCCCTCCCCATCTAAATTCTTTGATTTTTGTTAATACTTGCTTGTGTTTGGGGAATTTTTTCTCCCTCACATCCAGAAGTAGCACAGACACATTCTGATATTGAGTAAAATAGCACGTCACAATAGGTGGTAGTGTCCCTCGTTTTTCTGTTAGTGAGTTTTAAAAGAATGTACGAAGATAGTCATGAATGTACTAAGTGTTCTAATCCTGCTTCCGTTCACTTTGGCTGTGTCTACATGACAACACAGGTTTGACAGGGAATAAAGTTGTGCCCAGTGTCATGGGTGTTAGTGTGCCCCTCCCCCTCAGTGTTGGACCCCACCCTTCCCTGCTTTTTAAGTTTGGTGGGAGGGGGTACCACATCAGCAGCAATCATCAACCAACCAATGGGATCTACTTAGTGGTAAGTGGATTAACTGTTTAAATGCTAAGAGTCACTGGCCTGACCACACCATAGTATGGCCACTTGGGTTCCTGCAGACATGGCTTCATTTTCCACCTTTGCCCCAAATGTTTACTTCTTGCCTGATTGAGGAGGAGGGTCTCAAGACCTCAGATTGGAGGCCATTGAGCTCTTAACCCTGCCTCACCATGGAGAGAGATGCTATGAAGTGGTGGGACTTCCCTGGTGGTCCAGTGGTTACCACTCCCTGCTTCCACTGCAGGGGGCACGGTTTCTATCCCTGGTCAAGGAACTAAGATCTCACATGCTATAGGGCCAAAAAAGAAGTGGGCCCCTGGGCCAAGGGACTCTTAATGTCGTTCAGAGATACTTGTCTCTTGTAGATCCAGCCTTAATGTTTTTCTGACATCCTAGTGATAGCAGACCCTGCGCAAAGTGGATATCAGAGTTAATACTGTGAGGAGACAAAATAATGAGAATAGTTTTACCAAAGATAATGAAACATTGCATAATGTCTGCATTTTACCATTGATTTGAGTGCACCCTTAGAAAACTGAATGTAACAAAAACCCAGGACATTTTTTGGAAATTGTATGCTCTCTAGCAACTGTGTGAATTTTTATACAAGCACTGTTTTATGAGCTATATAAAATGTTATAAAAATACGGTCTCCTAACATCTTATTTTCTTAGGGCAGAGGTCTCTCAGAAGGTATGGGTCTATTTGTCTTTGCTTGGGGCTTCACCACCCGCTCCCAGGGGAGGGCAGGGGCACTCGGGGCACCATGGCTTCTCGGGCTTCCACACTCTGGGTGACGCGGTGCAGTTTGTCACAGCTGAATGACTGAGACGTCTCCAAATGAGCCCTAGAGCATTTCTTACACAAATCGCGTCCCAGCCATGAGGTAGAGGCACAGCTGACCTTTCCTTTCCTGGTCGGCTGCCACACCCGCCCTGTTGCCAAACTGGAGGAGTTTCAGTTCACTCTTTCTTTTCCACTTTGGATTAAATGGGATTTAGTTCCTCAAGGCAAACCTATTATTAACTGATAACAAAATGATGCATGTTTTTCTCTTGCCTCATTGGCGAATTATAAATCATTAATATTTCACAGTAAAAATAATATCAAGCTATCAAACATTTTTTAGACCTAGAGGTCACGTGGTATAAAGTGCGTCGTGGCCTGTGATTGGAGCGAGCAAGCACTCGGCCCAGAGCGTGCACACCTGTGCGGGCAGCCGTGCACAGGTGAGGGCTGGTCAGGGCTGGAGCCTGATTTACTCCATAGGCAAGTCGAAACAAGACTTGAAGGCGAGATTCTTTAGAGCCTT
The DNA here is from genome assembly GCF_029378745.1 of Bos indicus. Classification (NCBI taxonomy): domain Eukaryota; kingdom Metazoa; phylum Chordata; class Mammalia; order Artiodactyla; family Bovidae; genus Bos; species Bos indicus. Next base: position 43,189,906 of record NC_091768.1, read on the forward strand.
TCTGGCCGTACGTATCTTTGTTTTTGACCAAAAAAAATAAAGTCCGTTTCCTCAGCTGCCACTAAGGTGCTCGGTCCATCCGAGCGTCACACGGCGGGCGGCAGCCCCTGTCCGCAGCGTGGCCTCCATCCACTGAGTTCACTGGCAGCTGTTCAGCCTTCAAGGGAACGGTGAGGTGGGTGAGGTGACCGTCACTGAGGGTAAGGTCAATGCCCTCATTAGAGCGGCGTGTAAACGGTGAGCCTTTCTGGCCAGGCTTGTTTGCAGAGGCTCTGGTCAATGTCAACATTGGGTACCTCATCTGCGGTGTGGGGGCTGGGGGACCTGCCGGGCAGGAGGTCTTGCCCCTCCACCCCTCCTGCCCCAGCTGAGGAGAAGGAAGTGAAAACAGGACTCTGAGAAGTGTGATGATCACCTGGGGCTTTGGTCTTTTTGACTAAACCTCTTTAGAGACAGGCTCAATAAAAAGCTGAGCTCTTTGCTGCTGCTGTCTTGCGAATAACAATAATAGAGAATTTCAGTGGGCTTACCTGTAAAAGCCAGTTCTCAGAAATAAGAATTCCACACCAGATTATTCTGATTATTGGAATGGTGAGATGCAGTGGACACTTTAAGAGCTTCCAGAGAAACCTAAAATCGCCAAACCAGTGATGGGAAAGACACGAACATGCATCGCCCACTTGCTTGGATGGCAATGTTGGGCCTACCTGAGTGTATACAACATGCCAGGCACACCGCTGAGAGTTTCTCCTGGATCATAGCTGGTGAAGATCTCAGAAGCCCTGTGAGGTAAGTTCCCTAATTAAGCCTGTTAAGAAAGCTAAGGCCCTGAACAGTATGTGTACCATCTCATTTAATTCTTGTAAAAACTCCGTGTCTTGGGCAATGTTGTTATTTCCGTTTTGTGGTGAGGAAGCAGAAAGAAGGTCCAAACAAACTGCGATGCCAAGATGAGAGTCTGCCTTGTACGCCGAACCGTCTCAGACACTAAACACCCCCTGAGCCGCATGCAGTATAAAACAGAGATTCAGACCTGAAACTCAGTTTGTCTGATGTTAGATATATGTGCCGGTTCTCAAATTGCCCTGGCTGAAATAATTGTGGCCATTTGTGGACAGACATGTTCTGGTAAGAGTAAATTTTTTGAGATTGTGAAAGTAATTGCCATGGATTGGATTCCTTAGGAACAGAGTCTGAGACTAGGGTTCTTGTGCAGTTGATTGAGGACCTGCTCCCAGGAGAAAAGGTGCGAAAGAAGCAGAACAGGGCCAGGGAAGGCCATAAGCAGGAGTGTGGTCTCTGCAGGCCAGCCTCACTGCCATGCGCTGTGAGGCCCTAGAACATGAATTGTTTTGCAGAATTAGTACCAGGTGAAGCAAAGGCGCCAGTTGGTCATTGAGGTCTCCTCCAGGGAAAGGGGTAGTTGGCCTGGCAGGGTGGCTCCCTTTGCCAAGGGCAGTGTTCCAGAAGAGCCATTGTGAGTGGTTAGCTGGCCCTCAACAGTGAGGGGGTGGGTGTGCCAGCACAGGGGATCTGGGTGGGACTCCATCGGCATCCATTAAGGGGCAGACCCACCAGACTGCATGTTTAACCAGGTCATGGGGCCCCATCTGCCAGAGGTTCTCAGTCTGTTGGAACCTGAATTCTCACAGTGGGGCCTGAGAATCTGCATTTCTAAGAAGTTCCCCCTCTCTAACGAGATGGTGCCAGGTGCTGATGTCCAGAGGCTGCAGAAACATGTAACTTCAAAAAATACACTGTACATCCCAGAAACGGAAAGCTTAGCACTTAGTAGAGCTAGATCTGAGCTGAAATAAGTGGTTTCCAAATTGACTTTTTGAAAATTACAAACTATAAGTTTATTAATGAGGGGGTCCTTAATACTATGAAACCAGGGGGGCTGGTCCTTGGTGGAGTCATCAGGGAAAACTTCCCCAAGGAACTGGATGGCTAGCCTAGATTTGAGAATGAAGAATTAATTAGGTGAAAAGTTCAACATGCAAACAAGCTTTGGGGTGTGAGAAGCAGCTCTTAGGAAACAGTTAAAGGTGGCCAATGGAGGGTGGAACTAGAGGAGGAGGAGTTTCGTGAAGCTGCAGAAACAGTCTGGGGCTGGAGGACTTTGTCTTCACTGAATTGCCCTTGGATCAGTAAGAAAAGAAGAAACCCTTCACCTGTTCTGAGTAGGGAGGGGAATACTCAGTTCTGATACAATCGTGTTGAACTCTGCCTCCTCTGCCCAGTAAGGCTGCCCTCCTCCACTGCTGTTCTAGTCACCTTGCCATCATGTAGCTTTCAGGTCAGTGGGAAGAGGCAGCTTTACAAATGTTTCAGCATCAGGCCAAATATGGTGGCTGGCGCCAGAACATTTCTGCAGAGGGAAGCCTGTCCGTTGACTTTATTTTAAGGAGTGGGAATTTGTTCATCCTTCCTGTGCCACAGGAAATAGAACAAGGAAGGCAGTTAAGAATCATCTCTACCTCTAAAAGAAGTTCATTCATTTAGCAAAAATATTTGTAACACCTACTATCTCCTGAGCATAGTTCCATGATTCTAACAAGTCTAATTGGTAGGTAAGAAGCCTGTTTAAGCTTGGAGAGAAGGTTCTGATCGTTAACAGCACAAAACCTAATGTCTCTTGCCTTCAGTTGATTTTCAAGATGCACTTGGGTATAAGCCGACCGAGGACCTTGGCTCTGCCCCGTGTAGACAGCTGAGACCGTGGCAGGAGGCACACCTACTGGAAGGCAGGTTCCTGACTCTCCTGGCTCTCAGAGCTGAAACAGAGTTGCTAAGTTATCCTATTTCTGACATGATATATTAAACCCAAATCTCCCCACTGTATCCGATTAGCTGAAATCTCAGTGCAGGCACAGTGTCAGGCATGACAAGGCATATACTTCAGTATATGGTGGTGCCTACCTTGTCTTCATGTAATTAATACTATTTTCTTGAATCCAATGAGTTGGCTGCTATTATTGTAGCCTCACTTTTCTCTTATGTCAGAATCAAAAGTTAAGGGATTTCCTCCTACAATCCTAAAGAAAATTCCCTACATATTCTGTGGGGAAGTATCTAAGTAAGCCCTCTGAGTGGGTTCCAGAAATGGGTTTTACCAGTAGAGATCTCTAAACAGAACTTGCCCATTTTAGACACATGCTATTCTACTCTGACTGCAGTCTTTAGGCTTTCACTTGTCTGCCTTGGGGAAGGTCTCCCTAGGTTTAAGAAAAAAGTCCCAGGATCAAAGTTCCATTGAATGCAGTTGACATCTCTACAAGGGAATCAAGTGCATTGTGAGTGATCCACGTCCTCAGGATCTTGCAAAATTGTTGACTTTCACCATTCTTCTTTTGATGTACCTGATCTGTTAACCAATAATGAACGAAAAAAAAAAAAAAAAACTTGAAACGAAAAAAAGGGCCAGCAAGTGTATCTTTGAGGGAAAGAAGTGAGTGGCAGTCTCAGAGAGTTTTGTCCAATTTCAGAGCCCTCAGAGAAATGCTAAGCACACATTGGGCAGTAGCAGTTACCAAAGGCAGAAGCACAGGCAGAACACTCTTAAGAAGAGTGTATATCAGACTATTCATACATTTTTTTACACTCATAATTAGACTAGCAGAAATCAGAAAGCTGGGTCATGCCAGGGGCTCAGTGAGGCTGTGCGTCTTCAGTCACTTTGGTTGTGGCTGGTGAGAGGGCAGCCTGGCACAGATGTCCAGGAGAAGAAGCAGTGCTGTGTTTTTTGCAGTGAAGGGAGTCGGGTGGGAGAATGTCACTGGGAGAGTGGGTGGGCAAAACGTAGTGGATGCACTTCGGTATTTATTAGGCAGCAACGGAGCAAGAAGCGATGGATCATCTGTACCTAGAGTGACATGGATGGATCTGAGTAAGAAAGTAAGACCCAAAATGAAATATATAGTAATGTCACTTATGAAACTATAAATATATCTGTACAAAACAACAAAGCACATTTCACAAGAATGCAAATAAAAAGATATACATTAAACACATCCGATGATTGGCTAAGGTAAGGGACGAGGACGTGAGAACAAGAGAAGAGAAACAGTGACTTGAAAGAACTTGGAGGGTAGGGACTGGTGCCCCAGCATCTCCCAGTGGAAATTCTGATAGGTGCGCCTCTCCATTCCACCCGGGGTGTGTTGGTAAATGTGTGACAGTTAGCTTTCCAAGGGAAAAAAATCAGTCCTGGTTCATGGTGTTTGCTGATTGCCAAGGTGAAATTCCTCCTACCGTGGCTGATTTTTAAGCCAACCCTGTGACTCATGAAAGCAGTTTGGGAGATGCTCACGTTCTGCTTTTTGCAGTCTGCTGGATGGAGTTTCTAATGTCTCAAGATGGTCAATAAGCTGACTGACAATTCTGGCAGTAACTTTTAGGAAACCAAAATATATACAACCAAGATAAGGCAGGACTTTAGTACAGTGTCATTTTATTTGCCTCCTATACATTGCACACCCTGTAAGAAAGTTTATAGAGCATGTACCACCTTCCTGAAGGAAATCTGTTTTCTTTTTAGTTTCTTGAAAAATTAAAGTTTCTACCCCCCTAATAATTATTGATCAAATAAACTATGACCTAAAAATTTCTCCACAAATATCTACTTTTATCCCCAAAATGCTAAAAAAGAAAAATAATGATGATGAAACTATTGCCCAGCCATCTATATAATTTTCCATGAAAGATGGTAAATGCTATTTGGCAGAGAAGTGCAATTAGCATCACATTTCCCAGAGGAGAGCTATTTCTTTGAAAGGATTAACCATTACTGGTAAAAAGGCTAGATGGGTCTCTACAAAAATAGTCATAATTTTAGATTGTTCATCTTTAAAAAACTGCAAACATGCACTAGAAGCATTTTCAGACTTTGCTGGGAAAGCCAGACCTATTTTTAAATTTTTGTTCTATTTTTACATTGAAGTATAGTTGATTTACAATATTGTGTTAGTTTCTGGTGTGCAGCAAACTGATTCAGATCTATATATGTGTGTATACACAAACACATACACACACTTTTTCAGATTCTTTCCCATTATACAAGATACTGAATATATTTCCTGTGCTATTTAGTAAATCCTTGTTGTTTATTTTATATGTAGTAGAGCACATCTGTTAATCCCGTACTGTTAATTTATTCCCCCCTCCGGTAACCATAAGTTTGTTTTCTATATCTGTGAATCTGCTTCTGTTTTGTAAATAAGTTCATCGTATTATTTCTTAGATTCCACATATAAATTATATAGTATTTGTTTTTCTCTTACTTTATGTAGTGTGATAATCTCTAGGTCCATCCATGTTGCTGCAAATGGCAATATTCCATTCTTTTTTTACATATGCCATCTCTTTATTTGTTCGTCTGTTGATAGGCACTTGGGTTGTTTCCATGCATTGGCTCTTGTAAATAGTGCTGCTTTGAACTTAGGGGTCCATGTATCTTTTCGAATTAGTTGTCTTTTCTGGATATATGCCCAGGAGTGGGATTGCTGGATCGTATGGTAACTCTATTTTTAGTTTTTTAAGGAACCTCTATACTGTTTTCCATAGCAGCTGTACCAATTTACATTTCCACCAACAGTGTTGAAGGGTTTCCATCTCTCCACACCCTCTCCAGCATTTGTAACTTGTAGTCTTTTTGATGATAGCCGTTCTGACCTGTGTGAGGTGATAGCCCATTGTAGTTTTGATTTGCATTTCTCTAATAATTAGCAGTTTTGAGCACCTCTTCACATGCCAGTTGACCATCTGTGTCTTTGGAGAAATACCTGTTTAGGTCTTCTGCCCATTTTTTGGCTGGATGTTTTTTAAAATTATTATTGAGTTGTATGAGCTGTTTGAGAATTAAGCCCTTGTCAGTCTTATCATTTGCAAATATTGTCTCCCATTCAGGAGGTTGTCTTTTCATTTTATGGATTCCTTTGCTTGTAAGTTTGCAAAAGCTCGTAAGTTTGATTAGGTCCCTTTTATTTTTGCTTTTATTTCTATCGAGAAAACATTGGTACGATTTATGTCAGAGAATGTTTTGCCTATACTCTCTCTAGGAGTTCTGTGGTGTCTTGCATGCCTTGCATTTAAGTCTTTAAGCCGTTCTATTTTGGTGTATGGTGTGAAGGTATGATTTAACTTCACTACTGCCTCGTTGAATTCATTTATCAGTTGTATGTTTGAAGTCTCAGGGTATTCTATAGAGTATCATGTCATCTGCATACAGTGACAACTTTACCTCTTTCCTTCTGATTTGGAGTACCTTTTATTTTTCTTTTCTGATTGCTGTGAAAGCCAGATCTATTGGAGTAAAAATTCTTCCTTGTCACCTCATTAGAGCAGGATATCTCAGCCTCAGCACCGTTGACATTTGAGGTCTGGAGACTATCGGTACACTATAGGATGTTTAGTAGCACTGGTCTCTACCCTCTAGATACCCATCCTACCCCCTCAGTTGTGACAGACAAAAATATCTCCAGGCATTGCCAGATGTCCCCAGGGGGCAGAATCACACTGGGTTGAGATGCACTGCATTAGAAACACCCATATCTTTTCATCATGTTGGTCACATTTTCACTGAGGAGGCCTTGCCAAGTTGGCATTATGAAGCAGCTATCTTAGAGTGGGCTGCAAGAGTTCCATAAATCTTTATGAATTGCTTTTATTTCTGCTGTTTCATAAATATGTTCCAAGTCCCTTGTGCTATAGATAACTATGAGAGATACGTTTTTGACACTTGCTATGACCAAATCAACATTCTGTACCACCAGACGTCTTTTTTCTTATTTTGATTTTCAAAAACAGAGAAGCCTGGAATGGGTCAAATCCCACCAGCTAAGTTGAAGGACTTAATTACCAACAGAGTGAAAAAAGCCTTTCAAATGGCCCTTGCTGCTTTCTAGCTATTAATACTATCAGCTCATCCGGTCTCACACAACACATTTTTAACTTTCTTCCTCTTTAGAAGACTTGACAAGGTAAGGAAATTAGTATGCCAATCCCCTTCTGACCTGTGAGGAAGCTGAAGCTCAAGAGAGGTTAAGGCCAGAGTATGACCAAGGTAACCCAACTTGGTACAGGCAAGAGCCTAAAAACCAGGACCCCTGACATATCACTAGGTCATGCTGCCCCCCTCACCATACAAGAGATCTTCAGCTTTCTATTACTTTCCAAAGAGCAATCAAGAGAAGACACTGTTTTACTATAAAACTTGTCATTATCTTCCCCAAGTTGGGACATTTGGTTTAGAGGGCATTAGCCCACTGTGTCCCCCTTTGTCTGACAAAGCAATAAAGCTATCCTTTTCTACTTCACTTCCACCCTCCTCCCCGCAACAAAAAAAAAAAGGAAGAGAGGGAGGGAGGGTGGGAAAGAGTGGAAGAAAGGCACAGGGAGGTGAAGAGAATCATGGTCATTACTATAATTTACTAAAATAAAACTCTAACTCATGGTGAGATTAATTGTACTAATTATTTTTACTGATGTAAAAGCGTAATTAACAAATGGTAAAATAGGAAAATTCCTTTTGTTACACTGCAGAGTATTTATTATTTCTTCCTGGGAGTTTATTTAAGCTTTCAAATAAAAATCAATTTTTCCTGAGTTTTCTGAAATCGGAGCTGATAAGGCTACCAGACTCACGGGCCCAAATATCGCACTGCTTTGGGCTATAGAAGTTTCCCTTCTGCCAGTTAACCTGAATTCTCAAGAATTTCTGGAGGGCAGATAAAAAGACCCCAACAAAGTCTTTTTACATGACATAGTCTAACAAGTCTCCTATTTGAGCCGACCCTTCCAGTGCTAGGAAACTGCTCCTGAGAATCTACAAATCAGTTTATTTCTGCGGATGCCCTTTTCTAGATGATGTGTATATGTGTGTCCTTTCTATGACTGCTCTTGTTTTTTCAGTCCCTTTTACACTTCCCTGTGGCTCAGATGGTAAAGTGTCTGCCTACAATGCGGGAGACCCAGGTTCAATCCCTGGGTCGGAAGGATCTCCTGGAGAAGGAAATGGCACCGCACTCCAGTACTCTTGCCTGGAAAATCCCATGGATGGAAGAGCCTGGTAGCTATAGTCCACGGGATCGCAGAGTCCGGACATGACTGAGTGACTTCACTTCACTTTACAACACTGTCTTGACAATTAAAATAATTGGCCTCTGATGCTTTATTCTCTTCACTGATAAAAAATCTGTGTATTTCCTACTTTCAGCTGAAAAGTACACCATCAGCTTAAACCAGAAAGGGTCATTACATTCTTTCTGTAAAGAGTCAATGTAAATATTTTAGGCTTTGTGGGCTACATAAGGTCTCTATTATATATTTCCCTCTCTCTCTTTTTTTTAAAAAAAGCCTCTCAAAATGTACAAGCCGTGCTTGTGTGTCAGACAAAAGGCTTGTGGCTGCCTTCGTCTGTCAAACCCTTGACCTAAACAGTTAATTTTAAATGGGCCCGAAATAAACCATTTGGAATTAGTTGGAACAACTTTACTATCCAGACCTCTGGAGACAAACTGAAGGGAACTCAGGCCAACATGTTGGTAACTGAGAAAGGTCGATGGAGAAAGGCGGTCGTCCAGTGCTGCTGCCCTAAGGAGAGGAAGGAGACCTGGACTCAGCTTGGTTTTGCCTTAAGCCTGAACCCAGGGAAGCTGGTCGATGGGGATAAAACTGAAATAAAGACACTAAGAACAAGGTCAGTTTATTTTACTCTCCCTCCCAAGGCTGTTAACCTGGGAAACAGTGGGCTGATCATGTAAACTGTCTCTGAGTTTAGTTCATTCATTACAAATCTCACTCTTGCTCATGAGGTCAAAAAGTGAATAAATCAAGGCTGAGAGGGAAATCCAGTCCAAGGGAAGCGTCTTCAAGAGCCACAATGCGGATCCTGACTTGCACAAAACTGCTCAGCATCTTCTACAAATGGTGGGAGAACTTTATTTTAATACAAACATCTTCTTTTGAACCTGGCCCCTTCCTGCACCACTACAAAGCAGCTTTGTCACTGAAAAGCAATCCATTTATTTGAGCATACTCTTTTTAGGCAATTGTAATTTTTTCCACCGTCGTAACACCACTCTGTGCTTCTCACTGCTGGTCTTCTCCTCCAGCACTTTTTTCAGGATAATCCTCATCACTGTCTCTGTTTCTGCTTCTTTATCCTCTCCAATAAGAAGATCCAACGTATCTCCCACTTTCACCTGAAAATTAAAAAGAAAACAGAGCTGTCGTTTGGGGAAATGCAGGCCAATGCAAACATCTCTACTTTGGGTTTTCCCCAGAGAACCAGTCCCTGGCGGGGAGGTACTCCTTTGAAACAGTCACTTATCTTAGTGCCTCCAGGTGAAAGGGCCTCCCTCTCTGGGAAGGTGCCTCAAACCCATGTGGCTTAACATGGACCAGTGTCACTCCTTCAGGCTGAGACAGCTAGCTGCTTGAGGATGGGCCCTGTGTGGCTCTGATTTTCATCCCTATTGCATGACTTAAGGAAACTCTTGAATGGAAGCATTTATTTTGGTAACAATGGCAAAAAACAAAGGAAGCGGGACATAATTTTAGAGAGTATGAGCATAGTAATTACTACAGGCACTGGGAAGACACTGAGAAGACAATTTTCAGTATAACACATTCACTGATTTCAACCCAGATAAGCTACATCATTGCATACAGGGCATAATTTGTTGGAAATTCATCACAGTGCAACAACAGCCGTATCTCTTTAAGAAATGGAAGTAAAGAAACTGCTTTCCGGTACTGGCTAGCCCCAGGGATGACACATCATCAAGAAGAGACAGGACTCCATGAACAAGGATGGAATGCCCCAGAAAAGAGGATGCTGACCTGGGTTAAAAGGGCTGAGATCAAACCCATTTTTATCCAGAGAGGAGCTCTGGCTTGAGTGAGTGCAGGACATGCCCTGGGGGGCAGTCACATTCGTGCTGCCCGGGTGCAAACAGCCCGAGACAGACACCGGGTCCTGGCAGCTCAGTATCCAGGGCATCTGCCCAGTAACTCAGGAAGGGGCTAAACTGACCCAGGTGCAATATGCGGCTTTTGCTACAACACAATCCAGGGTGACCAGAGGCCATCTCAGACCACTCACCACCACTTCCGAGCCCGGGACGGGCACAGGGTTGAAGAGGCAGGACAGGAAGACAGGGAGGGACCCTCATGTGTGGGCCACGGACCCTTAAGTGGGCATAGGTACCCATTTAAAAGGTTGCTTGGGGGCTTCTGTTTAAGAAGCCATCGTGCCAAATGCTTACGTTTACTGCATTTTCCAATGAATACTCCCTAAGGCGGTCCTAACTTCATGCTGTTGGAATATCTGTACTTCACTAGGGCAAGCAACCCACTCAAGACATCCGTAGGCCCAATACTCAGTCAACAGCGTGGGAACGCACACCTGCTCACCACAACACCATACCGGTCAATCCTGGCAGCTGGATATAAAACTCACAAGTGAAGTGAAAGTCACTCAGTCGTGTCGAACTCTTCATGACCCCATGGACTATACAGTCCATGGAATTCTCAAGGCCAGAATACTGGAGTGGGTAGCCTTTCCCTTCTCCAGGGGATCTTCCCAACCCAGGGATTGAACCCAGGTCTCCTGCATTGCAGGCAGATTCTTTACCAGCTGAGCCACAAGGGAAGCCCAAGAATACCTGACCCAGGAATCAAACTGCAGTCTCCTGCATTGCAGGCAGATTCGGGAAGCCCAAAACTCAAAGGGCTGATTTTAAACCATTAACTTTCTCCCCTCTGGGCTGAGAAGCAGAGAGACTAACACCATAGTGAGGCATGATGACTGCTTCTCTTTGTGGGTATGAGGGCATCATCTGGGCCAGATGCAGGGGCAGAGGGGAGTCAGTTCTCCTGAAGTTCTGCTGGGTTCAATTTTTAAAAAATGACCATGTGGCCAACCTATATAGGCATTTAAAATCAATGTTCAGAAATACAAGACTTGGAAACGCTGCTTTACCTTTTTTGGCATAACTCTGTGTCATTAAAATTCCTTTTTAAATAAAGGAATACATTAATGCACATGATACAAGATGTAAAAGGTATAAAAGGATATACAGAGAAAAATCAACCCGTTATGTATCCTCAGCAGCTGGGCACAAGCCCCATGGAGCAGGCCACGGAAGGGGAGGTGTCCTTCATTCCCTTCAACTGTGGGAGACAGCGCAGTAGACACAAAGCAAGACTGGCTGGGATTAGGGGCTGTTCCAAGTATCTACATTTCCAATCTCCCCTTAGCTGCAGTTACTATGGCTACCAGGCCTCCTAGTAACAAGGCAGCCGTGTGTTAATGCTGGGCCCTTCCTTTGCTGACCCTCAGGAGAAATCTGGAAGGCAGCCAAGACAATAGAACACCCAAGGCAGAATGAAGAAGCAGCAATTAGACTGTAGTTAACAATATCGCAAAGCAGAGGGAGAAAAAACAGATCTGTGGTATCTGCAAATGAGGCCCTGACAGAGGCATCCTGCACCAAGAACAGGTCTTGTCTTAGGAACACTGCGGCTGGCTAGAGGGGGCTGGGCTACACAGGGAAAAGCAATTAAGGGACAAGAAGGACTTGATGTCCAGATGCCCGTCTGGAGTGCCTGACTTCCTGCAGCTCACAGAGCAAGGGCTGACACCCGAAGTCTGAACCTGCCAGGCTGGGTGCCTTCAGAGGAACAGTGGCCTTGAGACTTGGTGGCCAAGAAAAGCACTGGGGATCCCCTCTTCAGTCCACCCAGCCACAAGAACCACTCAGCACAGGATCAGGGCCTCTGAAGACAGCCTCCGTGCTCATCTAGGTCCACAGCTGATGGCTCACACCCTCCCACGTCCCAGGGGAACGGGATGCAGCTCACGTTCTCCGATCCCAGGGTTGCTTTGAAATACGAGAGAAGCTAAAATAAAAACCTTCAAAAGTGTGTCTAACTCCGCTAGAACATTTATTCCCTGGACACTGACTGGGAGTTATATTCTGTCTGCTAATGCCTCAAGGGTCAGTGTCTGCCACACTTTTTAAGGGTCTCTGCCATATACTTTTTAAAACTGTCTTGTTAACTTTTACTATCATTATTATTTTTCCCAATTATGAAAGTGAAACATACTCATAAAAAATTCAGAAAATAAAACACATGAACATAACTCACAATGCCCACTCAAAGATAAATGCTGCTGCTGCTGCTAAGTCACTTCAGTCGTGTCCGACTCTGTGCGACCCCACAGACGGCAGCCCACCAGGCTTCCCTGTCCCTGGGATTCTCCAGGCAAGAACATTGGAGTGGGTTGCCATTTCCTTCTCCAATGCATGAAAGTAAAAAGTGAAAGTGAAGTCACTCAGTCGTGTCCGACTCTTAGCGACCCCATGGACTGCAGCCCACCAGGCTCCTCCGTCCATGGATTCTCCAGGCAAGAGTACTAGAGTGGGGTGCCATTGCCTTCTCCGATTTTAATCTAGATATATGTATATATGTAACTTATTTTTACAAAAATACATTTTTATAAGAATATGTATCATTTATTATAACATCAGATACTAGAAATTCATTTTCTTGTAACACTTATTAATGATTCTGTCATAAAACAACAATATCAACAGGGCTATCAGGAAATATAGAACCTTTTTGATGGCTGCTCTGCACACAGAGCAGTGTAACTTCTGCTGAGCTGAACAGAATCGCACATCTGCTCAGGTTACAGCAGGCCAAAGAAACCTCTACATGGATCAAACATTTCTTTTTGGCCTGATTATTATGATTTCAGAGAGGCTAACATTAATAACTTAAGAAGTTTAATTAATAGATTTTTTCTAGTTCTGATAGTGACTTGTCTTAAAATTTTAAAGAAAAAGAGGAAGCTTCATCTCAAAGTCATTATGGCTACAATCAGCAAGTGGTCTGTGTGACTGAAGCTGTGTGGCTAGGCCTGAGGGAGACCTTCAAGGTGGTAAGACAGACATACCTGAGGAGCCACTGATGCCCCAAGGAAGGAGCCCCAGGGGAGACTGGGGAAGGCGTTAACTGAGTACAGAACAACACACAAAAATATTTGGTTGTCATAGTATCTTACCGTTCTGCTTTTCTTCCATAGTTTTTCCCCATTCAGCCTGAGTTCACCTTTGTAGAATGCATCTTCCACTTTGCTTAAAAAAAAAAAGTCAAAGTACTTTAAAATAGAAATATATTCAAGACAATTATATAATTTTGAGGAAAATACTGGCTATTAATAATGCTTTTCCTGACAGTGACCAGCCTACTCACAAAATCTCCATTCTGGGCATTGGGAAAGTGAAAGTCAACTGCTCCTATATGAATCTAAACAGGGAGACCGAAGGGCACTGCTGAGTAGATGTGGCTGCTGCAAAGATCTGCTAGAGTGAGATGGCAGGTAAGCAGCGCTCTGCTGGGACTTCACGCAGGTGATAGCTCCCGTGATCCACGACAGTCAACATGAGTGGGTGCTACCTTCCCCTCACATGCTCTGAGAGAAAAACCAGTTACCACACCTGTGGTGAGGCTGTTAAGAAACCCTCTGCTGATCTGCACTGAGGCTGGGGAAATGCCAATCCAGCCACTGCTGATCTCTATGAATTTAATCAGTGGAGCGACTAGACCAAGGCAGATACAGACAAAAATGAGTGCCCTTTCGTCTTAACGCTCAGACTCCTGGTGATTGATGTTGGGGGTTTTCCTAATAACAGTACTAGCTACTACTGTGAGAGACAGGGAGGCCCTTAACGAGCCTGCCAGACTTTACAGAACATTGAAGTCCTGATGAGGGTGCCTGTGCGCTCAGAGTCATCTTTATGAGTCTTTAAGTTTCATGGATTAAAAAACTAAACTATGCCATTAAATTAGGACATAAAGGTACAAATTAGACAAAGGAATCTTAATTTCTTATTCATATGACAGTTCTTACTTTGCATGCAGTATGCACACAATGATTGCTAAAGGAATGAATGAACAGTGACGATCACTATTATTATATAATAGGTCTAGCGAAGAAACAAGGAGATTAAAGAAACCTTGAAGGTTATGCTTAATATCTCCATACACTATATACATGAACGCACATAGTATTTTCATCATCATAGCTAACATACATTGAGAACCCAGGTGCCACACATTGTTGTAAATGCTACAGGAAGATAGACTGACTTATTTAATCCTAGCCACCACCTTCTAAAGCCAGTTCTATTAGCCTTATTTTACAGATGAGGGAACTGCACAGAGATTTTAAGTATCTTGTCCAAAGTCACAGAGAGCCAGGATTAAAGCCCCGGTAGTCTGGGTACAAAGCCTGCAGTTTTAACCACCACATTATGCTGCTTCTAAGATATACCATCTCACGTAGCATTTGTGAAACCCAGGTGCATTCTATGCTTGCTATATACATCTAACATGGTGATTCCTTTTTTCCTCAAGAAGCTGTTTTTACATCAGTGGTTCATCTTACAGTTGACTATGTCTTAGAGTCAAGGAAACACGGCACATGGGATTTGCAGGCAGTCATTTGACTTCTTTGGGAATTAGTTTTTTCACGTATAGAATGAAATAATTGGACCAGGTTCCTGTAAGATTCTTTCACATCTGTGGTTACCCTTCACTGTAATATGAGCCATGTGATTGGTAATGCTGCTTTAAAACAACCAAGAAGACAAGTGATTTTTGTATGAAAACGCACATACTTCCTTCCGATATCTAGGCCCGTCTTCAGGATAACGTCATACCGGAAAGACTGTACTGCTTTGTCCAGGTCTTTATAGTCTTTGACCTCACTGGGGTTGTCCTCGGGCTCCTCTTCCAGCTCACTCATCTCATCCCTCTCTTCATCAGAGTCCCCTTCATCTTCCACTTTTTGTAGAGTCTTTTTAGTGGATTTTTTAGAGCTTATATTACTTTTGAGTCTTATGGAAAATGGAAAAATATATTCCGGAGATATTAAAAGCCCTGGGAGTCTCAGTGAGAAAATGTTATGGAGGAGTGTTTTATAATTTGATGCATTTAACTTGGCACTAGACAAATACAAGTATCGATTCCAGGAAGCACAGCCTTTATGTGAAGGTGTCCCTCGAAGTGCTCTGCAGAGTCCAATCCAGGCATCTGGCTTTCTTAAAATGCTGCTGGGCAGTCTGACACTAGTCATAGCCATGGCACATACTACCTGAAACAGACAATTCAGATTTAGTTCACAAGTGTGGTATCTTGGCATTCTTACTACATAAACCATGCACACTGTGAACACGTTACAGCTGATACTGTACCATGTTCCCTCCTACAAAAGGCCATGTTGGGTCCACACGAACCAAGGCCATGCACACTGTACCTGGTGAGTCTTCTGGCTGTACTTAATGTACTGACCTGATAGGACAGTCATGAAGGTCAAACTGGATGCTAATACATGTGAAAACACAGGTTCCACTCTTCTCACTCCCCCAAATTAGTTTGGGTACTGACTGCTCAGTGCTTTCCCCACCCTCTTTGGCTATGTCGTGCAGCTTGCAGGATCTCAGTTCCCCAACCAGGGATTAAACCTGAGCCCCAGCAGTGACAAGTCCAGAATCCTAACCACTAGGCCACCAGGGAATGCCCTTAATGATTTTAGAGAAAAAAAAAAAAATCTCAGAACAAGAAACACTGTCTACTGACATACATTACAAGCTTACAATAATGGACTTTGCCAAGGATACTAGATCATCACTTTATAAACCCAGAGTAAGTCTCTCAACTTTCAACCTCCAACTACAGCAAATCAGAGCTAGGAATGAGCAAATTGTACAGATCTGCATTCTACCCCCTTTCACATCTTCTTCCTAATAGATTCATTAGCTAGCAGAGAAAGAAAGGGTAGGTCACAGAGAGCCAGGATTAAAGCCCCAGTAGTCTGGGTACAAAGCCTGCAGTTTTAACCATATTATGCTGCTTCTAAGATATACCATCTCACGTAGCATTTGTGAAACCCAGGTGCATTCTATGCTTGCTATATACATCTAACATGGTGATTTCTTTTTTCCTCAAGAAGCTGTTTTTACATCAGTGGTTCATCTTACAGTTGACTAACTGTAATCACCACTAACTAGGTGATTGTTCCCTGAGGCACTGAGGCACAGTCATGCCACATGTCCTGTATGCTCCACTGCGAGAGGCCTCCTGGAAGACTTCACCTGGTTTCCTCTAGACTTTGTCCCAGGCATCTTGAACCTTGCATGTTGTATCATTTTCTGTTGTAAATCATAGCCATGACCCATAGCTGAGTCCTGTTGAGTCTTCCCAGTGAAATCAGTGAACCTAGAGGTGGTCTTGCAGATCCTGACATAGTATCTGACTGCCTATTCGACATATCCATTTGGATGCATAACAGGGACTCCAGTCTTAATTGGCCCTGAAACAAACTCTGATATATCTGCAACCCCAAATCTGCTCTAGCTGCAGCCGTCCCCATCTCAGTTAATAGTAACTCCACCCTTCTAGTTCCTGAAAAGGAAAGCTTTCAGTCACTCTTGACTCTTTCCCCCCTACTCAGATCCATTATGTCAGGAAATCATGTTGGCTTATCTCCAAAACCAAAACATTTGGTTTCCCTTTCACAATTACCACTGTTACCACAGATTCAGGCCCCGGTCTATCATCAGGATGACTACCAAGGCTCCATCACAGTCTGTTCTCCATACAGCAGTCAGTCAGATAGACTCTTTTAAAAAGAATTTGTATCACGTCTCTCCTTCCCTCACAATCCTACAAAAGCACTGAAAAAGCAAACTCCCTCCCTTGCCCTATAGGCCGTGATCTGCCCCCTCCATTTCCTCTCTGACCTCATCTCCCGCCTCTCTCACCCTTGCTTACTCAACTCCTTCCTGAAGATCCTCGTACACAACAGGCAAACTTCTGAGTAAACTCCTTTGTTCCAGGTGCCCTACTACACCCTTAGTCCAGGTTATCTGCAGGGATAACTCATTTTTTAACTCAGTGAAGTCTACTCATTCCAACTCCATTTAACAGGTATCTTGTCCTCCCAATCTCCCCTGTTCTACTTTCTTCCATCATAGCATTATCTACTATCATGTTATATAATTTACTGGTTTTGTTTTTGTTTTTTTTAAATGACTCTGCTAGTAGAATATAAACTGTTACCGGTGCTATTTTCCTCTGCTCAAGCCCAAGTGCCCAGAATAGTGCCTGGCACGTGGTAAGTACTTGATTAAATACTGTGAAGTGAAAGCACAGCAAAAGAACCTGTGCGTTAGAATGAAGAGCTAAGAGGGGGTTGGGTTGACGGGTAAGAGGTGAGATCGCCAGGAGCCTTCCATATCAAAGCGTGGACTTATCCAGAGTGTGTGAGAGTTATAGAAAGATCTTAGGTAGGGAAGTGATCCGACAGTAGTGCTTTTTAAGATTTCTTTGGCGCGACAGCGTGAACATAAAGGGATGATCGCGGCAGGAGGCCTGAAGGTGGTTTTGACTGAGATCTTCAGGCGAGATATAAAATCTGTGAACTAACCAAAGTCTGTAAGAACAGCAACTACCTGAATGCAGAGGCGACGCTGTCCTGAACCCGCGGGACACTTGGAATCGCTCCACGTTCCTGAGCCCGTTAACTACTCCGAATGGAGAACCTGATTGAACTGCTTTTAGGTCAATTGCAACTAAAAATCTCTTGGCTCAGAGGCTGACAAACTGCTGAGACAAGGTCATGTTCCCCTCGCTCCCTCCCTACCCCCTCGGGCTGCGCACCTTCGCAGGTTCTCAAGGTCAAGGGAAACTGGACACCAGAGTCCTCGAGCTTGCAGTCTGCGTCTGCAGCCAGCAGGAGCAGCCAGACCCAGGAGCGGACAGCCTTGGCCCCCCGGGTCCACGGGGCGTCCCGAGCTGGCCGGGCCGGGGCAGGACGCGAGACACTCACGCGGAGCCCCGGCGGGAGCGCAGCCAGGGGAGGGGAGCTCGCCGCTCCTGTATTTCCCACGTGCGCGCGATGAAGCAACAGAGGGGGGAGCGGGCCTGGGTCACCGCTGGCCCGGCAGGGGCGCAGTTACCTGTACGTCAGCGCTGCTCCTCCCTCCCCGCCCCCCTCCCAGCGGCCTTGCAGACCGCCTGCCTCCAGGCCCCGCCCTATCTTTGCCCCGCCCCTTCCGTCGGCGCCGGCGCGTTGAGAGCGGGCTGGGCGAGGCGCCGGGGCGCGGTGATGGCGACGCAGCGACCTCTGCTGCAAGCGGTATCTAGGAGGACTGCGTGGGGAGTGTGGGCGGCCTGGAGGACCGATTAGCTGTGAGCTGGACCGGAAGCCACCTCCGGGTGATTGATTCCACGTGGTTGAAGAGAGTTTTGAGTTTTTTTTTTTTTTAGATAAGTAATTTTTTATTGAAGTCTAGTTGATACTCGTTTGTGTGTGTTTGTGAAGTCGCTCAGTCTTCTCCGACTGTTTGGGACCCCGTGGACTGTAGCCCGCCAGCCTCCTCTGCCCATGGGATTCTCCAGGCAAGAATACTGGAATGGGTTGCCATGTCCTTCTCCAGCGGATCTTCCCAACCCTGGAACCAAAGGGCCTCCTGCATTGCAGGCAGACGCTTTATCGTCTGAGCCACCAGGGAAGCCTGATACGTAATACTACATAAATTATTGGTGTACAAAATAGTGATTCACAATTTTTAAAGGTTATACTCATTTGCTGTATTCCCCCTGTTTTATAAAATATTCTTGTAGTTTATTTTAAAGTGAGTAGTTTGTGTCTCTTAATCCTGTATTTCTATATTGCTCCTCCCCCTTCCCTCTCTCTACTGTTATCCTGCTAGTTTGTCTTCTGTATGTGTGAGTCAGCCTTTTTATTATATTCCCTGGTTGTATTTTTTAGATTCCACATATAAGTGATACACAGTATTTGCCTTTCTCTGACTTATTTCACTTAGCATAATGCCCTCCAAATCATCCATGTTGTTGTAAATGGCAAATTTTCATTCTTTTTTGCAGCTGAGTGGTTTTCCATTGTACTTGCATCACATTTTTATCCATTCTTCTGTTGAATTAGTGTTTTATATTGTTTAAATATATATCCAGGAGCAGAATTGCTGGGGCACATGGTAGTTCTATTTTTAGTTTTTTTGAGAATCTGCCATACTGTTTTCCACAGTGGCTGCATCAGTTTACATTCCCACCAGCTGTGTACAAGGATTTCCCTTTCTCCAGTCCTCACCATTGTTTGTTATTTGTGTTCTTTTTGAGGATACCCATTCTGACATGTCTCTGATGGTATCTCATTGTCGTTTTAATTTGCCTTTCTCTGGTGATTAGCAGTGTTGAGCATATTTTCATGTGCTTGCTGGCAATCACATTTCTTCTTTGGAAAAATATCTGTTCAGTTCTGCTCCATTTTAAAATCAGGTTGTTTGGTCTTTTGATGTCAAGTTGAATGAACTGTTTATATATGTTGGGTATTAACCCCTTCTTAGTTATATCATTTGGAAAATTTTTCTTCCATTTAACAGTACCATTTGTGCAAAAGCTTTTCAGTTTAATTAGGTCCCATTCATTTATTTTTGCTTTTTATTTCCTTTGTTTTGGAAGAAGGATCAAAAAAAAAAATTGCTGTGAAGTATGTCAAACAGTGTTCTGCCTGTGTTTTCCTCAAGGAATTTTATGGTATCTGGTCTTACATTTAGGATTTAATCCGTTTTGAGTATTACTGCATATGGTATAAGAGAATGTTCTAATTGTGTTCTTTTTCTTGTAGCTGTCCAGTTTTCATAGCACACTTATGGAAGAGACTCTCATTTCTCCACTGTGTATTCTTAGCTCCTTTGTCATAGATTAATTGGCCTTTAGTGTGTGGGAAGATAGCTTTTAAAAATACTGTGAGCCTTGAGTTTTCTGAAATCACCAACCCCTTTGAACATCTTTGAGAGTTATAAATGTTGTCTCTAGAAAAATACATATATTCCCAAGAATTTATAACCTGCTTGGTTGCATTTGTGCAGTAAGCAAAGGCAGTTACAAATTATATCTGGTGCTGAAGTGATAAAACTTCATATATTATATGAATTTGTTGCAGGAAGGGGGACCCCTTCCAGGGCGCAAAAGTGGGCTCTTCTCTAACATTTGGAAATGAATTGTCCAAGGAGACACACATACTGACAAAGCAAAGATTTTATTGGAAAGGGGCACCTGGGCAGAGAGCAGTAGGGTAAGGGAACCCGGGAGAACTGCTCTGCCACATAGCTTGCAGTCTCAGGTTTTATGGTGATAGGGTTAGTTTCCCTGTTGTCTTAGACCAATCATTCTGACTCAGAGTCCTTCCTAGAGGTACATGCATTGTTCAGCCAAGAGGATGCCAGCAAGAAGGATTCTGGGAGCTGATTGTCTCCTTTTGACCTTTCCCAAAGTTTTCTGGTTGGTAGTGGCTTATTCCTTCTGTGTTCCTTACTAGGACCTCCTGTCCTAAAACGACTCATGCAAATAGTCACTGCGGTGCCTGGCCAGGGTAGGCGGTCGGTCAGTGTGCTTCCCCTAACAAATTCAGATTATACTGTTGACATTTTACACAGGTGATACACAGTTACATTTACTAGTTTAAGTCATTTGTAAAAGACTACAGATACACTGTTAAATCTGCCAGTAATAGGAGTTAATCAGTATTATTATCAACTGAGAAAACTGCTGTGTGATTATGCATGATTTTGGGAGGAGATAAAAGAATACAGTGCTATTGGATTACATAAAGTCAACTTAGTCGCTGGCCTTTAGAAAAATCAACACTTTGTTAGATGACTATTTTTTTAACTTTAAATTGCTAAATAATATTTTTAAAACTGCTGTGAGGTTAAGAAGTAGTTTTGTGTGTGTACACACGTATTTGTGATTTTTTATTTTTTTCATAGAAACTGGCCCCTGCTGTGGGACATTGTAGTTCTGACTAGTTTAGACCACCTAGAGGGCCAAGTTTACATTCCCTCATAGGGCTACACTAGGTCAGAAGAAAAGACACTGAGAATTGAACTGAGAGTTGAGCTTACAAGTCTGGACTCCAGCCTTTAATATAGCTCAAATATATAATTTTACATATAGTGATGTCTAAATCAGAGCACTTTTAGTTTTATGTATAGGTGAGTTTTAAGTTATATTTTATTCTTTTAGCCACACCACTTGGCTTGCAGTATCTTAGCTCCCCAACCAGGGATTGAACCCAGGTCATGGAAGTGAAAATGCCAAGCCCTAACCAGTGGGCCACCAGGGAATTCCTTCTGTGACATTTCTTAAATTGTAGTTCTGAGAGTCAGGATGTCTCTGGCCAGAGGATCATAAACCAAGTGATCAGGGCTCTCTGGATTTATTGTGCCATCAAGAAACAACCTGAGTTATTATGTTTGTGATGCTATCTGTTGATGGACTATGACTTCTTTCTAGGTTTTTTGTTGGTTTTTGGTTTTGATATAATTGAAAATGTGCACATGAATTGCTTTTTTATTTTCAGGTTTTAATTTACTATCTTTTTAACAGAAGAAAATCAAACAGTTTAACATGTATACATGAGAGAGACCCAGAAAGACTAGGTCACCAAAATGGCTGAAATACCATTCTGAGCTAAAGATAAAAGAGGATGTTGAGGATGGGAAATTATAAGTGGTCAAGCAGGAGATGGCAAGAGTGAACATCGACATTTTAGGAATCAGTGAACTAAAATGGACCGGAATGGGCAAATTTAATACAGATGACCGTTATATCTACTATTGTGGGCAAGAATCCCTTAGAAGAAATGGAGTAGCCCTTGTAGTCAACAAAAGAGTCCTAAATGCAGTACTTGGTTGCAGTCTCAAAAATGACAGAATGATCTCTTCGTTTCCAAGGCAAACTGTTCAATAACACAGTAATCCAAGTCTGTGACCCAACCAGTAATTCTGAAGAAGCTGAAGTTGAAGGGTTCTATGAAGACCTATAAGACCTTCTAGAACTAACACCCAAAAAAGATTTCCTTTCATTATGAAATGAAGAGAAGTTGCTCAGTTGTGTCTGACTCTGTGACCCCAAGGACTGTAGACTACCATGCCCCTCCACCCATGGAATTTTCCAGGCAAGAGTACTAGAGTGTGTTGCCATTTCCTTCTCCAGAGGATCTTCCCAACCTAGGGATTGAACCCAAGTCTCCTGCATTGTAGGCAGATGCTTTACCATCTGAGCCGCCAGGGAAGTCTCCTTTTCATTATAGGGGATTGGAATGCAAAAGTAGGAAGTTAAGAGATACCTGGAGTAACAGGCAGATTTGGCCTTGGGGTACAGAATGAAGCAGGGCAAAGGCTAACAGAGTTTTGCCAAGAGAACACACTGGTCATAGCAAACACCTTCTTCCAACAACACAAGAGAAGACTCTACACATGGAAATCACCAGATGGTCAATACTGAAATCAGATTGATTATATTCTTTGCAGCCAAAGATGGAGAGGCTCTATACAGTCAGCAAAAATAAGACCGGGAGCTGACTGTGGCTCAGATCATGAACTCCTTATTGCCAAATTCAGACTGAAATTGAAGAAAGTAGGGAAAACCACTAGACCATTCAGGTATGACCTAAATCAAATCCCTTATGATTATACAGTGGAAGTGACAAATAGATTCAAGGGATTAAATCTGATAGAGTGCCTGAAGAACTATGGTCGGAAGTTCGTGACATGTACAGGAGGCAGTGATCAAGACCATCCCCAAGAAAAAGAAATGCAAAAAGGCAAAATGGTTGTCTGAAGAGGCCTTATAAATAGCTGAGAAAAGAAGAGAAGCAAAAGGCAAAGGAGAAAAGAAAAGCTATACTCATTTGAATGCAGAGTTTCAAAGAATACAAGCAGAGATAAGAAACCCTTCCTCAGTGATCAATGCAAAGAAATAGAGAAAATCAATTGAATGGGAAAGACTAGAGATCTCTTCAAGAAAATTAAGAGATACCAAGGGAATATTTCATGCAAAGATGGGCACAATAAAGGACAGAAATGGTATGGACCTAACAGAAGCAGAAGAGATGAAGAAGAGGTGGCAAGAATACACAGAAGAACTATACAAAAGAGATCTTCATGACCCAGATAACCATGATGGTGTGATCATTCACCTAGAGTCAGACCTCCTGGAATGAAAAGTCAAGTGGGCCTTATGATGCATCACTATGAACAAAGATAGTGGAGGTGATGGAATTCCAGTTGAGTTATTTCAAATCCTAAAAGATGATGCTGTGAAAGTGCCACACTCAATATGCCAGAAAACTTGGCAAACACAGCAGTGGCTACAGGACTGGAAAAGGTCAGTTTTCATTCCAATCTCAAAGAAGGGCAATACCAAAGAATGTACAAACTACCACACAATTGCACTCATCTCTTACACTAGCAAATTAATGCTCAAAATTCTCCCAGCCAGGCTTCAACAGTACATGAACTGTGAACTTCCATATGTTCAAGCTGGTTTTAGAAAAGGCAGAGGAACCAAAGATCAAATTGCCAATATCCGTTCAATCATCAAAAAGCAGAAGAGTTCCAGAAGATTATCTCCTTTGCTTCATTGACTATGCCAAAGCCTTTGACTGTGTGGATCACAATAAACTGTGGAAAAGTCTTCAAGAGATAGGAATAGCAGACCACCTTACCTGCCTCCTGAGAAATCTGTATGCAGGTCATAAAGCAACAGTTAGACTGGGCATGGAACAACAGACTGGTTCCAAATTGGTAAAGGAGTATAGCAAGGTTGTACATTGTCATCCTGCTATTTAACTTTTATGCAGAGTACATCATGTGAAATGCTGGGCTGGATGAAGCACAAGTTGGAGTCAAGATTGCAGGGAGATGGTAGAAAGTGAGGAGGAACTAAAGAGCCTCTTGATGAAAGTGAAAGAGGAAAGTGAAAAAATTGTCTTAAAACTCAACGTTCAGAGAGCTAAGATGATGGCATCTGGTCCCATCACTTCATGGCAAATAGATGGGGAAACAATGGAAACAGTGACAGATTTTATTTTCTTGGTCTCCAAAATCACTGCAGATGGTGACTGCAGCCATGAAATTAAAAGACGCTTGCTCCTTGGGAAAAAAGCTATGACCAACCTAGACAGCATATTAAAAAGCAAAGACATTATTTGCCGACAAAGGTCTGTCTAGTCAAAGCTATGATTTTTCCCATAGTCATGTATGAATGTGAGAATTGAACCATAAAGAAAGCTGACCGCCGAAGAATTGATGCTTTTGAACTGTGGTGTTGGAGAAGACTCTTGAGAGTCCCTTGGACTGCAAGGAGATCAACCAGTCAATCCTAAAGGAAATCCATTTTGAATATTCATTGGAAAGACTGATGCAGAAACTGAAGCTGCAATACTTTGGCCACCTGATTTGAAGAAGTGAGTCATTGGAAAAGACCCTGATGCTGGGAAAGATTGAAGGTGGGAGAAGGGGACGACTGAGGATGAGATGGTTGGATGGGATCACTGATTCAATGGACATGAGTTTGAGCAAGCTCTGGGAGTCAGTGATGTACAGGGAAACCTGGTATGCTATAGTCCGCAGGGTTTCAAAGAGTTGGACACAACTGAGCGACTGAACTGATTGACTGACTTGATACCAGTGGTTCAAGGACGGGGTTGCTGGTAAAGATCAGGGTGCGTGCAGAGCATGTACTCCTTTGTTCTCACTTCAGGTGGTCTCCTGATGAGGTTCTGTGGTTCTCAAAGAGGTTTTCAAACTGTGACCTCTGGAAAGAAGAATGATTCATCAAGTAGTTAACATGTTCCATTTGTTGGGTGTTTCAGTTCTGCCAAAGACTTCAAAGATATTGTTGTGTGTATTCTTTGAGGTGGATCCAGGATCCTGCCCCCCATCACACTGCTCTGCAGTGGAAGCAAGGCCTCTTAACCTCTGGACCACTAGGGAAGTCCCTGTGATGCTGAGCAAGGCCTCATGGGGCACCTGGACACGGAGCCCATTTTGTCCCCCATTTCTTATAGGCAAGACTCCAGCCTCCATGACTTTCAGTTCCAAACTACAGAGCAGTTGCTAATCAAGGGAAGAACAGCAAGGAAACCACCTGAGATGAGATTAAAGGACCAGAGAGGCTCATCAAGATTAGGAGACTAGACCACCTGAGACCCTGCACACACCCTAATCTTGTCAGCAACCCCACCCTTTGAAACTTGCAGAAGAAGGAATATAAGACTGTTAATGCCTTGATCCTTATCATATACTCCTGACTATAAAACCTTTCCCTACTCACCAGGGGTGGAGAGCGGGTGGAGTTATTGAGGGGCACTAGCCTACTGGGTTCTCATTTTGCCTGGCAAAGTAGTGAAGTCACTGTTTCTGTTGCAGGAAGGGGGGCCCCTTCCAGGACCCAAAACAGCTCTTGTCTAACACTCAGAAATGAATTGTACGAGGAGACACATGTGCTGAGAAAGCAAGAGATTTTATTGGGAAAGGGCATCCGCGTGGAGAGCAGTAGGGTAAGGGAGCCCAGGAGAACTGCTCTGCCACTTGGCTGGCAATCTCGTGGTTTTATGGTGATAGGATTAGTTTCTGGGGTGTCTTTGGCCAATCATTCTAATTCAGAGGCTTTCCTGGTGACGCAAGCATCGCTAAGCCAGGATGGATGCTAGCAAGAGGGATTCTGGGAAGTGGACAAACACGCGGTGTCTCCTTTTGACCTTTCCCGAACTCTTCCGGTTGGTGGTGGCTTATTAGTTCTGTATTCCTTACCAGAATCTCCTGTCATAAAACAGCTCATGGGAATGGTTACTAAAGGGCCTGCCCAGGGTGGGTGGTTTCAGTCAGTGTGCTTCTCCTCTGTAACTGTCTCTGTATTTCTGGCGCATAGAGAGCCAAGATTTTGGCAACACCTGCACTGTTGTTTTTTGGCTGCTCCTCCCTGGTCTCTCCATCCCCTCCCTTACCTATTAGCAGTTGTTTGAATCTGCCCTTTGGGACTCGGCAAAGGTCATGAAGACTGGAGTCTGTTCTCTACAAACAGTGCCCAGGAGCCTTACAGGATCCTGCCTGGTTTCAGTCACATGGCCTTCTTCCCTGTCTGTATCCTGTGACTCTCAGTCTGCAAGCGTCCCAACCTCAGGCAGTTTCTAGACTGATGAGTGATGGTTCTCTTCTACCTGGAGATAGGAGGAGGAAGCTGTCATAAGGGAAAATTTACACACTTCCTTCAGGCAAGGGGCTTCCCTGGTGTCTCAGATGGTAAAGAATGCCTGCAATGCAGGAGACCTGGGTTTGATCCCTAGGTCCGGAAGATCTCATGAAGAAGGGAATGGCCACCCACTCCAGTATTCATATTCTTGCGTGGAGAATCCCATGGACAGAGGAGCCTGGTGGGCTACACAGTTCATGGGATCGCAAAGAGTCGGACATTACTGAGCGAGTAACAGTTTCACTTAGGCAAAAGGGGGAAGGAAGAGACCTTTTCTTGCATCTGCTGTTTCTTGCTGCTGCTGCTGCTGCTAAGTCACTTCAGTCGTGTCCGACTCTGTGCGACCCCATAGATGGCAGCCCACCAGGCTTCCCCGTCCCTGGGATTCTCCAGGCAAGAACACTGGAGTGGTTTGCCATTTCCCTCTCCAATGCATGAAAGTGAGAAGTAAAAGTGAAGTCACTCAGTCATGTCCGACTCCTAGCGACCCCATGGACTGCAGCCCACCAGGCTCTTCCATCCATGGGATTTTCCAGGCAAGAGTACTGGAGTGGGGTGCCATTGCCTTCTCTGTTTCTTAGTTGCCTTCAACTCAAAATAATCCTTATGTTAAAGTGAGATACTCTGATCCCCTTCACAGTTGTCTGTATCTTATCATTAATGATTAACACAGTTTGTTTTTTGTTTAAAACCTCCTTCCCAACCTTGAAGTCATGAAGGTGTTCTTTTATAGTTTCTTCCAACAGTTCTAGTTTTATCTTTGATATTTAAGTCTCTGTTCCATTTGAAATTATTTTTTTTTATGTATGATGAGGGAAAAAGATTCAATTTCATCTTTACTCATAAGAACCACTAGTTATCTCAACCTGTTTTGTTGAATAAGCATTCTTTCATCAGTGATCTGAATGACATCTCTGTCACATGCTGAGTATTCATACATGGGTGTATGTGTTTCTGAGTTCTCTGTTATAGTCCATTGGTCCCTATACCAAATCTACAGAATTTTAATATAACAGCTTTGTTTGAATTTGTGCCCCAAAACCAATTCTAAAAATTCAGCTTGTCCATGAAAGTTTTTTAAAGGGAGAATCATTTGAGGAGGGGGTCAGAGTCTTTGGGCTTTCCTGGTGGCTTATATGGTAAAGAATCTGCCTGCAATCTGGGAGACCTGGGTTCAATCCCTGGGTTGGGAAGATGCCCTGAAGAGGAACGGCTACCCACTCCAGTACTCTTGCCTGGAGAATTCCATGGACAGAGGAGCCTGGCAGGCTACAGTCCATGCGGTTGCAAAGAGACACGACTGAGAGACTTTCAGAGTCTATCATCTTCCACTGTTTGCAGACTTTCTTCTGGTTGGTTGGTGGTTAGGTACCAAGGTGGTGTTCCAGGAAGCTTGTGCTCAGCCCAAAGTTAGCATCCCCCGTGTGGGTGGGGGCCTTAGTTCCTACAGAAGAACTCAGTTATTGTTACATATAATGTATATTCCTTGAGAAGGAACCAGGACACTGCACTACGGTGTTTTTTTGACTGTTCCTCCTTTGTTACTGTATTCCCTCCCTTCTCTGGTTAGCAGCTGTTTGAATCTGCCCTTCAGAACTCAGGGAAGGTCAAGGATACGGAATGAAGTTTATTTCTTACAAACAAGCAATGGGGGAAATGGAACAAATTTATACCCGGGAGACCCCATTGGGTCCTGCTCTGTTTCGTTCCCTCCTTTTCTTTGATGCTCCTCAATCCTGAGAAGAACAGGTATGGGACAAGAAAAGGAATAACATTTTGAATAGAGAGGTAAATCCTAAACTCTGCAAAGGAACTAAATTTTCTGGGAATTCAGTTTCACTTCTTGCTAGTGTTTAGCAATGCAATTAAGTTGGATATATTGAACTCCTATTGAGCCGTGAACTCACTGTGTTCTCATTTATTATATATTGATGGTTTCTATGTTTGTTTTTCTGTATACAGTGGGGACTTTCTATGTGGACAATCATATTGCATATGTATGATAAGTTTTGTTTCTTTTTAAATCTTTTTACTTCTTAAATCCTTTTCTTGTCTCTGTTGGTTAAGTGCTCTGGTACAGTGTTGAACAAAAGCAGTCATAGTGTCATTCCTCATTCTAAAAGTAATGCTTATAATTTTTTTTTTTACCCTTAAAAGTAATAATTTGCTAATAATTTTTGGCATATACTTTTTTTCAGGTCAAGAAGCACCCTTCAATACTTATTTTACTATAGAATATTTTATATATTTTAATCATGAATGAATTTTGAATCTTATCAAGTATCTTTTCCTCATATTGTGAGAAGTTTATGTGATTTTTCTCCTTTAGTATGTTAATGTGATAAAGTGTATGCATAGACTTTCTAATGTTAAACCATTCTTGTATAAACCCAACTTGGTCATTAAAAATTCCATTATGACATTTATATTTAAAGTGGTTTTCTTGCTGACAACATAGGAGAGTTGTGTTTTTTGGTTGACACTCTTGTGAATTTCATTTGCTAATATTTTGTGTAGGATTTATGTACCTATGGGCAAAAGTTGCCTCTTATCTTTCTTATACTATCTTTGAATAGCTTTAGAATCTCTGTATCAAGAATATTGCCTTTTTTTTCATACCCTGGAAGAATTTATATAAGATTGGAATAATGTTAATTCTTTCAAATCTGGTAGATTATATGTCTTGACTCAGGTGTATATGTATGTGTGTTTGTGTGCCTGTGTATTAAGATTTTTATTTATCAATTCAATTATTTTTTAAAATTGGACTATCCAGGCTTCCTATTTCTTGAATTAGTTTTAGGTTAAAATTTTGTCAATTATTTTCATTGTGTATATTTCCTAATTAAATGGCATAAGATTGTTCATAATTTTAAAAAATCTTTGAAAATTTCTGATGTGTTTGTTTGCCTCCTTTATTCTTTTTCTTGATCCATCTTGCCAGAGGTTGTCACTTTTAATAGTGTTTTTAAATATCCAACTTTTGGCTTTTAAAAAATCCTTTTGATTGTACTTTCGGTCTTTAGTTTCTTTTTTCTTTATCATTTTCTTCCTTTTATTTTCTATGGACTTATCTCATTGTGTTTTCCTAACTTCTTTAGCTAGATGCCTGTCTCATCAACTTTTACCCTCTCTTACTTTCTAATAAACAATTGAAAGTATACATTCCCCTCTAAGAATTGCTTTAACTTTACACACAGATATTTTCAATACTATTGTTTGTTTAATTTTTTTTTTGACAGACAAACATCAGGGTTTTTTTTTCTTTTCAATTCCCAAAACAAGGTCTAGCCAAGTTTATTGTTTAGTGGGCTTTTTCTTTTTTCAAGAGATGAATAGTGAGATTCAAAGTGTATACTACTGGCTACAACTGATATAATAGCTTGAAAAAATGATAATACAGAAGTATGAATATAATACAAAAAGACAAGATTTTAAAACTGTATAACTATAATAAAGACACATTAAAGCCAGGAGTGTGTTACACTAGTTCAGAACAGAACTCATAAGGCAGTCCAAACTGATGCTATTAATAGTTAAGGAAAAGGGTCTGTTTTTAGGAAGCATGTC
Source organism: Bos indicus (assembly GCF_029378745.1). Classification (NCBI taxonomy): domain Eukaryota; kingdom Metazoa; phylum Chordata; class Mammalia; order Artiodactyla; family Bovidae; genus Bos; species Bos indicus. The sequence goes on from NC_091768.1 coordinate 43,219,612, forward strand.
CGGACAGATACCAACACAAAGAAATGCCAGCAGTAAGTACCTGTCCCCTCTTGTTACTCAATGAGGTGTCAAAGGTGAAATAACTAGGTTAACAACTTAAAGTTTCTCCAAGGATTTGTAGTACTGCATCAGCACAATCCAGGCCTTAGGAGCTATGAGACCTTCAAGAGATTTCTGGCCTTCTTAGGTAAAGTTTTTGCATTTGTGTTTTTAAGACAATTCAAAGTCTTCCTGGTGCTCACTGTCACAGTAGTCCATCTGCCTCTTTTTCTTGTTATAAGCTGCAACTTGAAAGGGAACTATTTCCAAGGTGATCAGACCAGGGGCCATAGTCAACATTTGGATGCCATGAGTCTGCTCATAAAGATCCTTCCCTGTTTCTGGATGGGGCATGCCAGCCGAGTCTCATCCAACAATGTAAAAGTCGGTTCCCACAACCATCAGTGCTCTACAATGCCACTGGACCTCAGTTGGGACATGGGAAGATGGCCACCACTGTGGTCTCAAGATTGAGGACTCCTTCCTCCAGCACTGCAGCATGCTTCTAAGAGGGACATCATCATCCCTTGTCCAGCCACCAAGAGGGTGAGGGAGAAGGACAGGACACAGTTGCCCCTCTCTAGAAGCTGCTTATGGGTATCTTGCATTAATAGAGCATGGCCGTTGTGCACCGGGTTGTGTAATGGAAATGCAAAGACAGCATCTGCATTCATATCTTTAAACTTCTGCTATAACTCAGTAGGAGTAAAACAATACTGATCAAGACCATCATTCCAATAAATTCAATCTAAGACTTGAGGCTGTCCTTCAGTCAGCCAATCTCCTTGTTCCATAACCATCTTGATGTAAGGGTGGTTCTTGCATGTTTTTCCTGTTTCCTGGCACAGCGCTCCTCCTTCCTGTGCTCAAATAACTCTGGATTTCTGGATTTCAAAGAATAGCCACACAGAGGTCCTTGTATATCAGAGCAAATGCTGTGCAGCCATCTAGTCTCTTTATTTTCTTGAGTAGCTGTCAGGACTTTAGGGTGCTGACAAGTTAATGACAGCCTCATCCAGAAGATAATCGAAATGAAGGTACTGCAAGTACTCATTTTCTCTCATAAAGCCATTCAGTGGGGTTGCCCAGTCTTCTGCCAAAACCTGCACCCACTACATATCCACTTTATTAATTTTCAGTGCCAGTAAGGTTTCTGTATGTTTTTGTCAAATGAAGTTTATTTTCTGGCACATACAGTTCTTTCACTTCATAAGAGGCATCCACAATATCCCATTTCTGTAGAAGCTCCACAACCTGCTAAACATAGTCATTTGCATCACAGAAATCTGTTTTTAGCACCAATTCAGGGGCCTCTGGTTTTTCATATCAGAAAATATGAGAATCAATCCCAATGAAACCTTTAATTTCTCCAGCCCGTGCTTTTTTGTAGAGTCCCTTGACATCCCTCTGTTCACAAACATTCAGGGGAGCATCAACAAACACTTCAAAGAAAAATAAACTTGCACCCTTGTGAATGTGCCTTACATTGTTGCATTTCTCAGTATTGTTGTTCACTTGCTCAGTCATGTCTGACTCTGTGACCCCATGGACTGCAGCATGCCAGGCTTCCCTGTCCTTTACCATCTTCAGAGCCTGCTCAAACTCATGTCCATTGAGTCAGTGATGCCATCCAACCGTATTACCCTCTCTTGTCCCCTTCTCCTGCCTTCAATCTTTCCCAGCATCAGGGTCTTTTCCAATGAGTCACTTCTTCAAATCAGGTGGCCAAAGTATTGGACCTTTAGCCTCAGCATCAGTCCTTCCAATGAATATTGAGGATTGATTTCCTTTAGGATTGACTGGTTTGATCTCCATGCTGTCCAAGGGACTCTCAAGAGTCTTTAACACCACAGTTCAAAAGCATCGGTTCTTTGGCGCTCAGCCTTCTTTATGGTCCAACTGTCACATCCATACATGACTACTGGAAAAACCACAGCTTTGACTATATGGACATTTGTCAGCAAAGTGATGTCTCTGCTTTTTAATACAGTCTAAATTTCATAGCTTTTCTTCCAAGGAGCAAGTGTCTTTTAATTTCATGGCTGCAGTCACCATCTGCAGTGATTTTGGAAACCAAGAAAATAAAGTCTCATTGTTTCCATTGTTTCCCCATCTATTTGCCATGACATGATGGGACCGGATGCCATCATCTTAGTTTTATGAATGTTGAATTTTAAGCCAGCTTTTTCACTCTCCTCTTTCACCTTCATTCAGAGGCTCTTTAGTTTCTCTCTGCTTTCTGCCATAAGGGTGGTGTCATCTTCACATCTGAGGTTATTGATATTTCTCCCAGCAATCTTGATCCCAGCTTGTGCTTCATCCACCGTGGCATTTTGCATGATATACTCTGCATATAAGTTAAATAAGCGGGGTGACAGCATATAGCCTTTACGTACTCCTTTCCCAATTTGGAACCAGTCCATTGTTCCATGTCCAGGTCCAACTGTTGCTTCATGACCTGCATACAGGTTTCTCAGGAGGCAGGTAAGATGATCTGGTATTCCCATCTCTTGAAAAATTTTCCACAGTTTGTTGTGATCCACACAGTCAAAGGCTTTGGCATAGTCAATAAAGCAAAAGTATAAGGTGATATAAAATTTGTGATACACACTAAGCCAGCATCTGCAAACAGCTTAGCTGTTTCCGCCATGCATCGAACATTCTCTTCTCTGTCTTCAGGACTAAAGCCAAGATTTTTATTGAAACCTTGATGAATGTTGTCACCATCCAAAGTGTAGCATGAAATAATATGGCAAACCAAGTACTCCTCTAAAGCCATGCTTACTGTGGTCTTTCCTGCTCCAGATAAGCCTGTTAGCCATACTGTGTAACCACAGAAGCCACCCGTGGTCCCCACCACTTGATCTCCCTTGTTCCTGGTGACATGGTGAGCTTGGTAGGTGATATTAGTTGCTCTCTGCATCCCCCAGTTCTGTGCATTGTTGCTCAGTTTAACTTTCTTGCACAGGCTACTGAGGACCTTCATGGCTGCACAGTGTGTGGGTGCGGGGTTCTCCTATTTTTTTCCTTTTTTTTTCCTTTTGGCTGCAACAGATCTTAGTTTTGCTGCGCGAGCTTCTGTCTGATAGTGGCTTTTGGACTTAGTTGCCCCACAGCATGTGGGATCTTAGTTCCCCAACCAAGGATCAAACCCACATCCCCTGCATTGCAAGGTAGATTTTAACCACTGAACCACCAGGGAAGTCCCTTCAATACCATTCTCTGGACCACAGTTGGGATTTCTGGTATAGATTGATTTATGGCAGGTAAATGAAAAATTTTGAGTACTTATTAAGTATAAGCCACTATGGTAATCACCCTAAGATATGAACATCTACAGGAAAGTAAATCTGTTGTATACTTCTGTTGTGACTTATTTCCTTGAAGTTCTGCAGTCCTAATATTTTCCTTTGCTATAAGGATGTTGAAATCAATAGGAATAAGACAATGTCAATAGTAAGCAAGGAAGCAAAGTGACCCAAACCTATGAAACAATGAAGAGAAACAGTCTCAGCCCCCAAATATACTTAAATACCAAGGATTATTATTCTTGCCTGGGAAATCCCATGGACAGTGGAGTCTGGCGGGCTGTAGTCCATAAGGTCACAAAAGAGTTGGACACAATTTAGCGACAAAACAACTAAGGATTATATTGGGGTAAATGGCATTTTTTTTTAATGTGCTTCTTATTTGTTCTCTACTGTATCCTGAAATAGAAACCAAAAATTCCAGTTTACTAGTAAAATGAAAAGGGGAAGTTCTTTGGCCAGAAATTTTCTCAGTTCTTTGAACCATATGGTTTGGAAGCTTCTGAAGGCAGCTTTTCATACTCTAACTCTATAATTTGTTCTAATCTTCCATGAATATGCGCCTTGCCACCATTCATTTTCTTCTGTCCCATAATTTCAAGATCCATATGTGGGTGGATATTGGATAGGTAACTAGGAACATTTCTGTTATTGTTTCAATGACCAGGAAGTCATTAAAGTGCTGCACTCACTATGCCAGCAATTTGGAAAACTTAGTAGTGGCCACAGGACTGGAAAATGTCAGTTTTCATTCCAATCCCAAAGAAAGGCAATTGCCAAAGAATGTTCAAACTACCACATAACTGCACTCATCTCACATACTAGCAAAAGAAACTGAAGTTGCTCACTTGTGTCTGACTCTTTGCAACTCCATGGACTGTAGCCTACCAGGTTCCTCTGACCATGGGATTTTCCAGGCAAGAATACTGGAGTGTGTTGCCATTTCCCTCTCCAGGAGATCTTCCCGACCCAGGGATTGAACCCGGGTCTCCTGCATTGTAGGCAGACGCTTTACCATCTGAGGCACCAGGGAAGCTCAATAATGCTCAAAATTCTCCAAGCAAGGCTTCACGTACTGTGAACCAAGAAATTCCAGATGTTCAGGCTGGATTTAGAAAAGGCAGAGGAATCAGAGATGAAATTGCCAACATCTGTTGGATCATCAAAAAAATAAGAGAATTCCAGAAAAATATCTACTTCTGCTTCATTGACTACACTAAAGCCTTTGACTGTGTGGATCACAACAAACTGTGGAAAATTCTTCAAGAGATAGGAATACCAGATCATCTTACCTGCTTCCTGAGAAATCTGTATGCAGGTCAATAAGCAACAGTTAGAACCGAACATAGAACAATGGACTGGTTCCAAATTGGGAAAGGAGTACATCAAAGCTGTATATTGTCACCTTGCTTGTATAACTTACATGCAGAGTAAATCATGCAAAATGCTGGGCTGGAGGAAGCACAAGCTGGAGTCAAGACTTCTGGAAGAAATATCAATAACCTCAGATGTGCAGATGACACCACCCTTATTGCAGAAAGCAGAGAGAAATTAAAGAGCCTCTTGATGAAGATGAAAGAGAAGAGTGAAAAAGCTGGCTTAAAACTCAACATTCAGAAAACTAAGATCATGGCATGTGGTCCCATCACTTCGTGGCAAATAGATGGGGAAACAATGGAAACAGTGACAGACTTTATTTTCTTGGTTTCCAAAATCACTGCAGATGGTGACTGCAGCCATGAAATTAAAAGATGCTTGCTCCTTGGGAAAAAAGCTATGACTAACCTAGACAGCATATTAAAAAGCAAAGACATTACTTTACTGACAAAGGTCTGTATAGTCAGAGCTATGGTTATTTCCTGTAGTCATGTATGAATGTGAGAGTTGGACCATGAAGAAAGCTGAGCACTGAAGAACTGATGCTTTTGAACTGTGGTATTGCAGAAGACTCTAGAGTCCCTTGGATAGCATGGAGATCAAACCAGTCAATCCTAAAGGAAATCAATCCTCAATATTCATTGGAAGGACTGATGCTGAAGCTGAAACTCCAATACTTTGGCCACCTGATTCGAAGAACTGACTCATTGGAAAAGACCCTGATGCTGGGAAAGATTGAAGGCAGGAGGAAAAGGGGACAGAGGGTAAGATGGTTGGATGGCATCACTGACTTGATGGACATGTGTTTGAGAAAGCTCTGGGAACTGGTGATGAACAGAGAAAACTGGTGTCCTACAGTCCATGGGGTTGCAAAGAGTCAGAAATGACTGAGTGAACTGATCAAGAAGAATGAAGGAGGATTGCATTTATTTATATATCATGCATGTTTTAAATTTTTTATTTTTTAATAAAAATTTTATGTTTATGCAACATGATGATTTGATATATGTATACATAACGAAATGATTACGATCAGATCAGATCAGATCAGTCGCTCAGTCGTGTCCGACTCTTTGCGACCCCATGAATCCCAGCACGCCAGGCCTCCCTGTCCATCACCAACTCTCTGAGTTCACTGAGACTCAAGTCCATCGAGTCAGTGATGCCATCCAGCCATCTCATCCTGTCGTCCCCTTCTCCTCCTGCCCCCAATCCCTCCCAGCATCAGAGTCTTTTCCAATGAGTCAACTCTTCGCATAATGTGGCCAAAGTACTGGAGTTTCAGCTTTAGCATCATTCCTTCCAAAGAAATCCCAGGGCTGATCTCCTTCAGAATGGACTGGTTGGATCTCCTTGCAGTCCAAGGGACTCTCAAGAGTCTTCTCTAACACCACAGTTCAAAAGCATCAATTCTTTGGCGCTCAGCCTTCTTGACAGTCCAACTCTCACATCCATACATGACCACAGGAAAAAACATAGCCTTGACTAGACGAACCTTTGTTGGCAAAGTAATGTCTCTGCTTTTGAATATGCTATCTGTGTTGGTCATAACTTTCCTTCCAAGGAGTAAGCGTCTTTTAATGTCATGGCTGCAGTCACCATCTACAGTGATTTTGGAGCCCAGAAAAATAAAGTCTGACACTGTTTCCACTGTTTCCCCATCTATTTCCCATGAAGTGAGGGGACCGGATGCCATGATCTTCGTTTTCTGAATGTTGAGCCTTAAGCCAACTTTTTCACTCTCCACTTTCACTTTCATCAAGAGCCTTTTGAGTTCCTCTTCACTTTCTGCCATAAGGGTGGTGTCATCTGCATATCTGAGGTTATTGATATTTCTCCTGGCAATCTTGATTCCAATTTGTGTTTCTTCCAGTCCAGCATTTCTCATGATGTACTCTGCATATAAGTTAAATAAACAGGGTGACAATATACAGCCTTGATGAACTCTTTTTCCTATTTGGAACCAGTCTGTTGTTCTATGTCCAGTTCTAACTGTTGCTTCCTGACCTGCATACAGATTTCTCAAGAGGCAGATCAGGTGGTCTGGGATTCCCATCTCTTTCAGAATTTTCCACAGTTTATTGTGATCCACACAGTCAAAGGCTTTGGCATAGTCAATAAAGCAAAAATAGATGTTTTTCTGGAACTCCCTTGCTTTTTCCATGATCCAGCGGATGTTGGCAATTTGATCTCTGGTTCCTCTGCCTTTTCTAAAACCAGCTTGAACTCTCTTGCTTTTTCCATGAACCAGCGGATGTTGACAATTTGATCTCTGGTTCCTCTGCCTTTTCTAAAACCAGCTTGAACTCTCTTGCTTTTTCCATGATCCAGCGGATGTTGGCAATTTGACCTCTGGTTCCTCTGCCTTTTCTAAAACCAGCTTGAACTCTCTTGCTTTTTCCATGATCCAGCGGATGTTGGCAATTTGACCTCTGGTTCCTCTGCCTTTTCTAAAACCAGCTTGAACTCTCTTGCTTTTTCCATGATCCAGCGGATGTTGGCAATTTGATCTCTGGTTCCTCTGCCTTTTCTAAAACCAGCTTGAACATCAGGAAGTTCACAGTTCACATATTGCTGAAGCCTTTGAGAATTTTGAGCATTACTTTACTAGCGTGTGAGATGAGTGCAATTGTGCAGTAGTTTGAGCATTCTTTGGCATTGCCTTTCTTTGGGATTGGAATGAAAACTGACCTTTTCCAGTCCTGTGGCCACTGCTGAGTTTTCCAAATTTGCTGGCATATTGAGTGCAGCACTTTCACAGCATCATCTTTCAGGATTTGGAATAGCTCAACTGGTATTCCATCATCTCCACTAGCTTTGTTCGTAGTGATGCTTCCTAAGGCCCACTTGACTTCACATTCCAGGATGTCTGGCTCTAGGTCAGTGATCACACCATCGTGATTATCTGGGTTGTGAAGATCTTTTTTGTACAGTTCTTCTGTGTATTCTTGCCATCTCTTCTTAATATCTTCTGCTTCTGTTAGGTCCATACCATTTCTGTCCTTTATCGAGCTCATCTTTGCATGAAATGTTCCTTTGGTATCTCTGATTTTCTTGAAGAGATCCCTAGTCTTTCCCATTCTGTTGTTTTCCTCTATTTCTTTGCATTGATCGCTGAGGAAGGCTTTCTTATCTCTTCTTGCTATTCTTTGGAACTCTGCATTCAGATGTTTATATCTTTCCTTTTCTCCTTTGCTTTTTGCTTCTCTTCTTTTCACAGCTATTTATAAGGCCTCCCCAGACAGCCATTTTGCTTTTTTGCATTTCTTTTCTATGGGAATGATCTTGATCCCTGTCTCCTGTACAGTGTCATGAACCTCATTCCATAGTTCATCAGGCACTCTATCTATCAAATCTAGGCCCTTAAATCTATTTCTCACTTCCACTGTATAATCATAAGGGATTTGATTTAGGTCATACCTGAATGGTCTAGTGGTTTTCCCTACTTTCTTCAATTTAAGTCTGAATTTGGCAATAAGGAGTTCATGGTCTGAGCCACAGTCAGCTCCTGGTCTTGTTTTGGCTGACTGTATAGAGCTTCTCCATCTTTGGCTGCAAAGAATATAATCAATCTGATTTCGGTGTTGACCATCTGGTGATGTCCATGTATAAAGTCTTCTAATGATTACTATAGTTGACCTAATTAACATATTATCTCGTTACATAATTATTCCATTTGTGTGTGTGGTGAGAGCACCTGGGATCTATTCTCAGTAAATTTCTATATTCAATACTGTATTTTTAACTATAGTTATCATATGGTATATTACATCCTCTTAGTCATCTTACATACCTGCAACTTTGTAACTTTTGACCAAACTCATTTCCCCCACCTGACACCATCTGCTCTCTGCTTTTATGTATCTGACATTTTTAGATTTCACATATCATTGAGATCATGCAGATTTTTTTCTTGTGTGTCCGGCTTATTTTGCTTAGTATAATGTTCTCCGGGTTCACCCATGTCATTGCAAATGGCAAGTGTATTGGGTATATTTACATTAGGTCGAACTGCATGAGATATTTAACCATTTTTAACCTACAAAGATGCCAATTTCATATGGCTCAAATGTGAATATTTAGAGCTTGAGTGGAAGCAAATCTATGGCATTGTCATGGAAACTCTCTTTTCTGCTAAGAGAAAAAAATGGGAGAAAGTTAAAGAACCACCATAAGTAATTGTGTCACAATTGGTAAACCTTAAAATCCAAGGCTACTAAATGAATGTTGAACTTCTGATAAACCATTGGGATCTGATCAAGAAATAAGCCTTTTTTTTTGTACTTTGAGTCTAAAGCAGGGAACTGGTGGCATTTCAGTTGCTCAGCACACTGTTAATGGGCTTTGTTTTCTTTTAAACAACTTGCGGGGGAAATGACTGATATGGGGAGTTGAGGGGGAGAGCAGAAAGAGTCAATATCACAAAGAACTAAGTACAATTCACTCATTTACTGTCAGGCAGTATTAACTGTCAAATGAAGAACATTTGAATAACTTCAAACTCTGATGTTCCAGAGTGCACTCTTATTATGTTGTTACTGCCATCTGTCCCCTAGAATAGTTTAGTTGTTGAATTGCAGTAGTCTCGTCTTCAGGGGTGTCATGGGGTTCCAATATCTGATGTTTTTTGCACTCCCCTTGTGTGTGTACTGTGCTGACTCACATTCTTGGAAATTATGAATCTGATTTTTGCTATAATCAGTAAATGATACCCTTGTCCTCCTTTTGCACGTCCCAGGTGGTGCTGCTGCCGTTGCTGCTGTCGCTTCAGTCGTGTCCAACTCTGTGCGACCCCATAGACGGCGGCCCACTAGGCTCCTCTGCCCATGGGATTTTCCAGGCAAGAGTACTGGAGTGGGGTGCCATTGCCTTCTCCGAAGGGATGGGCTAGGTGTTTCCAACTTATGTACACATGAGTCCAGTTTTCTGAGAACTTAGGAAGGAGATTTAGCATTTTCTCTCCTTGGAGCTGGGGAATTGCAAAGTGCTTTTTTTTTCCCTTTTCTTAACAAGTGGAAATTAGATAACAGGCTTAATAAACATGATTATAAACTCAGCTCGCCTTACAAGCCTCACTCTTTTAAGACTCAAAACCCTAAATGAAAGAAGCTGAATGATTTACCCCGACCCAGGTGGCTACCTGAGACAGCTCCAACCTGAAGAACAGAAAGGGCCTGAGGATGCAGTGCTTTGCAGCAGTGAGGCCTTTTCTCATTCTTCTTAAAGATTTAGAACATAGAATTTCCCCCAGTGACCTTAGGTGTTTTCAGTATGGTCATCTCACTCATAGGTTGGAATGATCCTACCGTTTGTAATTCAAACCTCTGGAATCCCTGTGGGTGCATAAGCCTATGCCTGCCCTTTCACCCTGGAAAGAGGTTGAGGGGTGCTTCCATCTGCTGTCCCTCCAGATGGTTTGCTGTGCAAAGACAGCCGAGCCCCAGAGCTTTACATCCCCAGAGCTCTGAGCTATCAGTCTTCCATTATCTAGTCCCTATTGCTGGCATTCACCCCACTCCAGTACTCTTGCCTGGAAAATCCCATGGATGGAGGAGCCTGGTAGGCTCCAGTCCATGGGGTCGCTAAGAGTCGGGCACGACTGAGTGACTTCACTTTTACTTTTCACTTTCATGCATTGGAGAAGGAAATGGCAACCCACTCCAGTATTCTTGCCTGGAGAATCCCAGGGACAGAGGAGCCTAGTGGGCTGCCATCTATGGGGTCGCACAGAGTCGGACATGACTGAAGCGCCTTAGCAGCAGCATTGCTGGCATTACAGGAGAAGGAGATAATGGAAAAGTTGAGAAAGTTCTCAAGATTACCTAGTTTGTTAGTGGCTAAGTTTTGGGGGTTTTATACAGAAAAATTATGAAGTAGAACTTCCCTACAATGTTTTGGGTTAAACTTGTCTAAAGCTATGCAAAGGAGAAAAGGAAAGATATACCCATTTGAATGCAGAATTCCAAAGAATAGCAGGGAGAAATAAGAAAGTCTTCTTCCGTGATCAATGCAAAGAAATAGAGGAAAACAACAGAATGAGAAAGACTAGAGATCTCTTCAAGAAAATTAGAGATACCAAGGGAACATTTCATGCAAAGATGGGCATAATAAAGGACAGAAATGGTATGGACCTTACAGAAGCAGAGGAGATGAAGAAGAGGTGGCAAGAATACACAGAAGAACTGTACAAAAAAGATCTTCATGACCCAGATAACCATGATGATGTGATCACTCACCTAGAGCCAGACACCCTGGATCACAAAGTCAAGTGGGCCTTAGGAAGCATCACTATGAACAAAGCTAGTGGAGGTGATGGAATTTCAGTTGAACTATTTTAAATCTTAAAAGATGATGCTGTTAAAGTGTTGCACTCAATATTCCAGCAAATTTGGAAAACTCAGCAGTGGCCACAGGACTGGAATGGGTCAGTTTTCATTCCTATCCCAAAGAAAGGCAATGCCGAAGAATGTTCAAACTACCACACAATTGCACTCATCTCACACGCTAGTAAAGTAATGCTCAAAATTCTCCAAGCCAGGCTTCAACAGTATGTGAACAGTGAAATTCCAGAGGTTCAAGCTGGATTTAGGAAAGGCAAAGGAACCAGAGATCAAATTACCAACATCTGTTGGATCATTGAAAAAGCAAGAGAATGCCAGAAAAACATCTACTTCTGCTTTACTGATTATGCCAAAGCCTTTGACTATGTGGATCACAACAAATTGGAAAAATCTTCAAGAGATGGGAATACCAGCCCACCTGACCTGCCTCCTGAGAAATCTGTATGCAGGTCAAGAAGCAACAGTTAGAACTGAACATGGAACAGCAGACTGGTTCCAAATCAGGAAAGGAGTATGTCAAGGTTGTGTATTGTCACCCTGCTTATTTAACTTAAATGCAGAGTACATCATGAGAAATGCTGGGCTGTCTGGAATCAAGGAGAAATATCAACCTCAGATATGCAGATGACACCACTCTTATGGCAGAAAGTGAAGAACTAAAGAGCCTCTTCATGAAAGTAAAAGAGGAGAGTGAAAAAGTTGGCTTAAAATTCAACATTCAGAAAACAAAGAACATGGCACCCCGTCCCATCACTTCATGGAAACAGTGAGAGATTTTATTTTGGGGGCTCCAAAATCACTGCAGATGATGACTGCAGCCATGAAATTAAAAGACTCTTGTTCCTTGGAAGAAAAGTATGACCAACATAGACAGCATATTTAAAAGCAGAGATATTACTTTGCCAACAAAGGTCCGTCTAGTCAAAGCTATGGTTTTTCCAGTAATCATGTATGGATGTGAGAGTTGGACTATAAAGAAAGCTGAGTGCCAAAGAATTGATGCTTTTGAACTGTGATGTTGGAGCAGACTCTTGAGAGTCCCTTGGACTTCAAGGAGATCCAACCAGTCCATCCTAAAGGAAATCAATCCTGAATATTCTTTGGAAGGACTGATGCTGAAGCTGAAATTCCAATACTTTGGCCACTTGATGCAAAGAACTAACTTATTGGAGGAGACCCTGATGCTGGGGAAGATTGAAAGCAGGAGGAGAAGGGAACAACAGAGGATGAGATGGTTGGATGGCATCACCGACTCGATAGACATGAGTTTGAGCAAGCTCCGGGAGATGGTGATGGACAGGGAAGCCTGACGTGCTGCAGTCCATGAGGTTGCAAAGAGTCGGACACGACTGAGTGACTGAACTGAATTGAAGGGTATGTTGTCCAATATAGTAGCTACTTGTCACATGTAGTTATTTTCAATTATTTAAAATTAAAAATTAAGTTTCTTATTTGCACTTTCCACATTTCAGGTGCTCAGTAACTGCATTTAACTAGTGGCTACCATTTGTGCAAGTGAAAACAGAGTATTTCCATCACTGCTGAATGTTCTGTTGGATGCACAGGTCTAAAGTGATCTACTGTTGGCACGTTATATGATTCAAAGTCACATCATTTGAATCACTCACTTGTTTGTGTGGAGCACAACAAACTGTGGAAAATTCTTCAAGAGATGGGAATACCAGACCACCTGACCCGCCTCCTGAGAAATCTGTATGCAAGCCAAGAAGCTACAGTTAGAACTGAACATGGAATAACAGACTGGTTCCAAATCAGGAAAGGAGTATGTCAAGGCTGTGTATTGTCACCCTGCTTATTTAACTTACATGCAGAGCATATCATGAGAAATGCTGGGCTGGCTGGAATCAAGATTGCCTCAAAGATAAGACTCAAAGATATTACCAAGAAAGGAGTGTAGGGACTTCCACTGGTTGGGGGCCTAGGATCCCACATTTTGTATGACATGGCCAAAAAACAAACAAACTGGTGAGAAAAGGTAATGCTCAGATCTCATTCAGCAGACTGAACTAAAAGGAAAGTGAGCTCCTCTGAGATATTCTAGATAGTTGCTCACATGTCTGTTGTTTACATGTTATTGTTCAGTAAATAGTACCTGTGTATATTCATTCAATTACTGTTTTAGTCAGTGTGCATTTATTGCATCCCTGTTGTGTTCCAGGAATAGTGTAGGTGCTGAGACACTGCCCTGTCCATGAGGAACTACTGTCTAGAGGAGACAGGCATAAGAACAGGTCATGGTAATGCAGCATGACATATTGTAATATATATGATGATGTGGAAGCTTTTATGGAGACAGAGGAAATAAACTTCCTGGGCCTGGAAGAGTTTGATAAAATATCACAGAGAAGGCGATATTTGAGATTGGTGCTGAATCTCAGCCTCAGTGCACTGGTGCCGAATCGAATCTCAGAGACAGAGTTTAGGTGAAGTAGAAAAAATAGCTTTATTGCTTTGCCAGGAAAATGGGAACATAGTGGGTTACTGCCCTCAAAACTTTGTATCCCAACCCAGGTGGATCTGGTGGGGAGTTTTATGGCAATGTTGAAAGGTGGCGTTGCTGATAAGGGTCAGGGTGTGTGCAGGGCCTCAGGTAGTCTCCTGATGAGCTTCTGTGGTCCCTGAGGTTATCAAACTGTGACCTCTCTGGAATGAAGAATGCCTCATCAAGTAGTTAATGTGTTTGTTGGGGATTTTGGTTCTTCGGAAGAGCTCAAAGATATTGTTAGGTGTATCCTTTGAGGTGGAACCAGGACCCTGCCCCAAGGCTGCACTATTGTTTCTGACTGCTTCTCCCTGTCTCCATATCCCCTCCCTTCCTTGTTTAGCAATGGTTTGAATCTACCCTTTGGAACTCAGGGAAGGTCATAAAGGCTAAAGCCTATTTCCTACAAACAAGAAACGGGATGCAGAAAGCCTTCCGTGCCCAGGAACCCCACATTGTCCTCTGTTTCAGGCTGAGGCTTGCAGGATGGGTAGGATTTTGCCAGTGGATTAAGGCATCCCCAGCCACGTGACATGACCAGTATGAGCAAAGGCACAGAGGCATGAAATGGCTGGTGTGCTAGGGACAGTGAGAAGGGCAGTATGCTGGGGGAGGGGGAGATTGGGTGGCTAATTAGGGCCAGGAGGACACAGGTGGCAGGAAGCTTACTAGTAAGAAATGGAGTATTTTCTGCCATATCAATAAACAAAGATGTCACAGCTCAGTTCAGTCGCTTAGTCGTGTCTGACTCTTTGCAACCCCATGGACTGTAGCACACCAGGCTTCCCTGTTCATCACCAGTTCCCAGAGCTTTCTCAAACACGTGTCGATTGATGAAATGATGCCATCCAACCATCTTACCCTCTGTCCTCTTCTCCTCCTGCCTTCAATCTTTTCCAGCATCAGGATCTTTTCCAAGGAGTCAATTCTTTGCATCAGGTGGCCAAAGTATTGGAGTTTCAGCTTCAGCATCAGTCCTTCCAATGAATACTCAGGACTGATCTCCTTTTGGATTGACTGGTTTGATTTCCTTGCAGTCCAAGGGACTCTCAAGCATCTTCTCCAACACAACAGTTCAAAAGCACTAATTCTTCGGTGTTCAGCTTTCTTTATGGTCCAACTCTCACATCCATACATGACTACAGGAAAAACCATAGCTTTGACTAGATGGACCTTTGTCGGCAAAGTTAATATTTCTGCTTTTTAATATGCTGTCTATGTTGGTCATAGCTTTTCTTCCAAGGAGCAAGTGTCTTTTAATTTCATGGCTGCAGTCACCATCTGTTGTGATTTTGGAGCCCAAGAAAATAGTTGGTCACTGTTTCCACTGTTTCCCCATCTATTTGCCATGGAGTGATGGGACCGGTTGCCATGATCTTAGTATTTTTAATGTTGAGTTTCAAGCCAACTTTTTCACTCTCATCTTGCACTTTCATCAAGAGGCTCTTTAGTTCTTCTTCACTTTCTGCCATAAGGGTGGTGTTATCTGCGTATCTGAGGTTGATATTTCTCCTGGCAATCTTGATTCCAGCTTGTACTTCATCCAGCCTAGCATTTCGCATGATATCCTCTGCATATAAGTTAAATAAACAGGGTGACAATGTACAGCCTTGATGTACTTCTTTCCCAATTTTAAACCAGGCTGTTCCATGTCTGGTTTTAACTGTTGCTTCTTGTTTCCACAGTTTGTTGTGATCCACACAATCAAAGGCTTTGGCATAGTCAATAAAGCAGAAGTAGATGTTTTTCTGGCATTCTCTTGCTTTTTCAGTGGTCCAGAGGATGTTGACAATTTGATCTCTGGTTCCTCTGCCTTTCCTAAATCCAGTTTGAACCTCTGAAAGTTCACAGTTCACATACTGTTGAAGCCTGGTTTGGAGAATTTTGAGCATTACTTTGCTAGCATGTGAGATGAGTGCAATTGTGTGGTAGTTTGAACATTCTTTGGCATTGCCTTTCTTTGGGATGAAAACTCACCCATTCCAGTCCTGTGGCCACTGCTGAGTTTTCCAAATTTGCTGGCATATTGAGTACAACACTTTCACAGCATCATCTTTTAGGATTTGAGATAACTCAACTGGAATTCCATCGCCTCCACTAGCGTTGTTCATAGTAATGCTTCCTGAGACCCACTTGACTTCGCATTCCAGAATGTCTGGCTCTAGGTGAGTGATGTCACAGTCATCAATAATTCCAGCCCTCCAGGCCACTCAGAAAGGAAAAGAATACCTGTGGGATCTGGTAGCCATCAGGCTGCACCCACTCCCTATGGGGAGCCCTGAGGAACCTAGGATGTGGAAACAGGACACTGGCTGCGGATTGCAGAGATGTGTAGAAAGGAATAATTTCAATGAGCTCAGACTCTTGCATCTTCCCATACATAGAAAATCACTAAATCCCTTAACTTGAGATATCTGGTTTCCTTTAATTAATAATAATCTCTTGATATTCAGGCTACCTGCCCTTTGTTATAAAACTTCTATATGACCTTCTCCTTTCCTTTCTTCCTCCGAGCAGTTCTCTCAAGACCACTTGAGATGCTGCCTCCTGGGCTTAAGTCCTAAAAGTTTCTGCCAAATAAAACATAATGCTCAACTTTAAGGTGGTGACTATTTTTTAAGTCAACACTAGCCAGTTTGAACTTGCTTAATAAACTTAATGTGTGTGTATGTGTGCACGTATATGCATGCATGTTCAGTCATGTCTGACTCCCGTGACCCCATGGATTGTAATCCACCAGGCTCCTCTGTCCATGGAATTTTCCAGGCAAGAATACTGGAGTGGGTTGCCATTTCCTACTTCAGGGGATCTTCCCGACCCAGGGGTTGAATCCTTGTCTCTTGAGTCTCCTGCAGTGGCAGGGGGATTCCTTATCCCTGTGCCACCTGGGAAGCTATAGGCATTAATGCAACCCGCTAAAACCCAGTTCCACTGCTGAGTTTATGATCAACCTGTCTACCCAAAACTTAATTCCCTGTCTTGTCCCCTCTGACCACAATCCTGTGCTAACTGAATACTAATCAACCAGAGTCAGAGTACTGAAATTGCTGTTGCTGCTGTTAATGCACAGACTCAGGTTGTTTCTCCAGGGCAAGATGAGCTCACAGACCCCGGGGTCATGCACCACCAGACCAGAGACTCATAAATCATAGGCATCTAGACTCCTGAGATTACGATAAAGAAATGTCACAAGACGATGATTAATCCCAGCTACTTGGTTCTTCCTCTTTAAGACTTTCCCAACTCAGAGACCAAGTTGGAGTGGATCTAAGGCTTGTTGTCCATTTCCTTGCTCAATGCTCTACAATACACCCTGATTTTGCTGAAAATGCTTGCCGTTTGGCTTTCTGCAAGGTGGGCAAACGAGCCCATTGCTTAATTACATTAAAGGTTAAGTAGCCTCCCTTCTATAGCTTTAATATATTAAATCCTGTTAAAAACTGGTGTGTCATGTAGTTGAAGGCATCAGAGTATCTTAGATGCTTCAGCAACCCTTAATTCCTGTCCTTTTTTCCTTGCAGGTTTGATCCTCTCTTTTTTTTTTTTTGATCCTCTCTTAAGTTGCTTATCAACTTGTCCATAGTATATTGCTGTCTGCAGGAGTGACTGATTTCTCATTTCCCTGGTGATAAAGTCTAACAGAATCTTACCCTCCTGTCTATTAGGGGCTCATTGATACGGTCCTTTCAACAACAGTAAATATGTTTCCTTAGGTTTATCTGTTTTCTATCTCCTGCTGAGGTTTTCTTGTCCCTTTATGATATATGACCTTTTTGCATATGACTTTACAAAGGATGTCTCTGGTCTGTCTCTGTCCATGACATTCTGTCATAAGGCAGCATTATAAATGGACAATTTTCAGGAATAGCTTCATTTTTTAAAAAGACTCTCTATTTCTGAATGACCCCAGGGATTTCAGTTGTGAGTAAATGTGCCAGACAGAAACTGCTTTTAATTCTGATGGATTGGTAACAGGCACCTAATTCATCCTGGGTCACTAAAATGCAGGGCAAGCATTCAAATGGAGGCACATTCCAAGTGTCTACGTATTTAAAAGTTATAAATCAAGCTAACAGCTGTTAAATAAAGTATGCTTTGCCCTCCTACATTGATAAATATACCTTCATAATGACAAAAATAAAACATGTTTAAAGAGATGGTTTTTATATGACAGGAAGTTTAAATTTGACTACATCTTATTATTAATTGCACATGTTTGAGTGTTCTGTTGATGAGCTACTCATGTTTGGATGAGATTAAAAAAAGATACATAATTCATAAGTATTTCTGTAAATCTGTTTTTCTTTCACTTCAGCAAAATTACTAATAATGTTATCAAGATTTTTAGCAATGGCCTAGAGGATTAAAACCCCATTCCAGTACTCTTGCCTGGAAAACCCCATGGACGGAGGAGCCTGGTAAGCTGCAGTCCATGGGATGCCTAAGAATCTGACACGACTGAGCGACTTCACTTTCACTTTTCACTTTCATGCATTGGAGAAGGAAATGGCAACCCACTCCAGTGTTCTTGCCTGGAGAATCCCAGGGACGGGGGAGCCTGGTGGGCTGCTGTCTATGGGGTCGCACAGAGTCAGACACAACTGATGTGACTTAGCAGCAGCAGCAGAGGATTAAAAATGAAAATATAGTTGTATTCAAGTATTATTTGAAGAGATTTCCATTAAGCTGTGTATGTGTGTGTGTGTGTATATATATTTATGATTACATAGCTTATGCAGGCTATTTTTTTTTATTGAAGTATAGTTGATTTACAATGTGTCAGTTTCAGGTATACAACAAAGTGATTCAGATATATATATATATATGTGTGAAAGTCTTAGTGGCTTAGTTGTGTCCAACTCTTTGTGACTCCATAGACTGTAGCCTGTGAGGTTCCTCTGTCCATGAAATTCTCCAGGCTAGAATACTGGAGTGGGTTACCATTGCCTTCTCCAGGGGATCTTCCTGACCCAGGGATCAAACCCATGTCTCCTGTACCTCCTGCATGCAGGTGGATTCTATACTGCTGAGCCACTGGGGAAGCCCATATATATATATAAAACATGCTTTTTCAGATTCTTTTCCCTTGTAGGTTATTATAAAACATTGAATATCGTTCCCTGTGCTATACAATAGGTCCTTATTGGTTATCTATTTTATATATAGTAGTGTGTATCATTAAACTGTATATTAAAGTTTATACAAACAATAGAAATTTTAATTATTTAATATATGTATTTCAACCTTACTTTCATTCTGAAATAGTCAAATTATCTGCTAAAATTAAAAAGTAAAGAGCAAATTTTTAATGAATATCAACATTTTAAATCAAAATTCTTCAAAGCATTAAAGAATAAAATAAAACATCTTGAATTTATTTTTTTTTAATTTAAATACTATTTAATAGTTTTGTGAAAGCAAAGCAATTAAAATTCTTGTGGTCAGTATCCACCTTGTTTCCAGTGTAAAGAACTGACATCTTGCTTCATGCATGGTACAGCAAGTTTATCTGTATGAAAATTTCTGTTTCATGTTGCAAGATGCTCCTCAGCAGCTGTAGACAATTGTGTTGAATCCCAGTCTCCATGACCTGCTGAAGGGCCATGAGACCCTCCAGAACTTCAAATGACAACACAAACAGCAGCAGTTTCAGGCCTCAGAGAAACTGTAGTCCATTATGTGAAAACCTACTGCATCTCAGAGGGAGGACTGGCAAGTAAATTAATTCAGTTTTTCTCTTACTTAAATGTTTGTGCCCTTCACATCTTTCCCACAGCCGAGGCAATGTCCATCTTCCACTTTGGCAGTGGCCCAACCCACCAACTGACCTGCCTTTGTCTTGAGGACAGAGGGTGAGAGATGTGGAGAAGTGCTTGGCCTTAGTCACAGAGTGGATGCATCCTAGAGGCACAGGTGCACAGGTGCACAGGCGCGGGCTGGGGCCGCCTCATCTGGGTGTAGCATAGGCTTAGGTGTGTCTTGTTGTTGAGCGAGACCGAACAGTTGCTAAGTTGTGTCCGACTCTGCGACCTCAGGAACTGTAGCATGCCAGCCTGTCCCTCACTATCTCCTGGAGTTTGCCCAAGTTCATGTCCATTGATTTGGTGATGGCATCCCACCATCTCATTTTCTGTTACCCTCTTCTCCTTCCCCTTCCATCTTTCCCAGCATCAGGGTCTTCTCCCATGAGTTGACTTCACATCAGGTGGCCAGAGTACATGCCTAGATGTGCCTACACCTTGTCTTATTCAGTTCTGGCTGCTGCAACAGGATACCACAGCCTGGATGGCTTATAAACAACACATGTATTTCTAACAGTTCTGCAGGCTGGGAAGTCCAAGATCAAGGCACCAGCAGATTCTGTTTCTTCCTACTTTCTGGTTCATAAATAGCCCTCTTCTCTCTGAGTCCTCCTTTGGCAGAAACAGTGAGGGCGCTCTATGGGGATTCTTTATAAGGGCGTTAATCCCTAACAGTTCCCTAGGCCCAACCTACAAATACCATCATCTTGGGGATTAGGTTTCAACATATTGTGGGATGGCAAAATATGCCACCATAAAATATGTCCCTTTGGATCATGTTGAGGGGATGATTTTGAAAAACAGTAGACACAAGAGAACCTCTAAAAACCAGAAGTTACCTTTTGTAAGGAGAATTTGTATTTACAAAGGAAATCTCCATTTGTAAGGGTGACTCCCTCCCTGTACCAGGAAGGGAAATTGTTGAAATTGAAATTGTTAGTCACTCATTCATGTCTGACTCTTTGTGACCCCAGGGACTGTAGCCCACCAGGCTCCTTTGTCCATGGGATTCTCCAGGCAAGAATACTGAAGTGGGTTGCCATTCTCTTCTTCAGGGCATCTTCCCAACCCAGAAATCAAACCCAGATCTCCTGCATTGCAGGCAGATTCTTTTACTGTCTGAGCCACCAGGGGCTTTACCAGGAAGGGAAGATTAAATCGCTAAAGACTTGTCAGTGGTGAAGGCACCAAACTTCTCCTGGTCACCTACCCATAATTGGTCCCCTACATCTTTCCTTTTTTTTTTTTTTAATTTAGCTGAAGATGACATTTAAGCCTGAATTCTAAGCCACCTCTCTGAGACTTACTAATTTTTCTCCTGGCTATCTCCCATGTATACATGAAGTATGCATGTTAAAGAACTCTTTTTTCCTATTTTTTTTTTCCTTGTTAATCTGTCTTGTTACAGGGGCCCCAGCCAAGAGCTTGAATAATGGAGGAAAAAAATTACTTTTTCCCTTCTACAATATGAATTTTAGGGGGAGACATTCAGTCTATAGCACCCAGGGTCTGGAATTTTATTACTGAGAATTGGAATATTTCCTGCCATATCAATAAACAAATTGTCATAGTCATCAGGGATTCCAGCCCTTCAGGGGACTCAGAAAGGAGAAAGATTAGGCTGCAGCCACTCCTTTCAGGGAGTCCTGAGGAACTCAGGTTGTGAAAGTCACAGGATACTGACTCCAGATAGCTGAGATGCCTATGAAAGGAATGATTTCAGGGAGACTAGATTCTTGCATCTTCCCATACACAGAAAATCGCTAAATTCCTTAACTTGAGGTATCTGGTTTTCTTTCATTCACAAAAATACTTTTGATGTTCCGGCTACCTGCCACTCATTGCGAACTTCTATATAACCTGAGTCCTCCCCTCCCACCCCTGACCTCCTTGGACCAATTCTCTCAGGGTCACCTGAGATGCTGTCTCCCAGACTTGAAGTCCTAAAAATTCCCAGCAAATAAAACAGCTCTCAACTTTTAGGCTGTGACTGTTTTTTAGGTTGATATTACAAATATATTAGCTCAGTAAATCAACTATGCTTCAATTTAGAATATACATATATTAGCTCAGGTCTTGGTGATAAATGAAATTTTGGTCTCTTAGAATGGTTTGATAAAAGGTAAGTGGAGGAGTATGATAACGTCACACCATCATGATATTCTTTGTTTTATACGATTTGTAAAACGATGTTACTCTTTCTACTATAAGAATTTAACGAGTGAGGACATTTGTTTCAGTACATTATCCTTCCCCTTCATTAGCTATTCGTCACATAAAATCAAATTTGGTGCTATCACTTCTGTACCCTGGGTGCCAGTTTTATGAATCTTATATTTCATCTGACTGTGAGTCACTGATGAAGATTTAGGATGATTTTGTACTACCAGTTATCGTCACCAGGGGAACCATGAGTTGGGAGTTTCTTTTTTCCGTTTCCCCAAGACCAGGAATGTCCCTATAGCCTTGGTGTTTGAAGAAGGGAGGGACTGACTAAGACACTGAGGCACACTAATGGAGTACTTCCCTTCTCAGAGGCAAGGGCTTTCTGGGACACAAGGGGAAAATAACTCTGATTCATTCATGTCTACATATATGATTATATACACTCTGTTGCTGCTGCTAAGTCGCTTCAGTCATGTCCGACTCTGAGCGACCCCATGGACGGCAGCCTACCAGGCTCCTCCGTCCCTGGGATTCTCCAGGCAAGAACACTGGAGTGGGTTGCCATTTCCCTCTCCAGTGCATGAAAGTGAAAAGTGGAAGTGAAGTTGCTCAGTCGTGTCCAACTCTAGCGACCCCATGGACTGCTGCCTACCAGGCTCCTCCGTCCATGGGATTTTCCAGGCAAGAGTACTGGAGTGGGGTGCCATTGCCTTCTCCAGATTATATACATGGAGAAGATTAAACGCTTTCAAATTATGGGATCTATTTATTGTGTGGAAATAGCCCTGACCTGGGCAGTGCCACTGCATGGCTTCTGATGCACACCCCCCAAACCCCCCAACACACACACTCATCTTCTGTTCCACAGAACACCTCCAGTCCCTCACCTCACCAGTCCTTACTGAGGTTGTAATGTTTGACTTTGGCTGTTAGATATGCGGAGCGGAAAACAGAAGGGGAATATTCAGAGTGAAACATCCAGGAGACAGTTGGTGAGGTGGGACTGTAAATTCCCACAAGGAGTCAGGGTAGGTTTAGAGCAGTCTTAAGAGAAGTGACAGCAAAAGGCCTGAGAACAGATCACGTCAACAGCTGAAACAAGTGCACATTTGCATATGAAGTTAATGTTTGAACTGTATGTGATGTGGCCCGAAGAGCTCAGAGAAGCTGGAGTGATGGGGTGCGCAGGCTCTGGTAAAGAAGCCGTCCCTCTGCAGACTTCTCTGACTACCAGCTCATGCTCGGGATTGTTACGAGATAAACTGAGGCACATTAAACCTGTGAAGAGTTTACTTAACCAAACGTCCATTCCAATTGGGCAATATCAAACCAGAAGTGGTTCGGAGAGACCCACCGACAGGGGCTGGGGCAAGACTTTTAGAGAACAGATGCAGAAGTAAAGCAAGGCAGTTTTTGACTGGCTGTAGAGCTGAAGTGTTTGCCTTATTTGGGAAAACCTAGTTGGCTGTTTGTGCTGGCTTGTCTTTAGGTTTCAATTTCATAACCTTGAGGCATTGACAGGCTTGGGTTTGGGTTTGCTTATGTAGGCTGCCAAGGCATAGAGCCACCTCAGACTAATGGCATCCCTGTTTAATTAATTTAACAGGAATCAGATCCTCTTCACACAGGGCTCCCTCACACAGGGGTCAAGTGGGAAACTGGAGAATTGCTTGGAAAGTATCCCCAGCTTCATCCCTCCTCTGAGCCTCCTATTTCTAGTAAAATGTTTTGCAAGGATCGATTCTTTGTGTTGACTGGCTAAAGTGGTCCTGCTAGGAATCAAGGGGAAAAGTATAAGATTACTTACCAAGATATCTTCCTGGGAGCCCTGTGATATTATGGTCACCTAACCCTTCTGCAAATTGCCTTTGTTTAGCTCATTCTCTCAGCCTATAGGACTTGCCCAATAAGCCAGGGGAAGTGTGAAGTATAAAATTGTAAAAACAAATGCAAAACTATTTTCCAGGCTTTACATGATTTGAGGATCCAGATTTAAAATGATAGTACTAAGTTCTTTACCTATTAAAAGCAACAAAATATTTTTAAACTTCTATATCTTTATACTTTCAATTTTTTGAGTTTTAGTTATCTATATAAACACATTTTTTACATCAGTGTTTGGGTCCCCTGTAATTCCCAGATATCTGGGCTTAGTTATTACAGAATAGTGCAGCCCAATATGGTAGCCACTAGTCGGTGGCTACTGAGCATTTAAAATGTGGTTGGTCTTACTTGAGATGCATTGTAAGTGGAAAATACA
This sequence comes from Bos indicus, assembly GCF_029378745.1. NCBI lineage: Eukaryota > Metazoa > Chordata > Mammalia > Artiodactyla > Bovidae > Bos > Bos indicus. The sequence goes on from NC_091768.1 coordinate 43,243,407, forward strand.
AAGTGGATCTCAAAGACCCCAACTGTGGATAGACAGATTCTAGGATGGCTCCCAATAATCCTTGCCTTATACCTTTGTGGAATTTCCTCCCCTTTGAATGTGGGTGGGACCTGACTCACTTATACCTAACAGAATATAGCAAAAGTGATGGGATGATGTTTCTACAATCAGATGACATAGATTGTAATTTCCATCCGATCAGTAAACTCTTTCTACTGATGCTCATTTGCTGGCTTTAATGATACCTCACTAACCCACCATATGGAGAGACCCATGTGGCAAGAAACTGAGAGTGGATTCCAGCTGATAGCCAGCGGCAAGGTGAGCCCCTTAGTCTGACTGCCCACAAAGAACTGAATCCTGCCAACAGTTATGTGAGCTTGAAAGAGGATGGTTTCCCCAGTCAAGCCTTGGATGAGACCCTCCTCGGTTTTATACCTTGATTGCAGCTCTCTTGACTGAGAGACCTTGAAGCAGAGAACCTACTAAATCATGCCTAGATTCCTGATACTCAGAAACTATGAGATAACAAATGTGTTCTTTTCAGCTGCTAAGTTTGTAGTAATTCATTGTGCTGCAATAGATAACTAATAGAGAACCCAAAAAGAATATAAATTCCATCATCAATAATTTAATATTAAGTACATGTTGAAATGATAATATTTTGGATATATTGGGTTAAATAGAATACCTTACCAAAATTAATTTTACCTGTTTCTTTTTACTTTTTTAATGTCGTTACTAGAAAATTGAACATTTACAATATGTGGCTTGCATTATAATGATATTGGACAGCACAGGTGTAGAACCCCAGGGAGATAAGGGTTTCATGGAGCTTTTGTAACCCAGCATGCTGAAGGGAGTTGATTGTTATACCCTGAGTATCACCTGTCACTTCTTGGGGTATGCTATGGAAACAGTTCATCAGAAAATAGTTTGTCACATCTGGAAAAGAATGATTCACCCTTTTGAAGATGGGGGAAGTTGTTGTATAATTTTTGCCCGAAGCTGAAATCTGCTTAGTCTTCTTACTTTTGGATGCTGCCTTCGGGGTTTAATTTGCTTCAAATTAACAGCAGGTGGCAGATGCAATTAAAGGAAAAAATTACAAATTAAGCACTATATTTTGAAACTCCTTATTTGCAATGGCAGCTACACAACCAGGGAATAAATGCTAATTATTTTGAATTATTTGTTTACTCATTGGGTCATAGGTGTGCCTTTTACTGATTAATGCTTTATAACTTATGTTATACCCTCTGTGGTTAATTAATAAAGCTATAATGCTATCCCTAGTGATCTTAAACTCTAGGAAACTCTTTCAAACCACATGCCCTTTGAAGGCCTGACTTTCCCCAGACTTGTGCTCCCAATGACTCCCCTGGGAATTGGTTGCTGTCCAGAGTTACTGGGCTTCCCTGGTGGCTGATATGGTAAAAAATATACCTGCAATGCAGAAGACCCAGGGTCGATCCCTGGGTCGGGAAGATCTCCTGGAGAAGGGAATGGCTATTCACTCCAGTATTCTTGCCTTGAAAATTCCATGGACAGAGGAGCCTGGTGGGCTACAGTCCATGGGGTCGAAAAGAGTCAGACATGACGGAACAACTAACAGAGCTACTGGTGCTAATGTAGCTTGTTGGGGCAGAAAAAAAGTGCTGAGAATACGTAGAAGGTCACCAAGGTATTTGGGTACCCTGGGCAGGATGACTAACTGTTGTGCCTTCAATACTTTAGAATATTTCTACTTTTCTTTTTTATATCATAATTTTTTTGGACTGTGCTGGATCTTCCTCGCTGCACACGGGCTACTCTCTGGTTGCGGTGTGTAGACTGTCTTCAATATTTTAGAATATTTCTACTTTTCTTTTTTATATCATAATTTTTTTGGACTGTGCTGGATCTTCCTCGCTGCACACGGGCTACTCTCTGGTTGCGGTGTGTAGACTTCTTGTGGTGGCTTCTCTTGTTGCAGAGCAGGGGCTGTAGGCATGTGGGCTTCAGTAGTTGTGGCTCACGGGCTCCAGAGCAAGGGCTTGGAGGTTGTGGTGCTCGGACTTAGTTGCTTAGCAGCATGTGGGATCTTCCCGGACCAGGGGTTGAACCTGTGTCCTCTGCCTTGGCAGGTGGATCTTTACCACTGAACCACCAGGGAAGTCCATTTCTACCTTTCTTGAGAGAAGAGTTTCAGAAATTGAAGGAAGAGGGGCTCCCAGTGGCTGCACCATTCAACATGTCCTCCATTATCTCAAACAAATTAGCTGGCAAAATAAATAAGAAAACAGGTAACAGTTGGGATATTACTGCATTGAGTACTTCCCCATGTGCATATCAAATATTTCTTTTAACCACATACAGAATTTTCTGAAGAGGATGGTTTTAAAGAAAATGTTTTCTTTCTCATTTTACTTCTGATGATACTGTAGGGTCCCTTCTAGATTGGTACACTTGGTACTGTCTGGCCACCCTCAGCCTTAATTGGACTCTTGTCAGTTATAAGCATATGAGCAAACGCCTCACTCATATGAATCTCTAATGAGCAAATGATTCTTAATATGTAAAGAGTTCTTAGTGCTTCCCAGGTGGCTCAGTGGTAAAGAATCCGCCTGCCAATGCAGGAGACACAAGAGACGTGGGTTTGATCCCTGGGTTGGGAAGATCCCCTGGAGAAGGAAATGGCAACCCACTCTAGTATTCTGGCCTGGGAAATCCCATGAACAGAGGAGCCTGGCGGGCTACAGTCCTTAGGGTTGTAAAAGAGCCAGACAAGACTCAGCAACTAAACACCAACAGAGGGTTCTTACAACACATAAGAACAGAACAGGGAGAGCCTTTTAGCTGACTCAAGAACTTATTAGCTTGATACCCACAGATATGTGAACTAAGACCTACAGTAAATATTCTAACTTCCAAATGTATTTGAACTAGGATGTGTTCCTCTTTGAGGCTGAAAGTGATTAAGAGGACCAAGTTCGTGCCTCAGGGTACCATACCCTGTAATCATGAAGTGTGTAGTGTATCTCTAGGATTGAAGAGATGTTCCAGGTCTCATGGCTGTGGCCTGTAGTACATGTTTAGAGTTTACCTACAGAGTTGTTTTACTCTCATGTATGTAAGACCAAGTGTCAAGAGAGACCAGTAAGCTTACAGAAAGTCTGATCTCACCCTCATTCACCCAGATTTTATCACCTGCGATTATGTACCCCCAAGGATTTCAGGGTCTGAAGACATGTTCTGACTATCTTGGAAAATATATTGCAGATCTCTCTGTGAAACCCTGCTGACTACACTGACCTACCTCTGCAACCCTTCCATATGTAGGTTCTAGATGAACTAACCAAGTAACATCTGAGTCTACTGTCTCCTCACCCTGAGCACACTCATGACACGTCACTTTTGTGGATATGAAAAATGTATGCAGAACAATTCATAGAAAGAAAATTCCAAATGACTAACAAATAGCTGATAAAAACCAGTCAGTCCTAAAGGAGATCAATCCTGAATATTTATTGGAAGGACTGATACTGAATCTGAAGCTCCAATACTTTGACCACCTGATGCGAAGAACTGACTCACTGGAAAAGACCCTGATGCTGGAAAAGACTGAAGGCAGGAGGAGAAGGGGATGACAGAGGATGAGATGGTTGGATGGCATCACCGACTCAATGGACATGAGTTTGTGCCAACTCTGGGAGAGCGGTGAAGGACAGGGAAGCCTGGTGTACTGCAGTCTACGGAGTCACAAAGAGTCAGACACAACTTTGTGACTTAACAACAATAGTGAAAATGCAAATAAAAATGAGATTTTTGTCCTATGAAATTTTAAAAAATATATAATTCTCACATTTAGCAAAGATTTGTGGATTTGGCAATCCCACACATTGCTGTTTTAAGTGCACATTTCTAGACAACAACTTGGCAGTTTATTTCAGGATCCAAACCAGGAATGTATCGTAAGAAAATAGCTAGAAATGAAAACAAAATGCGTGTTAGGATGTTTATGAGGTTATCTATAAGAGGAACAAACATCCAATAAAAAAGAATTTTGTAAAGTCATTATGAATAATATTTTTGAAGAATATGTAATGACAAAGAAAAATACAGTAAAGCCTGCCAAAAATATGTCCTGAGATAACACGAATTCAGATACAATGCTACTGGCTGTCATCCTTATTGGCTCCTCTTGTCTAATGCTAATAAGGCTGAACTAAAGTCTTTCTAGGGTGTTGGGAATAGAGGGAGGACAAGGTTGGGCAGGGGGACCACAGACATCCCTTCTTGGAGATCAGGGATGCAGATACCCCAGTGTACTCCCAGCTCCAAAAACATCCAGAAATTGACACTGCTATCTCAGAAGTCCTGCCAACCCCCAAAGCCTGAATCATCCCCGTCAATATTTGGAGCAGATAATTGCTCCCAGTGCACCAAACTGAAGCCAGGAAGCCCTAGGTGAATTTGGATCTTGCAGAAACCCTGGTTGTCACCTGCACAGGTCACCCTATCATTTCATTAATCATGTAATGTGATTTCAAATTTTATGATTGTTTTTTACTATTTTCTATTGAGTGGGAAAAAAAGATAACTTTATGCACATTTGCTCCTAGTTCAGCAAAACAAGTCAGTCAGCAAACTCTAAATCTGAATATATACATATATAATCAAAAAGAAAATATTAAAAATTTATTATTAGTGGTTATTTCTGGTTAGCGGGCTATGGGTAATTTTAATATTCTTTACTATAATTTTTTTGTATTTTCCAAAATTTTCTATATTGGACCTATATTACTCTTTTAATGGGACGAGTTGTCATAGAATGGATGAACTGATGCAAAACTATAATTTCAAGAACCTGTCAATGATGGAAGGAGGGCTCCTTGGTGGGAGGGGGCATGCAAACACACTTGCTTTATAGGAGTCAGCTACAGAATGTATTGACATTACTTTATTTAAATAATTTTATCTATTTGTGAATGGAGTACAAACCAGCATGTAATGAAAAATGGCTCTTATTTCTTCTGTGGCCTGACCAGCCAGCTTCCTCCTCAGTGGCAAGTGCCACTATCTATTTCTCGCCTATTCCTTTGGAAATAATAATAATTTCTTTCTGCCTAGCCTTTTCTTTCTCTCTTTGTAAAACACAGTTCCCTAGTATATACATTATTCTGTACATTACTTTTTTTCACTTAAGAATTTATTTGGATATTTTCCTTTGTAGTACATATTGTGCTTTTCTAAATGATTTATAATATTTTGTGATATTTGGATATACTATCATTAGTTGGGACATTATCTGCAGATAATTAGGTAATTTCTAATGCTTTACTCTTAAAAGCAATGCTGCAAAATATCCTTGAACATATACCCTTTTGCATTTCTGTAAGTATATCTGTAGGCTAAGTTCCTAAAATTAGAACTGCTAGGTCTAAGGGGACATATATTTTTAATATTGATAAATATAAAATTCCATTCCATAATCCCATCAGCATGGATGAGAAGACTGGCTTTCTTACATCCTTGTCAAAACACAATGGAGACACCAAATTCGCCTAAGAGATTGATTGTTGTTGCTCAGTTGTGTCCAACTCTGTGACCCAATGGACTGCAGCATGCCAGGCTTCCCTATCCTTCACCATCTCCCGGAGTTGGCTCAAACTCATGTCCATTGAGTCGATGATGCCATCCAACCATCTCATCCTCTGTCACCCCCTTCTCCTGCCCTCAATCTTTCCCAGCATCAGGGTCTTCTCCAATGAGTCAGCTCTTCGGATCAGGCGGCCAAAGTATTGGAGCTTCAGCTTCAACATCATCCCTTCCAATGAACACCCAGGACTGATCTCCTTTAGGACGGACTGGTTGGATCTCCTTGCTGTCCAAAGGGACTCTCAAGAGTCTTCTCCAGCACCACAGTCCGAAAGCATAATTTCTTCAGCACTCAGTCTTCTTTATTGTCCAACTCTCACATCTATACGTGACTACTGGAAAAACCATAGCTTTGACTATAGAGATTTTTGTCATCAAAGTGACATTTGTTTTTTAATATGCTGTCTAGGCTTGTCATAGCTCTCCTTCCAAGGAGCAAGCGGCTTTTAATTTTGTGGCTATAGTCACCGTTTGCGGTGATTTTGGAGCCCAAGAAAATCTGCTGCTGTTTCACTCCCCCCCCGCCCCCGACCCCCATCTATTTGCCATGAAGTAATGGGACCACATGCCATGATCTTAGTTTTTTGAATGTTGAATTTTAAGCCAACTTTTTCATTCTCTTACCTTCATCAGGGGATTCTTTAGTAAAGTTTATTAGCTTTACAAGTCTTCAACATTTCAAGGCTTTTATGGTTCGCACAACAGAGGGGTTTTATTTTCTGGCAGTGAGAACTGAGGGGTTTATATGGCCAGTAGGGGGCAGCATGTCCCCACAGAGAGTCCGGCTGCATCATCTGCTGATTGAACAAACTCTAGCAAGGGGACTTGGAACCTACTCAACTAAAAATGCTCCTTCACTTGGTTACCTTCACTGCCATCTCCCAGCTGGAGTTCCTGGGTGTGGAACAAAAGCTTAGCTAAAAAACCAGGATAGATCAAAATTAAATACATGGAATTTCTATCACATTTCACATCCATTTTGTTGACAACTGCTAAACATGTCAAATAATATCTTCTGTCCCCCTAGAATTAGGATTACTATTTTGCCTTAAAAAGCAAATTAATCTGCTCCCTTAATATTAGCCTATTCAGCTAGTAAATATTGTTTGAGTGCTCAATGAAGAGAATGTGGGGTAAGGGAGATGGGCCTCTCAGAAAACACTTGGGACCTGGGTCAGGAAACCTTGGTTCTGGCTTTAGGTGAGGCACTATAAACTGGCTATGTGGCTGTGGGTAAGTAACTTAACTTCTCTGTGCCTCAGAAATGAAGTTTGCCTTACTGACCTCATAGGTGCCCGTAGAAAATACCACCTGCAAAGATGCTGAAAAAAAGAGTAATTGCTAAACAAATGAAAGATTTCAAAAGACACATTATAATTACTAGATCCTACAGCAGTAGAAATGGCAGCTTAGTGAGTCCTTACTATGTGCCAGGCACTCTGCTAAATGTACATGTCATCTCATTGAAGATCATAGCCCTGTGAGGCAGGTATTATTGGCCCATTTTCCAGATGAGAAAATTGAGTCATTGGAGGTTGGAAAACTCACTCAAAGTCAGATCCCTAGAAAGTGATAGAGCAGGGTTTAAGTCCAGGTCTGACTCCAGAGTCTACCTAGGCTCAGGTTCTTCATCACTCTTCACAGTTCTGCATTTAGAAATTGTATGTATCACTCCCTTAATTTTACTTAGAACTAGCATCTAAAAGTTGGGTCACATGCTATCTCATGAAAAAATATTAAAACTTAAAGCTACGATTCCAATTTATGGAATCCATCAGTTTCAAGATCATTCCATGAAATACTTTCTTTATAAAAATGTAAATTGGCCATGTGTCTTAAATATTCCAGGATAACCATTGAGATTCTCAATTTAGTCTTAGGAGTATGAACTATTATTGGCTAAAGGGAAAAGCAAACAACTATGGAAAACCAGAAAAGAAGAATGAATAGGAAGAAGGAATTCACTGAAAGAAACCTGGAAGAAAGGTTTAAGCGGTTTACTTGAGATTCTTGCCATATAGGAAATAGAGCAGCATGGGAGTTTGTAATGAGGACTTCCCTAGGAGCGTTAAGCCTCCAGGCCACAAAATGGCCATAGGTAATGCCCCTTATAGGATGTCCAGAGGAACTGCTAGACAGATCTGAAGGGTCTTGCTTTGTGAATTATGCGTGATCATTAACTGGTGATGAGTTGCCTTACCAGATTTAAGTACTTTTTGGTGCTTGGTATGTCTTTCATGAATCATACAGCTGCAAAGAAGGTTCCTGGCACCTTCAGGGCAGGAACAAACATTACCTGAGAGCTCCCAGTGTAAGACAGGCTCTGTTCTAACACTTTATAGACAACAACCCTTTAATATTTATTCACTAATTTGGCTGGGCCAGGTTTTGGCTGCGGCACATGGGAGTTTTGATCTTCGTTCTGGTATGTGGGATTGTTAGTTGCGGCACTCAGGATCTTTTAGTCGTGGCATGAGAACTCCCAGTTGCGGCATGTGGGATCTAGTTCCCTGACCAGGAATTGAACTTGGGCCCCCTGCATTGGCAGTGTGGAGGCATAGCCACGGGACCGCCAGGCAAGTCCCGCAATAACCCTTTATATAAATTTAATAATGTCTCCATCATCTTCAATTTAAAGATGAAGAAACAGGCTTTTTGCCGCAGGTAGAAGTAGCACAACCAGGATTTGGACCAAGGAGAGCTGGCTCTAGAGTCTTCTTTAGCACTCCATTAGTTCATCTCTTGAAATCAGTAACAAGGAGGAGGGAGGAGGAGGAAAGAAGGAATAGGAAAAGAAGATGAAGGACAAAATAATTAATGTATCCTGTGAATACCACCATTTAGTTCAACAAGCATTCTCTGAAGAACTTACTATGGGACCTCCCCTGGGACTAGGCACTTCTGGGCCACAGCCCATTCATGCCCTGGAAAAGACCAGGTTATTTCTAAACAGTGTGATAACACTGTAAAACAGGAAAGTCCACTGGTGCAGGACAGAAATTCCTGTGTTCCCAAGTATGTACTAAAGTGGAAAGTTACTGAGTTAAAGTGACTGGCCAGAAGGGCACAAGCCCATTCAGTCACAGACCGGGTACTGTGGATTCCATCTCTACTCTGCTCCCATAAAACAAACCTTGTTTAACTAGGCTGTTCTGCAAAAGTAACAGTTAAATACATTTACAGCCATACTGCTTCCCGGTGGCTCAGCCATAATGAATCTGCCTGCCAAGCAGGAGATGTGGTTTCATCCCTGGGTCGGGAAGATCCCCTGGAGGTGGAATGGGCAACCCACCCAAGTATTCTTGCCAGAAAATCCCATGGACAGAGAGGAGCCTGGCGGGCTACAGTCCATGGGGTTGCAAAGAGTTGGACAGGACTGAGCCACTAAACAATAGCTTTACTATGTCTGGACTCTGCTTCCAAGACCTGAAAACAGTCGGCAAACTTTAAGTAAAAAAGATTAAGTAACGCAATTACAAATTAAATTTTTAAATATCCACCAGTAAAATAGTTTCTACTTTTCACTGTATTCTTGAAAGTTTTCACAGTAGGATGGTTGGAAAATATATTCCACTCAAATCTGCATAATAAGGACTAATCTCCTACAGGCGCCAGTTCATTAAACTGCCTAATGGCAGCTATGGAAAAGTAATAGCCTTATCCCAAAAGCTTTTGCTCTTTAAACAGAAAACAACGAGCAAGTGCGTTGCAACAGAGGCCAAAAAAGCCTGTCCCCAGGAATTCCACTGGGGCAGCGAATTCTAGAGGGACCGCCAGGGAGGTTCCCGCTCCCTGGGTGGGACCTAGTAGCAAAGCCACGTGGGGAGGGCTGAAGGGGCCTTTAGGGCTGGGGAGGGGGACCATCCGTCAGGGCAGGTCACGGTCTCTTCGCCCCTGTCCGCCAGCGGCGGCAGGGTGGAGCGCCGAGAACCAAAACTCAGTTGTCGCCAGTGTCAGGGCAGCCAGTCTGCGCCCGGTGGGCGGCTCCCCACCTCTCGGGAGGATGCGGACGTGGGATGCCCCAGGGAACCCTCACAGACCGGCGAGCACGAGGAGCTCCAAAAACAAAGCGAGTGGCGGGGGGAAGGGGAAGGCGCGACCGGCGAGGGGCAGAGCACACGCGGTGCTCCGAGCGCGGGCGCCGCCTGCGAGCCCGACCGACCAGCCTGAGAAGGGAGCGCGCCTGCCGGCACCCGGTGCCCCTTGCCAGGTCCGGGACACCGCAAAGCCCGAAAACTCCCCTTTCCTATGGGGCGGAGATTTGAGAAAACCCAAGTCGGGGTCCGCGCAGCAGCTAGAGCCAGGACTGGAGGCTGCGCGTTGCGCGGGAGGCTGAAGACTTTTCTTTTGGGGGGATAAGATGGCAGGTCGGGGGAAACAAAGGAAACTTGGGCCCGGGCCTGGGAGCGGAGTGTGCGGCTCACGAGTTCGCCCCGGGTCCTGTGTGGGAGTCACTGGGCGCCCTGCGCCAGCCTGCACACTGCCCGCCGGGGGAAAACATAAAGCATCCCTCCGGGAGCCGGCGGCGCCGGCCGCCCACCTGCCGCCCCGGGGTCTCCGGGCCGGCGGAAGGAGAGGGCGCTGCGAACCCGGCCGGGGCCGGGAGGCAGGGAGGAGGGGAGGCGGCTGGCGGGCGCGCGCGGGGGGCGGCGGTGGAGGAGGGGAGCGCGGGTGGGCGGGCGGCGCCACGTCACGGCTATTGTGGCTGGCCCGGTATATAAGGTCCCGCCCGCCGGCCGCGCTCCCCACCTTGCCTGCACCCCGCCAGCGATCCTTCGGCACCCTGCAATCCAGCGAGACGCGCTGCGCACCGACGGAGCGGACATGGGGAGAGCGATCGTAGCCAGGCTCGGACTGGGGCTGCTGCTTCTGGCGCTGCTCTTACCTACGCAGGTGAGGTCCTGGCGCCCGGCGAGGGGGCTCAGGGGCCGCGCCCGAGGCGGGTGGGACCGCCTGAACCGGTCTGCGCCCCCACCTTCGGTTGTGGACCCGAACTAGGAGAGAGAATCTAGTACAATCTGATCTGGGGGGAGAGGGGGCGGCAATTTGGAGCCCACTTTCCACTTCCTAGCAGGCTGTCCCCACCCTTTAGGCAGCCCCGAGAACAAAGCACCTACACGCGTGGGCTAGGAGGACCTTGCCCCACCCCAGGTTTCGTATAGCCCTTCACAGGCTGCCTGTCGCCCACTGCCCGCTTTCATGCAGAGCGGGAAAGAAGGCGCTCTCCCTACCCCTGGAGCACCCAGAGACCTCAGACCCTTTGGGGAGGTCGTCCCTGGATCCCACGAGCGCCCCGCTTCCCTGTACGAGTGTCTTCGCGTCCCCTAGCGCATCACACAAAGAGAGAGGAAGATCCCCTTCGGGGGGCGCAGCTCTCGCCCATCCTCCACTCAGAGCTAGTTCGTGGATCCCTAGCAAGCCCCAGTTACTGACCCTGTTAAGCCACCCCAGTCCCGCGTGTTTCGGGGCTGAAGTCTGGGGGGGGGGGGGACCCTCTCCTGACCCTGTGCTATCCTGGGGACGACCTTACAAGTCACCAACGGAACCCTCTGTTAGCCAGATTGGCTATCTCTGGACAGGCGGCGGATGGGACATTTGTGTCCCGATTCCCCGCCAGGCTTTGTCCCTGTCCCCGCGGCCTCCTCAGATCCTCTGTCCCGGGAACACATCTTGCCCACGGTGTCCGGCGGGTGGGTGCGCAGCGGCCGCGAGGGAGGCCAGCGGCGGCTGAGCCTGAGAGACCGAAGTCGGGGGGCGCTGGGAGGGCAAGAAAGGGGCATTTGTCTCCGGTAGCTTGGACTTGGAGGGTAGGTAGGGGTGCCCGAGCGGTTGGGTCTCCATCGCCTTCCGTTGGGGCTTTCTGAGGAGGGTCTCCTTAGCACTTCTTCCGAAAAAGTTGGGTGCGCCAGGTCCCCAGACATCCAGCCGCCGGGCTCACCTGGGAGCGCAGCCTGAGAGAGGTGCGCTCCTCGTCTTCCGCTCCGCGGACCGGGTAACTGTACCCTATTGTTTTGCGGGTCGGCTGCTCTCCCGAGCCTTTCTCTATTCCTCGGTGGGGGAGGGGCGTGGCCACTGGAAACGCTGGTCTCTCCCACCCCGCCCCATCTCCTTTCCCAGCCAGATTCCGTCCCACACCCCTAAATTTCAGAGGTTTGAGGTTAAGCAAATAAATCTTTGATAGCTTAGTAGGGAAATTTATGTTTACTGTCAATTTCATATATTAACATTAGTTTTTTTCATTGGTGTGGAGGACCCTTTGATTCTCCTATGGATGCACTGGGCTCTGGTTTGTTTTTTTTTAAACTCACCTGATGCACCAAGGCTTTGTTGGATAAGAACAGATTACCTTCAGGGATCCCAAATCAGGTCCTGCCCCCAAATAAGGAGCCCTGTTTTAAATTGTTCCCCATATTATTAATGCTTTCCTTTTACTAGGAGTGCTTTTCTTCTTGGTAGCACACTCTGTTGGGTAGGTGCCAAATAAATATATTTGATTTCATTGAGATTTTTAAAATTAGTCTATTTTAGATAGGCTTTATAAAATTTTTAGTCGATGTTTGCTGAATGTCCTTATGGGTTTTACAACAAAAGAAGCTGGGTTTTCTATGGATTTACAACAAAGGATAAAATGGTTTTATCTTTGAATTGATTGGTAGCCAAACATACATGTGGCCCAGACCTGCTTGGTGCCAGGTTCTTGTTCCAGCTGTAATCAGAAGCCCTTTAAAACCCTCTCTTGCAGTGAGAGCTGAAATCTCCCATCTGCCTTTGTTCCCTGACAAAGAAGAGATTACCATGTGCCCTGCTGGACTGTGCATTTTATGACTTGAAAAACAGTGTGGTGAATGATGCCACTTAGGCACTGGGGTGCTGGGGGACCTTGGTCCTTGGCCACAGTGCTGGGCTTAGTGACCAGGCAGGAGGGCTGCTGCTCGTGAAACCAACATCAAACCGTCTCGTCTGTTGTGAAGTCATTCCGACTTTATGATGCTTTGGGTGAAATCATTTTGCCTTAAGGCAGAGGCTCATTATATTTTTCAACTTAAAACAAATATTGTGGCCGTTTTTGAGAAGGGCTGTATACTGTTTCCAGACTTCAAAGGAGCAGATAAGATATCCAGGGCCCCTTACTTTTAATGCAAGGTTGTATTAAACAGGTAGGTGAAAGTTATCCAGCGAATTCAGGAAGACAGAGACTGAATTCTCATAACATATGTCTCAAATTACTGTATTTTAAAATCCAAATTATTAGTGCAACTTTAAAATCTCCCCCTTCTTGAGAAAGTAGAAGAAGCCTATTTGTAACACCAGTCAGTCAGTATAATCACAGAAAGTGGGTTAGTTACCTTGGTTCCTTATTACTTTATAAAGAATTAAGGGTCAAGTCATATACTTGGGAGTTACATAGTTATTGAAGAACATTTTTGTTTGCTTGTTTTTGGTTATTGTTACTTGCAGTCATTAATCATCACTAGGTAGTTGTTTTTGAAACTAAAGGATCTTGGTGGGACTAAGAAATTCAGAATGAAATGATGTGGGTAAGGGAATAATGGGGAAAAAAAACCAACCTGAGACTGTATCATCTATCTTAATGGCATATAAAATGTATGTGGAGAGACAACTGTAATGTGGAAATTGATCAGTGTAACTTTTTATATATTTTAGACTTACTCAAATCAAACAACTGTTGTAACACCAAGTAACTCCTCCCAGACTACCTCACCTGCCCCTCATCCAGCCAATGCCACCACCAAGGCAAGCGATGGTACTCTGCAGTCAACAGCCAGTCTCTTTGTGATCTCGGTCTCCCTTCTACATCTCTACTGTTAAGAGACTCAGGCGAAGAAACATCTGTACTCCACCATCTTCTAAATCCAGTTCAAATGGCATCTATACATCCTGTGTGACAAAGGAAAAAAAAAGAGAGAAAAAGAAGTCTTCATTGAATAAATCTGCTAATTCCACACCTTATTTAATTGACAGAAATTATTGAGGATCCCAAATTTGTTTGAAGAGCATGTGAAGGGTCTGACTAGATGATGAATGCCAATATTAAATCTGCTGGAGTTACCTGTACAAGATGAAGAGAGACAACGTCCAAAATTAGTTGAGATGATTTCCTTAAATGTGGCTTAAGAAGTATGGACACATAAAGCTCTACCTTGAAAATGAGAATAGATTTTATCTTACTTAGAGATAAAGAATGGGCTGTGGAACAGATTCAGTTTGCATTTGGTTTGTTAAATTTATAAGGCCATAAAACAATTAGGTAAAACAGAAAGCTTCTATGATTCTATTTGTATGTACATTAGCAGAAACTTCCAGGAGTTCCTGTAAATTCTCAAAGTGTTGTTTCAGCAGTACTAATTTAATGCTGACATACGATAGATTAAAATTTTATGTTAAGCTATCAACTGTTCTCTTGGGAACTGAACTTTTCCTCTGGGGCTTTGGGCTGACATTGCATTTGACTTTTTATATAGTGCCAGGGCAAAGATGGATTAATCTACCCCAAATTCAAGCATAATGAATGCATTTTGCTTACATACTATTCCTATTCAAAAAGAACACTAGATTCATTTAAACAGATAACAAAGAATAGAAGTACATTGCTGTCAATGAATTTCAAAATATTTTTTATTTCTGCATACATTGAATAACTTTTACAGTTTAAAAAAATGATCTGTTTTGAAGGTAAAATTGACAAATTTTGAAATGAAAAAGGCTAATATGTGAAGGAGCCAAACTAAATCAAATATTTGTGAAGTCAATACTGGAAGCTTGCTTACATTGAATTTAGAAAAACTTTTATACTCTTTTCTGTAAATACTTCTTTTTAAACTGAATCAGAGTAGCCACATTTGGAACACTTTTTGTTATCATTTGATATTTTTAGGTAGTTAGAACCTGGTCCTAAGCCTAAAATGGGCTTGATTTTGGAAAATAAATCTTCTCACAACTGCCTTGATGCACAGTAACCTTTTTAAAAATAGATACTCCCTAAAGTCTTTTGTTCACATGGTCACACACTGATGCTTAGATATTCCAGAATCTAATATGGCCACAGTAGTTTTGAAAACCAAAGTCATTTTTTTTTCCATCTTTAGAAACCAACACTGGAATAAACATATCCAACAGATCTCAAGCTACTGTGTGTGTGAATGAACATTCCCTTTTGTTTCACACCTGAATGCTGTATATCTGTTTTGGATTGTATATTGTGTTTGTGTATTTATGCTTTGATTCATAGTAACTTTTCATGTTATGAAATTGATTTGCATTAAACACAAACTGTAAATAAAAAGAGATGGCTGGAAGAGCAATCCATTGAATTATAAGTTTTTCCCAATGCCTGGAATACTTTGTGAGTTTGTCATGGTTGTATGAGTATTTAAACCACTAGGGACATACCTCAATATTTTCCTATTAAACAGAACATTTTAAGCTGTTTTGCATTGGCAACTAGCAACATGTCTTGATTAAAGGATTCATCTGAAAAATGACATCTTTCAGGCTTTAAGTGGGCATCCCTTACTCAGCAACTATTGAATGCCAGCTATGCGTCAGGATACTGAAGTTTGATTGAATGCTGAACTTGCTCGACAAGGCTTTTTACTATAATTGAGAAAAAGAGTATGCATAATGACAAATAGGCAGTACACTGGCAAGTAGTGCTGTGAGGAAAACAGGCCAGAGTGGCAAGTCATGAGCTGTGACTGAGTATGGATGGTCTTGGACATTTAAGCTGAGGTATGGAGGAGAAGGCAATGGCACCCCACTCCAGCACTCTTGCCTGGAAAATCCCATGGATGGAGGAGCCTGGTAGGCTGCAGTCTATGGGGTCGCTAAGAGTCGGACACGACTGAGCGACTTCCCTTTCACTTTTCACTCTCATGCATTGGAGAAGGAGATGGCAACCCACTCCAGTGTTCTTGCCTGGAGAATCCCAGGGACGGGGGAGCCTGGTGGGCTGCCGTCTATGGGGTCGCACAGAGTTGGACACGACTGAAGCGACGTAGCAGCAGCAGCAGCATGGAGGATCTGGAGGAAATCATGGTGGGGGGAACAACACAAGCTAAATCCTTTAGTCTGCTTAATCACTGGCACTATTTTCATATCTGTACAGGAGGCCACATTTCCATCTGCTCCTTTAGTACTGAACTCTTTTGACTCTTATTAAAGTGTAGTCCTGGACTTCCGCTGCTTAGTTGCTTAATCGTGTCCAACTCTTTGCAGCCCTGTGGACTGTAGCCTGCCAGGCTGTTGTCTGTCCATGGAATCTTCCAGGCAAGAATACTGAAGTGGGTTGCCATTTCTTATTTCATGAGATCTTCTCGAACCAGGGATTAAATCTATGACTCTTGTGTCTTCTGCCTTGGCAGGTGGATTCTTTACCACTAGCACCACCTGGGAAGCCCTGGACTTTTAGCTCTAGCCAGAGAAAGGCTGCAATTTGGTAGTAAGTTCCTTGATCAGAAGAAATGTTGCGTGGGTCTCCATGATGGTTGATAGGATTTTCTGTGAGTCCAAGGATAGTAGTTTTGATAGACGCATTGTATGCGGGGAAGGCAAATCCATATTCAGAATAACTTTATTTCTTTAAGAATAAAATGCTACCCTTCTAGATGATGTGGTCCCATGTAGTCAATATTCCACCTGGCTGGTCACCTCAAGCAATGGAGCATATAAGGAACTTGGTGTTGGTTTCTGATGTAGCAGACTGAGCACTCAGCAGTGGCTGTGACCAGATCAGTCTTCACATATGCCAACGTTGCTGGGACCATGCATAATCTCTGTCCTGCCATTGTGGCCACTTTGTTCATGAGCCGACTGATAACCAGAACGGTCAGGGGTCTGCATCCACACCCATCTTATCCACCTGATTATTAAAACCCCTCTTTGCTGTGGTTACCTTTTAGTGAGCATTCACATGGGACACTAATATCTTCAGATTCCCATTTGGAGAGGTCTATCCACATACCTTTCTCAGCTTGCCTTGTCACCAGTTTTCCAATCATATTGTTTCCAAGTCCATCCAGCCAAACTGTTGGCCACAGACCACGAGTTAGTATAGATTTACACCTCTGGCCACTTCTACTTTGAAGCAAAATGAACAACCAGGTGCACTGCTTTTAATTCTGCCCACTGGAGGTATTTCCCTTTACCACTGTCCTTGATGGGTGTCCCAGAAAGGGGTTGTACAGCTGGAGCTGTCCACTTTGAGGTGTCGCCTGCTTATTGTACAGCACCTTCTGTAAACCAGGTCCAAGTTTTCTCTTCCTCAGTCAGCTGGTAATCATTAACTCCTCACAAAGACATAGGTACAGACTAGGAGAGAGATGGTAATGTAGCAAAATTACAGCCCAGGGGCATTTGGACCACTTTCTCCTGTAACTTACTAGTATATAAAGTCCCCTACATGTGAACTTTTGAAGATGCAAACATGAAGCTTACTAATGAAGAACTGATGGAATTGGAAGCCCAGAGAAAGGACAAAGAAATATGAAAGAAAGAAGTAACTGGATAACTGAAGACATTCACGATGCAGGAAATGGCAGGGAATTGTCTTTATTGGAGGAGCCACTGTTGGTTCTGAGGCACAGGACCCGAACTTGGAATGGTACACGAAGGTCTCAGCAGCCATTTAGAGTGCAATCCAGTGCTGCCGTGTCGTCTGTGATGAGAAAAAAGGAACTACACCTGGACATCGCTGGATCCTATTTTTTCAAGCAGTTAAATAGAAGGAAACGGAACCTATGCCATCAGCATCAGGCATGATTGAAATTACAGCTTGCCCTCCATCTCCTATTGCTAACAATCCTTTGGCTCTACCATGTCCCACTTCCTCTCCCTCTTCCAGCCAGTAACTCCTCTTGCTTATTGACTCAATGCCAGCCCCTGTATGCCAGCTGTTGTACTGTGCTTTTCAAGGCACTGTACTGTAAGATTAAAAATGTTTTCTTTATTTTTTTTGTATTTTTTTTATGTATTGTGTGAAAAATATAGACCTATGACAATACAGTACTACATAGCCAATTGTGTTCGTTGAGTACCTTGGGTAATTTTGTTGGACTTACAAACAAATTGGACTTACGAACGTACTGTCAGAACAGAACTCATTTCTATGTAGGTGACTTACTGTATGTATATTTAGGGCCTCCTGAAGCTCAACATCCTCCATGCCACCTTTATTTGACAATGGGGTGCTATTGTGCACAGCCAGTTTTATGGGTTGATGATTAGACCATACCCAGGTCATCATGGATAGCTCAGGCTGCATGGTGGTCTGTGGTTACGCGTTCAGTCTTTTTTAAAAAAATATTTATATGTATTTGTTTATCTGGCTGCCCTGGGTCTTAATTGTGGCACACGGCATCTTTTGTCTTCGTTGTGGCATATGGGGTCTTTTAGCTGTGGCGTTTGAACTCTTAGTTGCAGCAGGTGAGATCTAGTTCCCTGACCAGGGATCACACTCAGGCCCCTTGCCTTGCGAGTTCAGAGTCTTAGCCACTGAGCCATGAGAGAAGCCCTTCAATCCCCTCAAGCATTCAGTCTTTACTAAAGCCCAGCAACAAGCCCAATCCTGCTTCTTCAGGAAGGGTTTCTGCCTGCCGAGGATGGCAGAGCTTTGCTCTGAAATCTTGAAAGAGACTATTGATACCAACCCTGGGTCTAACATAAATTTATAGAAAAGCAATGAAAAAGCTGAGTTTAGTTTTTTAAGAAGTAATCATCGATACTCATGGAGGACGAAATATAACTAGTTTTTCAACTGTTCTTTGAAAATAGCTTTAAACAAACATGAACTGTTTTATTAGAAAAATACCCAAATTTCTATTTTGGGGTTATACTCTAAATATTCATGCTGAAATACTAGTCATATAATTTATGGCTAAATTGAGTAATGAGTAGCCATTGTATGGGTGTCTCTCGAACTAAGTTGAGCCTTAGCAGATAAAAGCAGATAATTTAGGGAAAAGGTTAAGGATAGGGTTAAGATGAGAAAAATCTGTTTAGAACTAAACATATTCTAAACACACACACCCAATGCCACCGTCCTTAAAATAGAGCTCAAATATTTAGGTAGCTGAAAAGTATGTGTTTTTCGTTCCTCATAGACCTTATTTGGGGTTAGCTTGATTATTTTTGGATTCTTTCCTTAGTATAAAGAGAGTATTTTTTCTAACTTTATTAGGATGGCACTTTTTGAAACAACACAATCATCATCATGATTTACTTGTCAGTTTCTCTTCAAATTACATCTAAATTTAAAATCATATGCATTTCTAAGAAACTTTAGGAAGTTTCCATATTTATGATTTTGCAAAGAAATCTCTTTGTGAGCCCAAAGGTTTAACTGTTATGCCTGTTAGCAATTGGCAAATGTTAAGGTTTGCGGATACAGAATGAAGCAGGGCAAAGACTAATAGAGTTTTGCCAAGAAAATGCACTGGTCATAACAAACACCCTCTTCCAACAACACAAGAGAAGACTCTATACATGGACATCACCAGATGGTCAACACCGAAATCAGACTGATTATATTCTTTGCAGCCAAAGATGGAGAAGCTCTATACAGTCAGCCAAAACGAGACCAGGAGCTGACTGTGGCTCAGACCATGAACTCCTTATTGCCAAATTCAGACTGAAATTGAAGAAAGTAGGGAAAACCACTAGACCATTCAGGTATGACCTAAATCAAATCCCTTATGATTATACAGTGGAAGTGAGAAATAGATTTAAGGGCCTAGATTTGATAGATAGAGTGCCTGATGAACTATGGAATGAGGTTCGTGACATTGTACAGGAGACAGGGATCAAGACCATCCCCAAGAAAAAGAAATGCAAAAAAGCAAAATGGCTGTCTGGGGAGGACTTACAAATAGCTGTGAAAAGAAGAGAAGCAAAAAGCAAAGGAGAAAAGGAAAGATATAAGCATCTGAATGCAGAGTTCCAAAGAATAGCAAGAAGAGATAAGAAAGCCTTCTTCAGCGATCAATGCAAAGAAATAGAGGAAAACAACAGAATGGGAAAGACTAGGGATCTCTTCAAGAAAATCAGAGGTACCAAAGGAACATTCCATGCAAAGATGGGCTCGATAAAGGACAGAAGTGATATGGATCTAACAGAAGCAGAAGATATTTGGATCTAATAGAAGCAGAAGATATTAAGAAGAGATGGCAAGAATACACAGAACTGCACAAAAAATATCTTCACAACCCAGATAATCACGATGGTGTGATCACTGACCTAGAGCCAGACATCCTGGAATGTAAAGTCAAGTGGGCCTTAGAAAGCATCACTATGAACAAAGCTAGTGGAGATGATGGAATTCCAGTTGAGCTATTTCAAATCCTGAAAGATGATGCTGTGAAAGTGCTGCACTCAATATGTCAGCAAATTTGGAAAACTCAGCAGTGGCCACAGGACTGGAAAAGGTCAGTTTTCATTCTAATCCCAAAGAAAGGCAATGCCAAAGAATGCTCAAACTACTGCACAATTGCACTCATCTCACACGCTAGTAAAGTAATGCTCAAAATTCTCGAAGGCTTCAGCAATATGTGAACCGTGAACTTCTTGATGTTCAAGCTGGTTTTAGAAAAGGCAGAGGAACCAGAGGTCAAATTGCCAACATCCACTGGATCATGGAAAAAGCAAGAGAGTTCAAGCTGGTTTTAGAAAAGGCAGAGGAACCAGAGATCAAATTGCCAACATCCGCTGGATCATGGAAAAAGCAAGAGAGTTCCAGAAAAACATCTATTTCTGCTTTATTGACTATGCCAAAGCCTTTGATTGTGTGGATCACAATAAACTGTGGAAAATTCTGAAAGAGATGGGAATACCAGACCACCTGATCTGCCTCTTGAGAAATTTGTATGCAGGTCAGGAAGCAACAGTTAGAACTGGACATGGAACAACAGACTGGTTCCAAATAGGAAAAGGAGTACGTCAAAGCTGTATATTGTCACCTTGCTTATTTAACTTATATGCAGAGTACATCATGAGAAACTCTGGACTGGAAGAAACACAAGCTGGAATCAAGATTGCTGGGAGAAATATCAACAACCTCAGATGTGCAGATGACACCACCCTTATGGCAGAAAGTGAAGAGGAACTAAAAATCTTCTTGATGAAAGTGAAAGTGGAGAGTGAAAAAGTTGGCTTAAAGCTCAACATTCAGCAAACGAAGATCATGGCATCCGGTCCCCTCACTTCATGGGAAATAGATGGGGAAACAGTGGAAACAGTGTCAGACTTTATTTTTGGGGGCTCCAAAATCACTGCAGATGGTGACTGCAGCCATGAAATTAAAAGACGCTTACTCCTTGGAAGGAAAGTTATGACCAACCTAGATAGCATATTCAAAAGCAGAAACATTACTTTGCCAATAAAAATTCATTTAGTCAAGGCTATGTTTTTTCCTGTGGTCATGTATGGATGTGAGAGTTGGACTGTGAAGAAAGCTGAGCGCCGAAGAATTGATGCTTTTGAACTGTGGTGTTGGAGAAGACTCTTGAGAGTCCCTTGGACTGCAAGGAGATCCAACCAATCCATTCTGAAGGAGATCAGCCCTGGGATATCTTTGGAAGGAATGATGCTAAAGCTGAAACTCCTGTACTTTGGCCACGTCATGCGAAGAGTTGACTCATTGGAAAAGACTCTGATGCTGGGAGGGATTGGGGGCAGAAGGAGAAGGGGACGACAGAGGATGAGATGGCTGGATGGCATCACTGACTCGATGGATGTGAGTCTGAGTGAACTCTGGGAGTTGGTGATGGACAGGGAGGCCTGGCGTGCTGCGATTCGTGGGGTCGCAAAGAGTCGGACACGACTGAGTGACTGAACTGAACTGAACTGAACATGTCCAAAACTGAACTCATTACTTCCCCTCCACAGACCCGCTGCTTCTCTATTCAGAGCACCTACCTGCCAAGTCACTCTCATCACAAACCCAGGAGCTTCCTTCCTCTTCTCTCCCAGTCTCCAATCAGCCACAAAACCCTGTCACTTCTGAATCAGAAATGTCTGAGCATCTTGCCTCTCTCCGCACTCTGCTGCTTTCTTCTGACTTGCATCCTCTGTCAAAGCCGTGCCTTTCAGCCCTTGGTCTTTCCACCCTGTGGCGCTTCTCTGAAATATAGATGTGATCATTTTGCTCCTAACTTAAAAAGTTTGGCTACACTTGGCTGATAGAAGATAGAATAGAAACCTCCATTCACAGACCTTAAGGCTTTCCCATAGCCTGGTCCCAGCCCCTTTTCAGCCCCATTTTCAGTCATACTGCATTGCCCACTGTTCTCTGAATCAACAATGTCTTTTTATGCCTCCATGGCTTTGAATGCCTCCATGCATCCAACTGAGTATAGCGATTAAAGGTGTGGGTGCTAGAGCCAGGCTGCCTCAGTTTGACTTCTAGCCCAGCTGTGACTAGTGAAAGGAGCCCAGGCATGGACATAAATTCTCTGTGGCCCAGGAGTCCTGTCTGTAATGAGCTTGATAATAAAGGTACCTATCAATAAAGTTTTAGAATCTGGAACATTGCTAGTACTCAATAAACACTGGCCAGCATTCTTTCTTACAAATGTGTGGACATTGCATTGGCTTGTCTATGCCCCTTGAAGGCAGGAACTTTGCCACGTTTCATTTCTGGATTCCTGATGTGTGACTGAGAGTAGGTGCTCAGTTAATACTGAGTTAGTAAAACAGCCAGCAGTGGTATCTTAGCAGTGGTGTAACTGGGGGAGGGGAAGGAAATTCTCTGATACTATATTAGGTCTTGGGGGGAAGCACAAGAAGGTAGTTAGGGCTATTTCTAAACAGGCTGGTCCCTAGTGGCTGCTCAGCTTTCATCAGATAGGCAACCTGCTTATCTGCAACAATGGTTCTCAACTCTGACTACATATTAGAATCACTTGGGAAGCTTTTTAAAAAGGTGATGCCTGTCACCTTTGCCTACTTAGAGAGTTCTGATTTAATTGGTCTGGGTGGAGGTTAGTCATCGTAGTTTTAAAAAGCTCCCCAGGTGATTCTAAAGTGCAGCCAAATTGTGAAGCACGGGCCTGAGAGCAGCTTTGGGCAGCTCTGCTCTTTTAGATCATTTGGCTGGCAGTGGCTGGGGAGTCAGACACAGACCTGGCTCCTGGCTTCAGATCCCTGTGACTACCAAAGATGCTCACAGCAGGGTTAGCTGTGCTTGGAGGCAGGTAAGGTCACTTTAGTCCATTGTTTGGATTTCTACCCAACTCAGAAAGGACACAGAGACTCATGCTAGAGTCCTCTGGTTCTAGCGCTTCAGCCAGCATCATAAGTAGATACAGGTGCCAGTCCTGGTTCTGAAAACTTGCTCCATGGGCTCTGGAAGCCTCTCTGGGCTTTAAGAGGATTGGGCTTTTTGGAGATATTTTCTAGTTGAAAAATATAAAGATTTCATCCAACTTAAATTCTGTGATTCAGATCCCCGCCTCCCCCAACCCCCAAGCTTTTGGGAGCCTGTTCTCACATCCATGAAAAAATTGGTTCAGTACTCCATGCTGAGTCTACAAAAATTAATGCAAATTCATTGTTATTACTTGAGATACTGGGCGTTCATCATACTCATTTGTTCTGTTATTCGGTTGTCATTTTGCATTCTACTGCATTTTCTGAAGACTTGGAAAAGGGTTCTCTTAATGATAGATTAGCATAGTCTAATTGGTAGTTGCTGTTCAATTTAAATGAGATTGCAACAACTTTGAACTGTTTGACTGGGCTTGTGAAATGTGACCAGTGACACAACCTTTGTTGAGGCTTGGGTGTGAACGCAGTGAGGAAACAGTTTCCCTTATTAGCCTCCTCATTGACACTATGTTTATCAGTATGCATTTGGTTTTGTGTTTACTTATTACTTATTTATTCTATGTTTTATTCCAATTAAAAAATTTCTTGAGTCCGCTTACAGAAACATGCATTATACACCAGGTTACAAATAGATGAGGAATTTCAGGTAGAGGATAAATAAGGGTAGAAGGAAACCGTGAATTCATGGATAGGATTGAGAACGCTTGTCGTAAGGTCATGAGTAGCTCCTGTAGTCACTGGAAGAAAAGAGCCATGATTAGAAACAGAAGCTTAATTGCCTGTGCATTTAAAATATGTGAGTAAACCATAAGTACCGTGTTCTGGGGAAAGCTTCTAGTGTGGATCTGTAGGAGGAGGCCTCTGGGTGAATACGGTCAATGTCATTGACACCATTCCTGCAGCAGTGGCAACAGCGAGTTTCTAATGGATGTCTATTTCTAATCATTTTCATCCAGACAAGTGACACAGCAAAGCATAATTTAGCAGACATATTTTTTTCAGCAGCCAAAATAGTTTTAACCAAATCTGTGCCTCTCTAGTTGACTATTTATAGGGAAAAAACCCAGAATATTTAGAGGAATATATGGCCAACATGCTGCATGAATATTCTTTTTTGTAATTGAGCTTTTTTTTTAAAAAAAAAAAAAACTATTTATTTGGCTGCACTGGGTCTTAGTTGTGGCATGGGGGATCTTCAATTTTCCTTGTGGCATGAGGGTTCTTTAGTTGTGGCAAGTGGGGGATCTAGTTCTCCAAGGGGATTGAACCTGGGCCTCCTCCTTTGGGAACTGGGAGTCAGCCACTGGACCACCAGAGAAGTTCCATAATTGAGCTTTTTATATAAATTAAGCAGAAAATAATGGCAAATGGCATGTATCAGTAACTCTCCTAAATGCTTTTACATATAATTGTCCATTTAATACTTGACATATTTCTAAGGAGCCTAGTTGGCTACAGTCCGTAGGGTTGCAAAGAGTTGGATACTACTGAGCGACTAACACTTTGTCCCAGTACTTTGTCTTAAATAATCTTAGGACAAATATCGTGTGGTATCACTTATATGTGGAAGCTAAAAATGACAACAAACTAGTGAATGCAACAAAAAATAAACAGACCCCAGATGCAGAGAACAAGATAGTGGTTGCCAGTGCGGGGAGGGGCAGTACAGGGGTGGGGGATGGGAGGTATGAGATGGGCTCAAGGATATGTTGTACAACACGGGGAATATATCCAATGTTAGTAACAACTAAAAATGAAAAGTAACCTTTAAAATTAGTATAAAATATTTTTAAATTAAAAATAAAATAATCTTAGGAGCTCTGAGAAAAAAAAAAGAAGAAAGACATTCCATAGCTTGCCCAAGGTTACCCCATAGTGAACTGGTATTTGAAGCCATGTCCTGTGGCTCCTTCTTCTTAGCCACCGTACCATCATCACCTCTGTTGAGGATGTGAAGGGACCCCCATGAGGCACATGGGGTGGGGGCAGATGATGGAGAAAACTGAGCAGACTAGGCCTCACCACCTTTTCCTCTCCACTTCCCTCTCCCCTCTAACCCCTTCCCAAGCAGAGCACTGCCATGGTAATCTATTTCCTTTTTAGGGTTTATGTCTAAATGTCAATTAGGCAAAAATTTCCAAGGCAAAACAATTAGAAAATTAGTGTTCTCTGCCATTGCAACCACAATAATATTTTTCAGTCTCCAAATTTACTGCTTCTTTCTGATTACGTAAGCAGTATACGTTCATTTTCTGAATGTTGAGCTTTAAACCAACTTTTTCACTCTCCTCTTTCATCAAGAGGCTTTTGAGTTCCTCTTCACTTTCTGCCATAAGGGTGGTGTCATCTGCATATCTGAGGTTATTAGTATTTCTCCCGGCAATCTTGATTCCAGCTTGTGTTTCTTCCAGTCCAGCGTTTCTCATGATGTACTCTGCATAGAAGTTAAATAAGCAGGGTGACAATATGCAGCCTTGATGTACTCCTTTTCCTATTTGGAACCAGTCTGTTGTTCCATGTCCAGTCCTAACTGTTGCTTCCTGACCTGCATACAGATTTCTCAAGAGGCAGGTCAGGTGGTCTGGGATTCCCATCTCTTTCAGAATTTTCCACAGTTTATTGTGATCCACACAGTCAAAGGCTTTGGCATAGTCAAGAAAGCAGAAATAGATGTTTTTTCTGGAACTCTCTTGCTTTTTCCATGATCCAGCGGATGTTGGCAATTTGATCTCTGGTTCCTCTGCCTTTTCTAAAACCAGCTTGATCATCAGGCTTAAAGCTCAACATTCAGAAAACGAAGATCATGGCATCTGGTCCCATCACTTCATTGGAAATAGATGGGGAAACAGTGGAAACAGTGTTAGACTTTATTTTTGGGGGCTCCAAAATCACTGCAGATGGTGACTGCAGCCATGAAATTAAAAGATGCTTACTCCTTGGAAGGAAAGTTATGACCAACCTAGATAGCATATTCAAAAGCAGAGACATTACTTTGCCAACAAAGGTCCGTCTAGTCAGGGCTATGGTTTTTCCAGTGGTCATGTATAGATGTGAGAGTTGGACTGTGAAGAAAGCTGAGCGCCAAAGAATTGATGCTTTTGAACTGTGGTGTTGGAGAAGACTCTTGAGAGTCCCTTGGACTGCAAGGAGATCCAACCAGTCCATTCTGAAGGAGATCAGCCCTGGGATATCTTTGGAAGGAATGATGCTAAAGCTGAAACTCCAGTACTTTGGCCACGTCATGCGAAGAGTTGACTCATTGGAAAAGACTCTGATGCTGGGAGGGATTGGGGGCAGAAGGAGAAGGGGACGACAGAGGATGAGATGGCTGGATGGCATCACTGACTCGATGGACGTGAGTCTGAGTGAACTCTGGGAGTTGGTGATGGACAGGGAGGCCTGGCGTGCTGCGATTCATGGGGTCGCAAAGAGTCGGATATGACTGAGTGACTGAACTGAACTGAACTGATATGTTCATTGTTAAAAATAAAGGAGAAAAAGTATAAAGAAGAAGGTACAAGTCACCTATTATCCTACAACCAGAAATACCTACAACTTGCATGTTCCAGTCTTCCTTTGCTCCCCCCATGCATTTATACAGATACTTGTACATACAAACATATAATTCAACAAAATTGTTTTATTACATGCCTTTTAATATAATTATTATTGCACCATTGGTAATTTCTGCCACATGTTTTTAAAATATCTACATAATATATTCTTCAGGTGTCTTATACTTAATCTGTGTATCTTCTACTCAAATCTGTTGTTGAATATTTAGATTGTATCCAACTTAGCATGCATGCTAAGTCTCTTTAGTCGTATCTGGCTCTTTGTGACCCTATGAACTGTAATCTGCCAGGTTCCTCTATCCACAGGAATCTCTAAGCAAGAATTCTGGAGTGGGTTGCCATGCCCTCCTCCAGGGGATCTTCCCGACCCAGGGATATTCCTGACCCAGGGATCAAATCATTGCCTTTTATGTTTTCTCATTGGCAGGCAGGTTCTTCACCACTGGCCCCACCTGGGAAGCCCATCCAATGTTCTCCCAGTTATAAATAAATAAATAATATTTTAATAAATATCTTTTAACCTAGTTCTTTGCTTAGATCACAGGACTGGAAAAGGTCAGTTTTCATTCCAATCCCAAAGAAGGGCAATGCCAAAAGAATGCTCAAACTACCGCACAGTTGCACTCATCTCACACGCTGGTAAAGTAATGCTCAAAATTCTCCAAGCCAGGCTTCAGCAATGTGTGAACCGTGAAATTCCTGATGTTCAAGCTGGTTTTAGAAAAGGCAGAGGAACCAGAGATCAAATTGCCAACATCCGCTGGATCATGGAAAAAGCAAGAGAGTTCCAGAAAAAACATCTATTTCTGCTTTATTGACTATGCCAAAGCCTTTGACTGTGTGGATCACAATAAACTGTGGAAAATTCTGAAAGAGATGGGAATCCCAGACCACCTGACCTGCCTCTTGAGAAATCTGTATGCAGGTCAGGAAGCAACAGTTAGAACTGGACATGGAACAACAGACTGGTTCCAAATAGGAAAAGGAGTACGTCAAGGCTGTATATTGTCACCCCGTTTTTTAAATTTATATGCAGAGTACATCATGAGAAACGCTGGACTGGAAGAAACACAAGTTGGAATCAAGATTGCTGGGAGAAATATCAATAACCTCAGATATGCAGATGACACCACCCTTATGGCAGAAAGTGAAGAGGAACTCAAAAGCCTCTTGATGAAAGTGAAAGTGGAGAGTGAAAAAGTTGGCTTAAGGCTCAACATTCAGAAAACGAAGATCATGGCATCCGGTCCCACCACTTCATGGGAAATAGATGGGGAAACAGTGGAAACAGTGTCAGACTTTATTTTTGGGGGCTCCAAAATCACTGCAGATGGTGACTGCAGCCATGAAATTAAAAGACGCTTACTCCTTGGAAGGAAAGTTATGACCAACCTAGATAGCATATTCAAAAGCAGAGACATTACTTTGCCAACGGACTTTGTCCGTCTAGTCCAGGCTATGGTTTTTCCTGTGATCATGTATGGATGTGAGAGTTGGACTGTGAAGAAGGCTGAGCGCCAAAGAATTGATGCTTTTGAACTGTGGTGTTGGAGAAGACTCTTGAGAGTCCCTTGGACTGCAAGGAGATCCAACCAGTCCATTCTAAAGGAGATCAGCCCTGGCATTTCTTTGGAAGGAATGATGCTAAAGCTGAAACTCCAGTACTTCGGCCACCTCATGTGAAGAGTTGACTCATTGGAAAAGACTCTGATGCTGGGAGGGATTGGGGGCAGAAGGAGAAGGGGATGACAGAGGATGAGATGGCTAGATGGCATCACTGACTCAATGGACTTGAGTCTGAGTGAACTCTGGGAGTTGGTGATGGACAGGGAGGCCTGGCGTGCTTCGATTCATGGCGTTGCAAAGAGTTGGACACGACTAAGTGACTGATCTGATCTGATCTCTTTCCCTTTTTGAGGGGGACAAGGTCAAACCATTTTATTGAGGGGCTTTGGAGGAGGGTTGAAGGACTGGGAGGACAATGAGATTTCCTCACTTGGATCACTCCAGCTTCACAGTTGCTGGAAAGCTCTATTTCCTTGTTTTTTCCTCCAAATCTCTTCATTGGTATTTCCATTTTTTTAAGTTATAACTTGACATTTTTTAAATATAAATTTTGATTTTACTTTTTGGCTGTTCCTTGCAGCATGTGTGATCCTAGTTCCCCAACCAGGAATTGAACCTGCACACCCTGCATTGGAAGTATAGAGTCTCAGCCACTGGACCACAAGGGAAGTCCCTGTTTCCTTTTAGTGAATTCTTAGGAGTAGGATTTTTTTGGCAGATGTTGTGGCTGTCACCTGGATTCTCCCTTCAGGACCCAGCAACTCATTTCCCCACTTCTGAGAGTGTGACTGCTGACAGCTCACAACCGATCCCTTCCCAAGACCTCCCTTGGCTGAAAGAAGTTGCCTCTTCCTAAGATTCTGCCCTCCTCTGGGGCAGTTCACATCTGGCGGTTGTGGTTGTGGAGGTCAAAAGGCCCAGTCTCCTTGCCACGATCTCAGTCAGCTCTGGCATGCCAGCCCAGCTCCGGCTCCTGGGATCAGTTCAGTTCAGTCGCTCAGTCATGTCCGACTCTTTGCAACCGCATGGACTGTAGGTTTCCCTGTCCATTGCCAACTCCTGGAGTTTACTCAAACTCACGTCCATTGAGTTGGTGATGACATCCAACCATCTCATCCTCTGTTGTCCGCTTCTCTTCCTGCCTTTAATCTTTCCCAGCATCAGGGTCTTTTCAGATGAGTCCATTATTCGCATCAGGTGGCCAAAGTATTCAAGTTTCAACTTCAGCATCAGTCCTTATGATGAATATTCAGGACTGATTTCCTTTAGGATGGACTAGTTGGATCTCCTTGTAGTCCAAGGGACTCTCAAGAGTCTTCTCCAACACCACAGTTCAAAAGCATCAATTCTTTGGCACTCAGCTTTCTTTATAGTCCAACTCTCACAGCCATACATGACTAGTGGAAAAACCATAGCTTTGACTAGACAGACTTTTGTTGGCAAAGTAATGTCTCTGCTTTTTAATATGTTGTCTAGGTTGGTCATAGCTTTTCTTTCAGGAGCAAACATCTTTTAATTTCATGGCTGCAGTCACCATCTACAGAGATTTTGGAGCCCAAGAAAATAAACTCTGTCACTGTTTCTACTGATTCCCCATCTGTTTGCCATGAAGTGATGGGACCAGATGCCATGGTCTTAGTTTTCTGAATGTTGAGCTTTAAGCCAACTTTTTCACTCTCCTCTTTCACTTTCATCAAGAGGCTCTTTAGTTCTTCACTCTCTGCCATAATGGTGGTACTATCTTCATATCTGAGGTTATTGGTATTTCTCCCAGCAATCTTGATTCCAGCTTGTGCTTCATCCAGCCCAGGATTTCGCATGATGTACTCTGCATATAAGTTAAATAAGCAGTTGACAATATACAGCCTTGATGTACTCCTTTTCCTATTTGGAATCAGTCTGTTGTTCCATGTCCAGTTCAAACTGTTAGCTTCCTGATCTGCATACAGATTTCTCAAGAGGCAGGTCAAGTGGTCTGGTATTCCCATCTCTTTAAGAATTTTCCAGTTTGTTGTGGTCCACACAATCAAAGGCTTTGGCATAGTCAATAAAAGCAGAAGTCCATATTTTTCTGGAACTCTCTTGCTTTTTTGATGATCCAGCGGATGTTGGCAATTTGATCTCTGGTTCCTCTGCCTTTTCTAAATCCAGCTTGAATATCTCAAAGTTCATGATTCATGTGCTGTTGAAGCCTGGTTTGGAGAATTTTGAGCATTACTTTACTAGCGTGTGAGATGAGTACAGTTGTGTGGTAGTTTGAGCATTCTTTGGCATTGCCTTTCTTTGGGATTGGAATGAAAACTGACCTTTTCCAGTCCTGTGGCCACTGCTGAGTTTTTCAAATTTGCTGGGATCTGGTAGGGCCTTTGTTTCTGATGCATCACAGCCCAGCTGATCTTTATGCCCAGGACCACTTCCCTCCCCTTCATAGGTGTGACTCACAGGGCGTCTCCCTACCACCTCTGCAGGTGATCTCCTGTCAGCATCTGCTCCCCTGGGAACCTGACCTAAGGCAAAAATGTTACATACGGTTTTAGAGAATTCTAAATAGTGTTAAAACAACAGGGATATATCCTTGTTAATAGTTCAAATCGGTGGGCCTGTCTGCAGAACTGAAAGGAGGCTAGAGTGGTAGTAGCCGAGAGGGGGAGGGGGAGAACAGTGTAAGATGAGTGTGCAGAGTTTTGCAAGGGCCAGACCATGAAGGACTGCAAAGTGGCACATTGGGGCATGGCAGGAAGCAGATGACACATCAGGTTGGGTAATGTGAGGACAGTTCAGCGATGAGATGACTTTCAAAGATGTGGACAGAGTTTAGTAAAGGTTGATAGGCATGGACATTATCTCTGGTGCTAGCAGGGTGCCCTTAATGACCAAAGCTTGAAGGAGCAGGTACTGGAACTGAGCTATTCACTGTGTGGAGAGGGCTGCCTGCCAGGAGCTGTGGCTTTTCAGTACTGTGATGCAGTCATCCTGGGTGACTGGCAGAAGGGAAGGCTGGGGAAGGTGCCTCAAACTTACCCACCTTCCACCCTCCAGATCTCCTACTGGTCCCTTCGGTTTGCCAGGCCCTCCTGGCAGCCAGAGAGCATGTTCCATTAGGTCAGCCTCTAGGCTGAGTGGACGGGGTGAGGCTGAGTAGAGAGTGAATCGGGAGGAGCAAACCACAGATCTCCAGCCTGGCCATGGACACAACCTTGGATTTACCCTAAGAGCAGTGGTATTCGAGGCTGAATGGTGTCCATCCCCTCCCCCTTTATATGTTGAAATCCTAAGCCTAGTACCTCATAATGTGACTGTATTTGGAGATAGGACCCTAAAAGAGGTAATTCAGGTAAAATGAAGTCACATGGGTGGGCCCTAATTCAATGACTGGTGTCTTTATGAGAAGAGATTAGAACACAGACATGCACAGAGGGAAGACGGTCTGTGGACAGAGAAGTTAGCACCTACAAGTCAAGGGGAGAGGCCTGAGAAGAAATCAGCTCTGCCAGTATAATTTCCAGAACTGTGAGGAAATTAATTTCTACTGTTGAAGCCACGCAGCCTGTGGTGTTTTGTTATGGTAGCCCTAACAAACGAACCCAAAAGGAAAGTCACTGAAGGTTGGGAGTGGGATGGGGTGATGTGATTAAATGTTTATTTTGGAAAGATGCAGCTGAGAACTGATTAGAAAGTGGTCAGGGTAGGTACAGCTCAGTTTAGTTGCTCAGTCATGTCCAACTCTTTGTGACACATGGACTGCAGCACACCAGGCTTCCCTGTCCATCACCAACTTCCAGAGCTTGCTCAAACTCATGTCTACCGAGTCAGTGATGCCATCCAACCATCTCATCCTCTGTCATTTCCTTCTCCTTGTGCCTTCAATCTTTCCCAGCATCAGGGTCTTTCCAAATGAGTCAGTTCTTTGCATCAGGTGGCTAAAGTATTTGAGTTTCAGCTTTAGCATCAGTCCTTCCAGTGAATATTCAGGACTGATTTCCTTTAGGATGAACTGGTTGGATCTCCTTGCAGTCCAAGGGACTCTCAAGAGTCTTCTCTAACACCACAGTTCAAAAGCATCAGTTCTTCGGCGCTCAGCTCTCTTTATAGTCCAACTCTCACATCCATACGTAACTACTGGAAAAACTATCGCTTTGACTAGATGGACATTTGTTGGCAAAGTAATGTCTCTGCTTTTTAATATGCTATCTAGGTTGGTCATAACTTTTCTTCCAAGGAGCAAGTGTCTTTAAATTTCATGGCTGCACTCACCATCTGCAGTGATTTTGGAGTCCAAGAAAATAAACTCTGTCACTGTTTCCACTGTTTCCCCATCTGTTTGCCGTGAGTGATGGGACCAGATGCCATGATCTTAGTTTTCTGAATGCTGAATTTTAAGCCAACTTTTTCTTTCTCCTCTTTCACTTTCATCAAGAGGCCCTTTAGTTCTTCTTTACTTTCTGCCATAAGGGTGGTACTATCTGCATATCTGAGGTTGTTGATATCTCTCCTGGCAATCTTGATTCCAGCTTGTGCTTCATCCAGCCCAGGATTTCGCATGATGTACTCTGCATATAAGTTAAATAAGCAGGTGACAATATACAGCCTTGATGTACTCCTTTCCTGATTTGGAACCAGTCTGTTGTTCCATGTCCAGTTCTAACTGTTGCTTCCTGACCTGCATACAGATTTCTCAAGAGGCAGATCAGGTGGTCTGGGATTCCCATCTCTTTCAGAATTTTCCACAGTTTATTGTGATCCACACAGTCAAAGGCTTTGGCATAGTCAATAAAGCAGAAATAGATGTTTTTCTGGAACTCTCTTGCTTTTTCCATGATCCAGCGGATGTTGGCAATTTGATCTCTGGTTCCTCTGCCTTTTCTAAAACCAGCTTGAACATCAGGAAGTTCATGGTTCACATATTGCTGAAGCCCAATAAGTCTAGTTAATATTGGTTACCAGGTATAGTCAACATAACTTTTTTCTTGTGATGAGAACTTTTAAGATTTACTCTCTCAGTAACTTTGAAATATGCAATACAGTGTTGTTAACTGTTGCTGTGCTGTACCTTACATCCCCATGACTGATGTATTTTATAACCCGGCGTTTGTACTTTTTGACTTTCTTCACCCATATTGCCTACCACCCACCCTCTGTCTCTGGCAACCACCACTCTTTTCTGTATCTATGAGTTTGCTTTTTTTTTTCTTTTTAAAGATTCCAAATAAAAGTGAGATCATATGGTATTTTTCTTTCTCTGACTTATTTCACCTGGCATAGTACCCTCCAGATCCATTTATGTGGTTGCAAATGGCAAGATTTCATCTTTTCTATGGCTGAAGAATATTTCTGTGTGTGTGTGTGTGTGTGTGTATGCTGCATTCTTCATTCATCTGTTGGTTGTTAGTTGTTTCCATATCTTGGCTATTGTAAATAATGCTGAACATTGGGGTGTATATATCCTTTGGAGTTAGTGTTTTTGTTTTATTCTGGTAACTCTCCAGAAGTGGAATTGATGGATCATATAGTTGTTCTATTTTTAATTTTTTGAGGAACTTCCATAGTATTTTCCATAGTAATTGCACCAGTTTACCTTCTCAATAGCGTACAAGTGATCCATTTTCTCTACTTTCTCACCAACACTTATTTCTTGTCTTTTTAATTATAGTCATTCTAACAGATGTAAGGTGATATCTCTTTGTGGTTTTGATTTGCATTTTTCTAATTAATGATGCTGAACATCTTTCCGTGTACATGTTAGCCATCTGTATGTCTTCTTTAGAAAAATGCCTGTTCAAATCCTCTGCCCATATTTTAATTGGATTGTTTTGTTTTTTGTAATTAAGTTGTATGAATTCTTTACATATTTTGGATATTACCCCCTCATTGGATATATGATTTGCAAATGTTTTCTCCTATTCTATATACAGACATATAATAAAATGCTCTCTCTCTCTATATACAATATATATAATATATACTTCTATATTCTGTCCATATAGAATACATTCTATATATTTATATATGTTCTGTGTCTATATCTCTAGCTATCAGCTATATGTAGCATATAAAATGATCAATAGAATCATGATCAATAGAATGCCAACATTAAGTAATTTAACTTATTGTATACTTCCAAAGATTATTTCAAACGTTTTCTTAAATAACCTGGACGTGAACTATTTTGTAGGTTACTATCTATTAACATCTACAAAACATACAGAGTTTGGGGTTTTAGAGTGTTTGATCTTCACCTGTATAATCTGCCTCTGGTGGATACTTTTTGGCAATCAGACTATGCCATAGGATAATTCTGTCTTTCCGTCTTCTCTGAGGGAAGTATGTGTTGGTTAACTTTCTGTTTGGTCCCAAGACTCATTCTCTGCTTTTCTCTGCCCTGCTCTGTGTCCCGCGGTGCTGCCTTGCTCGGGCTTCATCGCTGGATGCCCTTGACCTCTAGCTACTGGTTGGGTCAGTTAGTGGGGGCACTGGCAGGAGGCTGGAGGGTGGGAGGAGCGGGCTGAGGTATTTACTTCCTTAGCAACTGGGCTTCGGTCTGGTCAGTGGGCGCCTCCCTCTGTGTGCTCTTCCACAGGGCAATTCTCTCCCACTCCAGTAACGCTGTGGCCCTTGAGGGAGGTCAGCACTCACTGTTGCTGGACTGTGTGCTTCACTTTCCTTCTTTGGGAACCTTAACCCTGATGTTTTTGCAAGTAACTCCTTCATTCAGTTTGCTTCAGTTAAACCTTTTTGGTGTACTTTCAGTGTTTTCAGGGCCCTGCCTGTTATATGTTCGTTTGGCTCACCCCAAAGATCACAGTTAAAACATAGGGGACCCTCCAAGACATCTTAGTTTACCCTCTCATATTATCTGATCCAGTCCCTCTCTTGGTCTGTAGGATGTCTGCAGTGGTCCTGAGTGCTGGTCATGGTTGGGGACTGCCTTGCAATAAGCTTGTACTCCCTGAGCCTGTACTGAGCCAACATGACTTAGTGTAGCCCATGATTGGTTCCTGCCCAGAGTTAGAATGGGAAAGTGACAAAGCCCCTCATGGAACTCCTGGCAGATTTCTCCCCAATATGATATACACAAAGCCACTGTCTAGAGTGGAGTGGCCTGTCCCTAAAACTTATTGACTCTTCATATAGAACATGGATCCAGGAAGCACAGTTTCCATTTACCATGGAGGAGTTTTAGCATATTTATTATTATATTATTGATATATATAATATTATTATATTATATTATTCCAGTTCCAGTTCAGTCACTCA
The DNA here is from genome assembly GCF_029378745.1 of Bos indicus. Taxonomy (NCBI): domain Eukaryota; kingdom Metazoa; phylum Chordata; class Mammalia; order Artiodactyla; family Bovidae; genus Bos; species Bos indicus. The sequence goes on from NC_091768.1 coordinate 43,278,779, forward strand.
GTTGTGTCTGACTCTTTGCAACCCCATGAATCGCAGCACGCCAGGCCTAGGCCCTCACCAACTCCCGAAGTTTACTCAAACTCATGTCCATCGAGTCAATGATGCCATCCAGCCAGCTCATCCTCCGTCATCCCCTTCTCCTCCTGCCCACAATCCCTCCCAGCATCAGGGTCTTTTCCAATGAGTCAACTCTTCGCATGAGGTGGCCAAAGTACTGGAGTTTTAGCTTTTAGCATCAGTCCTTCCAATGAACACACAGGACTGATCTCCTTTAGAATGGACTGGTTGGATCTCCAAGGGACTCTCAAGAGTCTTCTCCAACACCACAGTTCAAAAGCATAAACTCTTCGGTGCTCAGCTTTCTTCACAGTCCAACTCTCACATCCATACATGATCCAGGAAAAACCATAGCCTTGACTAGACGGACCTTTGTTGGCAAAGTAATGTATCTGCTTTTCAATATGCTATCTAGGTTGGTCATAACTTTCCTTCCAAGGAGTAAGTGTCTTTTAATTTCATGGCTGCAGTCACCATCTGCAGTAATTTTGGAGCCCCCAAAAATAAAGTCTGACACTGTTTCCACTGTTTCCCCATCTATTTCCCATGAAGTGATGGGACCAGATGCCATGATCTTAGTCTTCTGAATATTGAGCTAAAGCTAACTTTTTCACTCTCCACTTTCACTTTCATCAAGAGGCTCTTTAGTTCCTCTTCACTTTCTGCCATAAGGGTGGTGTCATCTGCATATCTGAGGTTATTGATATTTTCCCCAGCAATTTTGATTCCAGCTTGTGCTCCTTCCAGCCCAGCATTTCTCAGGATGTACTCTGCATATAAGTTAAATAAGCAGTTGACAGTATACAGCCTTGACGTACTCCTTTTCCTATTTGGAACCAGTCTGTTGTTCCATGTCCAGTTCTAACTGTTGCTTCCTAACCTGCACACAGGTTTCTCAAGAGGCAGGTCAGGTGGTCTGGTATTCCCATCTCTTTCAAAATTTTCCACAGTTTATTGTGATCCACACAGTCAAAGACTTTAGCATAGTCAAAGGGACTATGGTTTCAATGTGTCTGCCCTCTGATGCCCTCTCGCAACACCTACTGTCTTACTTGGGTTTCTCTTACCTTGGTTGTGGGGTAAAGTGCAGCAAAGTGCAGCCGCTGCTCCTTACCTTGGATGAGGGGTATCTCCTCAGGGCCGCCCCTCCTGACCTTGAACGTGGAGTAGCTACTCTCGGCCATCCTGCACCCGCGCAGCTGCCGCTCCTTGGACGTGGAGTTGCTCCTCCCATATTATATTATTATTGATCTATTATTATCTGGAAATATGTTCACAAATAATTATAGCATCAATTCCTTTTTTAAAATTTATTTATTTAATAGGATAATTAAACATGAATAGGCCATAGGCATACACATGTTCCCTCTCTCCTGAGCCCCGCATTCCTCCTCCCTCCATAGCCTATCCCTACAGGTTGTCCCAGAGCAATGGCTTTGGGTTCCCTGGGTCATACATCAAACTCCCACTGGCTATATATTTTACATATGGTAATGCGTATTTTGCATACGTTTCAATCTATAGCAACATAATGTGTATATTTCAATGTATAACATCAATTTCTACCTTGACATCATAAAGTAACTTTCCTAAAAAACAAACAAAAAAAACCCCTTTCAAATTATCAAGAGAAATTGTCAAGGATTTTAAGTTGGATCCTTAAGTGATTAACTTTGTGTGAAGATATTTTTTAATTAAGGAATTTATTGTTTCCAGTAGAGAGGGAAACAACAACCAAAAAAACCCCCAAAACACGAACCTTTTTATTTTTTCTTTTTTTCAGTTTTATTTATTTATTTATTTTTATTTTACAATATTGTATTGGTTTTGCCATACATTGACATGAGTACACCATGGGTGTACATGTGTTCCCCATCCTGAAATCCCTCCCACCTCCCTCCCCATCCCATCTCTCTGGGTCACCCCAGAGCACCAGCCCCGAGCACCCTGTATCATGCATCAAACCTGGACTGGCAATTCGTTTCACATATGATATTTTACATGTTTCAATGCCATTCTCCCATATCATCCCACCCTTGCCCTCTCCCACAGAGTCCAAAAGACTGTTCTATACATCTGTGTCTCTTTTGCTATCTCGAATACAGGGTTATCGTTACCATCTTTCTAAATTCCATATATATGCATTGCTGCTGCTGCTGCTGCTGCTGCTAAGTCGCTTCAGTTGTGTCAGATTCTGTGCGACCCCATAGACGGCAGCCCACCAGGCTCCCCCATCCCTGGGATTCTCTAGGCAAGAACGCTGGAGTGGGTTGCCATTTCCTTCTCCAAGGCAGGAAAGTGAACAGTGAAAGTGAAGTCGCTCAGTCATGTCCAACTCTTAGCGACCCCGTGGACTGCAGCCTACCAGGCTCCTCTGTCCATGGGATTTTCCAGGCAAGAGTACTGGAGTGGGGTGCCATTGCCTTCTCCAATATATGCATTAGTATACTGTATTGGCAATGGCACCCCACTCCAGTACTCTTGCCTGGAAAATCCCATGGATGGAGGAGCCTGGTAGGCTGGAATCCATGGGGTCGCTGAGGGTCGGACATGACTGAGCGACTTCACTTTCACTTTTCACTTTCCTGCATTGGAGAAGGAAGTGGTAACCCACTCCAGTGTTTTTGCCTGGAGAATCCCAGGGACGGGGGAACCTGGTGGGCTGCCGTCTATGGGGTCGCACAGAGTCGGACACGACTGAAGTGACAGCAGCAGCAGCATACTGTATTGGTGTTTTTCTTTCTGGCTTACTTCACTCTGTATGATAGGCTCCAGTTTCATCCACCTCATTAGAACTGATTCAAGTGTATTCTTTTTAGTGGCTTAGTAATATTACATTATGTATATGTACCACAGCTTTCTTATCCATTCGTCCACTGGTGGACATCTAGGTTGCTTCCATGTCCTGGCTATTATAAACTGTGCTGTGATGAACATTGGGGTACATGTGTCTCTTTCACTTCTGGTTTCCTCAGTGTGTATGCCCAGGAGTGGGATTGCTGGATCATAAGGCAGTTCTGTTTCCAGTTTTTTAAGGAATCTCCACACTGTTCTCCATAGTGGCTGTACTAGTTTGCATTCCCACCAATAGTGTAAGAGGGTTCCCTTTTCTCCACACCCTCTCCAGCATTTATTGCTTGTAGAGTTTTGGATAGCAGCCATTTTGACTGGTGTAAAATGGTACCTCATTGTGGTTTTGATTTGCATTTCTCTGATAATGAGTGATGTTGAGCCTCTTTTCATATGCTTGTTAGCCATCTGTATGTCTTCTTTGGAGAAATGTCTGTTTAGTTCTTTGGCCCACTTTTTGACTGGGTTGTTTATTTTTCTGGAATTGAGCTACAGGAGTTGCTTGTATATTTTTGAGATTAATTATTTGTCCATTGCTTCATTTGCTATTATTTTCTCCCATTCTGAAGGCTGTCTTTTCACCTTGCTTGTAGTTTCCTTTGTTGTGCAGAAGCTTTTAATTTTAATTAGGTCCCATTTGTTCATTTTTGCTTTTATTTCCAATATTCTGGGAGGTGGATTATAGAGGATCCTGCTGTGGTTTATGTCAGAGAAACACTAACCTTTAAATACTAGATTTATTTTTGGTGTAGTAGGGAGAAAGTGAATACAGAAAAGTATGTGGGCAGTTATAATCACCTGGATTTTCATAATTAGGATAAATGTTAGCATTTTGCCATATTTGCTTCAAATCAATGTTTTTAAAAATTTGTTTTATTATTATTATTTTTAATTTTTGACCTTGAAAATGCCTTTAAAAGTCCCATGGGATCCTCTCTCAGGTCCCATTTTCCTCCCATACTCCTAGGAGAAATTATTATAAAGAATTTGGTATGTATCCAATCCATGCGAAGTTAATGCATACAATAATTTATTTACTTTGACATCTATGAGTATTCTATTATACAATTACACCTCAATTTATATGCCTAATTTCCTGCTGATGGACTTCTAGTTTTTTTCCAATTACCCTGCTGCGAGCAATGTTGACATGAACATGCTAGTCTGTGTTTCACTGAGCACTTTTTTTCCAGGGTTTATACCTAGACATGGAGTTGCTGGGCCACGGGGATATGTTCATTTTCAGCCCTATGAGATAGCTAAAACTGATTATTTTAGTCAATTAATTTACTCTGACCACATGTGTAGCTTGAAACAACAAGTAATATTATTTGTTGTGTGTGTTCCAGTTTCTAGGACTGTGTAGCAAATTACTGCAAAATACAGTGGCACAGAGCAACTGTTGATTATGCTCACAGATTCTGGGCAAGGCGCAGAGGTGTCTGGGGCCTCAACTGAATGAAGCAAAAGCTGAGGCTAGTGGAATCATTCAAAGGCTAGTTCACTCACATGTCTGGTAGTCAATGCTGGCTCTTAGCTAAGGGAGGCCCTAGCTGGGCTGTTGGCCTGAACATCTCCATGAAACCTCTCCATGTGACCTGGGCTAAATCATGACACAGTGGCTAGGTTCCAAGGGTAAGGAGAGATGGCAAGAGAGAGAGAATGAACTAGGCAGAAGCTGTGTCATCTTTTAAGACCTACCCTTGGAAGTAATGCAGTCACTTTGCATCCTATTCATTAGAATCAACTCATAAAAGCTGGCCCCTTTTTAAGGGGTGGGAACAGAGGCTCCTTCCTAGCTCTCTATGGAGAAATGTCAAAGTCATACTGTAATAAAAGCATGGGGGGGGGGGTGAGAAATATACTGGTGCAGCCATCTTTGGAAATCTGCTACATTGTATTTTTGTTGTTTCTTTTTTATAGTAAAATGTTATTTTCTGCTTATAAAAGTAATACTAATTGCAGAGAAAAATTCAGAAAAATGCAGAAGGGTATAAAGAAGAAAATAAAGCCTATCAATTATCCCATCATCCAGAAATAGCCTGAGTTAACATTTCTTATGCATGTACACACATTTTTTGGAAAGTAAAAATCAGATCATAGTATACATACTGCATCTTCATTTAGCAAAATATCACTGACCTTTTCATCGTCAATCAATAGAGCTCTACACCATCATTTAAACAATGATACCTTCCATTATATACTGCCTTCATTTATCCAGTCTCCTCTTTATGGACACTTAGGTCATTTTAAATTTTCACTATTTGTATGTCTTTAAAGTATATATAAATGGTATTATACTGAATGAAATATTAAATATTTCTCTTACCCACTAAAATTATATTTTAAAGAGCTAAGTTAGTATGGATAGTAATCATTCATTTTAACATCTGTAAGTTAAAATTCTGTTATTCAGTTATAGAGTTATATTACAGTTTATGCATCTAATTTTCTGCTGATGAACTTTTAGGTTTTTCCCAGTTATGCTACTACAGACAGTGTTGAATGAACATGCTGTCATGTCTCGTATTTTTCCTAGTGTATTTTTGTATTTATACCTAGTCCTGGCATCTCTGGGTCATGAGGTCTTCTCATTTTCAGCTATACTAATAGCATAGCCATTAGTCACATGATTATTTTAGTCATGTGACTCTTTGCCATCGACTGTTGGATGGATTTCTGAGGTTTCTCGGCAAGGTCTGGCATTTATTAGAGTCAGCGTGCCACTTCAGTTCTAGATGCATGCCCATGGATGGTGGGTGACCGGAGTGAATGATTTATAATCACATGCAAAGTAGGCAGAGCTTTGATAATATTTTTGTTATATAGTATTTCAGTGTTTTGTTTGAAAATATTTTTAAAATGTCAGAAATATGAAGGTGTCATGCCTCTTTCATTTATTCAAGAAATATCTTGCCAAATATGAGTTAAACAACACTTTTTTATGCACCTTTGGCATAAAATCACTAAAACTGGTCTAAATAAACCTCAGAAACAGATGGTGTGAAGTCCCCTAGAAAAGTGACTTTATATTGGAACAGAAACACTACTGGTCAGAGACCAGTTATAACTGGTTTGACTCCGAAGATTTTTCCTGTTCTCTTGGTTCCTTTTGAACAATATTGCTGAGTTTGATTGCAAAGGGGGAACTTCATCAAAGTCATCTGGTTCCTTGGATCACATTACATAGGATCCTAAGATCCTAACCTGTGTTCACAATGGTACCTTTTGTCTATAAACCTCAGTACATATTTAAATGGATATTACTGGAAGGTATTTATCTGCTTACAAATGGCTTAGTGTTTTTTTCTTTTACATTGTGGCTTATTACAGAGTATTGAATATAGGTTCGCTATGCTATACAGTAGGACCTTGTTGTTATCCATTCAATATGTAATAGTTTCTATCAGCTCATCCCAGGCTCCCAAGTCATCCTCTCTCACCCTCTCTCCCCCCTTGGCAACTGCAAGTCTTTTCTCTATGTCTGAGTTTGTTTCTGGTTTGTAGATAGGATCACTTGTGTAATATTTTAGATTCCACGTATAAGTGATGTCATATGGTGTTTGTTTTTCTCTTTTGGACTGACTTCACTTGGTGTGATACCCTCTAGGTCCATCCTTGTTGTTGCACATGGCATTATTTCATTCCTTTTTATGAGTCAGATTCCATTGTTTATATTACCACGCCTTCTCTATCCATTCTTCTGTCGATTGACTTTTGTTTCTTCTATGTCTTGACTATTGTAAATAATGCTGCTATGAACATAGGACTGCATGTATCTTTTTGAATTATAATTTTGTCCAGATATATGCAGATGGCTTAGTGTTTTGATTTTCTGGCAAGAAGTTGGCATTATTTCTCTTCTCTCCTGATCAGGTTCTATACTAAGCAACTGTACTAGATACAGGTTTTTTTTTTTTTTTTTTACATAGTGAAAACTTTTATATTTGGAATTAGCCAGCTGGACTCAGTTTAGATGATCCCAATTTTGTCGACAACATCCAAAGCATCATAGTCAGGAGCCAGTTGAACATATGCCTTCTTCTCTCCATCAGGCCTGATCAGAGTATTGACCTTAGCCACGTCAATGTCATAGAGCTTCTTCACAGCCTGTTTAGTTTGGTGCTTGCTGGCCTTGACATCCACAATGGATACCAGTGTGTTGTCTTCCATTTTCTTCATGGCTGACTCGGTGGTGAGGGGGAATTTGATGATGGCATAGCGGTCAAGTTTGTTTCTCCTGGGGCGCTCTTCTGAGGATATTTGGTCTGCCTCCTGAGCCGCAGGGTTTCGGGCCGCCGGAAGGTGGGCGACGTCCAGATCTTTTTTTTGTGGCTGTGGACACCTTTCAACACTGCTTTCTTGGCCTTCAAAGCCTTTGCTTTGGCTTCAGCTTTAGGAGGGGCAGGGGTTTCCTTCTTCGCCTTCGGTGCCATCTTCATGAAAACGCTAGATACAGTTTTTAAGTGTAGTAGTTGTCATATAATCTAGTGCCAGTTAAAATTTTGTTTTATATTTGCTACAATTCCTTTCTTGAACCTCAGTGTAAGATAAACCGAAATCCTACTCTTTGTTTCTGCTTGTGTTCAAATTTTAAAAGAAAATGGAACAGGGCTACTTTTAGATTGTAGTTTCTATTTGGAGTGGAAATATTTCCACTGTTTTGTACTAGCCCTGGGAAAGAAACCAGATTGCCTCTGGCTAAGGGTTCTTGGTTAACCAAGTGAATCCTCTCAGATTTTGGGTCCCTGGCATGCATGACTGAGCCACTAGAATCTATGAGCAGCTAGCTTCTGGGAGTGAAATAGGGCTGCTGAAAAAATGTGAAGCAAAATTCCAACATGGAAAATTACCCCACAAAGAACTGACTTGTAACTTAAGATATGATGTCACCACCTAATTTTCTATAATTGCATTTGCTATTGACCCTGTATAAGGATCCTCTTTGATGTTTTTAAGTGTTCTGCTCTCTCTCTCTTTTTAAAAAGACTTTTCCTGGGCTTCCTTGGTGGTTCAGTGGTTAAGAATCTGCCTGCCAATGCAGGAGACACGGATTCAATCCCTGATCTGGGAAGATCCCACATGCTGCAGAGTAAATAAGCCCGAGCACCACAACTGTTGAGCTTTGCCCTAGAGCCTGGGAGCCACAGCTACGAAGCCCATGTGCCTTTCCTGAAGCCTGTGAGCCCTAGAGTCCCCACTCCACAACAAGAGTAGCCACCGCAGTGAGAAGCCTGCACACACAGCTAGAGAAAAGGCCTGCAGGGCAATGAAGGCCCAACAGCCAGAAATAAATTAATGAAATTATTTAAAAAAGGACTTTTCCTACTTTGTGAAAAATGATTACAAATAAATATGATTGAAGATCATAAACTATAAAAGCAACCATGAAGAATGACCTCTAGGAAGCTCTGCTTATCGCAAAACTTGTGTTTCAGAGTCATTCTTGAATGACTCATCATAAAAGCAAATTTCCCAGACAATATTAATAAAGACAAATCTTGAGGAAATCAAAATAAACAAATTCTTTTTTAATAGAAAATAAATTTTATTGTGAAATATGTTTAACATAAAATTTGCCATCTTAAGCACTTTTAAGCTCACAGTTCTGTGGCAGTAAGTACATTTTACATTGTTCTACAGCCATCACCATCATCCATCTCTAGAACTTTTTCATCTTGCAAATCTGAAACTCTATCCATTGAACAAGAACTCACTACTCTGCCCTCCAACCCCTGGCAACCACCATTCTACTTTCTGCTATGAATTTGACTACTGTAGATCCTCGTATAAGTAGAATCATATTATATTTGTCCTCTGCTGACTCTCTTATTTCATTTAGCATAATGTCCTCAAAGTTCATCCATGTTGTACATGTATCAGAATATCTTTCCTTTCTAAAGCTGATAGTCCATTGAACATACAGGCCACATTTTGCTTATCTATTTATCCATCGATGGACACTTGAGTTGCTTCTACTTTTGACCAACAACAAATAATGCTGTTGTGAGGACTGTGTACAAATATCTGTTGGAGTTCCTGCTTTCAAATCTTTCGGGTATATACCCAAAGTGGAAGTGGAAATCCTAGATCATATGGTAATTCTATGTTTAATTTTTTGAGGAATCACAATACTATTTTCCATAGCGGCTGTATCATTTTACATTCCCACCAATAGTACTCAAAGGTTCCAATTTCTCCACATCCTTGCTAACACTTATTTTCTGTGTGTTTTAATAATAGTAATTCTAATAAGTGTCAAGAGTCATGAACATATTTAATGTCAACACATGTATAGTTATCCTCTTGAAAGACATTTATTTTTTCACTGTGAAAACAAAGCTATGATCAATAAAATCTTTGTGGTTGTGATTGACTGTAAGCTTGTATTATATTACCAAAAGTTGAAGTACTGGATTAAAGGTATATATATTTATGGTGTTTGCTGCCATTTACACTCTGAGAGTTTCTAATCGTTGCATACTAAACAAGACCAGCTATTACCAAAAATTTTTTTTATTTTGCCAGTATGATGGTCAATAAGTGATATCTCATTGCTTTTCTTATATTCTTTAAGGGACAGAGTTAATATCTTTTCATCTTTTTACTTCAACCCTCAGTCAAATGGATTGAAAATTGCTGATGAGCAGCTTCCCAGGGAAAACTGGGGTTTCATTACCAAGATAAGGATGGATATATATTGCATAAGCAAAAGCAGCATATTTTTATAGTTTAATTTTCACTTCTGAGTCATCTAGAATTTATTTTAATGGCTTCATTGTTTCAAATGGCTAGCTGGTTGTCCCAACATTGTTCACAGAGTAGTCCCTCTTTTCCCCAATGATTTTAAATGCTATGTCTATTATATTTTCAGTTGTACGGATTTGGATTTGACTCTTTTGGAGTATGCATTTTGTTCTATTTGTCTGTCAGTTCTTATGCTAGGAGTACATTGCTTTACTTATATAGCTATAGCTTTATATTTCAGTTGCCCATGGGACAAGCCTGCTCATTTTTTCTTTTTTTCCTCCCCAGAAATTTCTCACTAGTCTTACATGTTTATTCTTCTAGAGAAGTAATTCTCAGTGTTGGCAGCACATCATAATCACTCAAAGAGCTCTAATAAACACTTGGTCCTGCACTCAGAGGTCCTAATTTAATTGCTTTGGGATTCATCCTGGGAAAAGAGAGTTGTGAAAACTCTTCAGATGATTCTAACATGTAACCAAAGTTGATGGTGATTCAAGATGAAATTTAAGACTGCTTGGTTCCATTTCTGTTATGATTTTGGTGTGTATTTTATTGCAAACTGAAAGTGAAAGTCGCTCAGTCGTGTCCAACTCCTTGTGACCCCATGCATTGTACAGTCCATGGCTTTCTCCAGGCCAGAATACTGGAGTGGGTAGCCTTTCCCTTCTCCAGGGGATCTTCCCAACCCAGGTCTCCAGCATTGCAGGCAAATTACTAACCAGCTGAGCCTGTATTGTATTGAATAATAGATTAATTTAGAGGTAATTGACATCATTGTAAAAGTATGTCTGTTATAGACTCAGTTACAGTTATTTGGTTGAAAAAAATCAGAAGCAAATTTTTACTGACTTAAAGAAAAAATGTAACATAAGGAATTCCTGAAAGGATGTGGAGGGGCTAACAGATGTGAAGAAAAGCTGAAGGACTGGATTTGGGCATGAAAAGAGCTAGAGTACTTATAGTGATCTGCAGCTCCACTCAAATTCCTCAGATCCACCAGCTTTCTGTCCGAAGCTCAGTTTTCAGATTCTGGAGAGAATTCAGTGATCCTCGCTTGGGTAACTTGTTTACCCCTTGGCTGAAAAAGGGCTAGACACATAGATAACAGGCATAACAAGTCTGCACACAGTGGGACAGGAAACCCACAGAAAGTGAAAGTGTTAATCATTCAGTTATATTTGATTCTTTGCAACCCCATGGACTGTAGCCCACCAGACTTCTCTGTCCATAGAATTCTCCAGGCAAGAATACTGGAGTGGGTTGCCATTACCTTCTCCAGGGGATCTTCCCGACCCAGGGATCGAACCCCAGTCTCCCACATTGCAGGCAGATTCTTTACTGTCTGAGCCACCAGGGAAGCCACAGAATAGGAAGCAGTTGTTCCAGAAACAGAAGCCTGGATGTTCTGGGGGACAAAGGCAGTAACAATGACAACAAGGGCAACAGAAATAGGTGTGCAGTACACCCATGTTGGAGAAGGCGATGGCACTCCACTCCAGTGCTCTTGCCTGGAAAACCCCATGGACGGAGGAGCCTGGTGCGCTGCAGTCCATGGGGTCGCTAGGAGTCGGATACGACTGAGTGACTTCATTTTCACTTTTCACTTTCATGCATTGGAGAAGAAAATGGCAACCCACTCCAATCTTCTTGCCTGAAGAATCCCAGGGACGGGGGAGTCTGGTGGGCTGCCGCCTATGGGGTCACGCAGAGTCGGACACGACTGATGCGACTTAGCAGCAGTAGCAGTGTTTCTTGTTGTTTTATGATTTTCTTAATTTGTACACTACTTATTTTGTTTATTTATAAGTGTCTTATGCATTTTGTTTCTATTGTGAATACCATCTTTTTTTTAACTGATATTGTCAACATATAAAAAAGCTTAGTGTTTAAAAAAAATTTCAGTTTTACTGAGGTATAATTGAGAAAGCTTTGTGTTTAATGTTAATTTGACCACCTAATAGAACTCTCTAATGATTTTAATACCTTTGCGATTCAACCTGCCATGTTTTTCAGATAGATAGTAACATCTGAAAAATGATAATTTTGTCTGTTTCCAATATTCTGCACCTCTTTTTTCCCATTTCTGGTTGTTTGACAAGGACTTCTACAAGATTAAATCATAGACAACTTTAGCTTATTCATTATATTTATGGAAATAATTCTTATATCTAATTATTAAATGTGACACTATTTTGAATATATAATTTGTCATGTTTAAGACATCTTTGTGTCACTATTTTTTAAACTTTGGTTTTAATTGTCAATTGAGCACAATATTGTTGTTGTTTAGCTGCCAAGATGTGTCCAAGTCTTTGGTGACTCCATGGACTATAGTCTACCAGGCTCCTCTGTCCATGGAATTTCCCAGACAAGAATACTGGAGTGGGTTGCCATTTCCTTCTCCAGGAGATCTTCCTGACCTGGGGATCAAATTAATCAGCAATTGATGTGGAATTTTTTAAATGACTTTTGGAATCTCTTAATGATGTGGTTTTTTACCTTGAAAAATTATGATGATGAATTTTATTAATAGAATTTGTATGCTGAACCAGCTTTACATTTTTGAAATGAACTCTACTTGGTTTGGTATACTATTCTGTTAATCTAATGCTGGATTCACTTGGTAATGTTTTACAGAAGATGCTTGCATCAGTATTTATACTTAGGGTGTTTTGTAATTGATTTGTAATTTTTGCCCTTTGTTTTCAGCACTATGCTGGCTGTCAAAAATATTTGGAAGGCTTGCATTCTTTTACTATGTGCTGGAATTATTTAAATAGCATAGATAGAAATGCTCTTGATGATTTCAAGGAATTCACATGTCAAATCATCTGGACCTGGAACTTTTTAAAATGCTTTGTCAAGATTCTCCATTCATCCCACCATTACTCAATGGAATAAAATTTAATAATTCATATATTCCTAGAAAATTCTTAGCTGCCTTCAGGTTTTATATATATTAGTAACGTTAAATGAAGTATCCACTGACAAATATCTTTAGTTTCCTTTGTATCCGTGTGTGTTTTTTTTTTTTTTTTCTGTCTTTCTAATTTTTTGTATTGGGGAAGAATCTAACTTAAATATTACCAGTATGTCCTGCTGCTGCTGCCAAGTCGCCTCAGTCGTGTCCGACTCTGTACGACCCCATAGACGGCAGCCCACCAGGCTCCCGCATCCCTGGGATTCTCCAGGCAAGAACACTGGAGTGGGTTGCCATTTCATTCTCCAATGCAGGAAAGTGAAAAGTGAAAGTGAAGTAGCTCAGTCGTGTCCGACTCTTTGCGACCCCATGGACTGCAGCCTACCAGGCTCCTCCATCCATGGGATTTTCCAGGCAAGAGTACTGGAGAGTATGTCCTACTGAAGGACTATTTTTGGTGGATCTCTTGTAAATGATGTTTCTTGCAAGGTTGTTTAAAATTTTACTATATGCCATTCTCCATATTAATTTATAAAAGTATGGGGTTGGCCAAAAAGTTCATTCAGGTTTTCTGTAACATGGAAAAACCTGAACTAACTTTTTGGCCAACCCAATAGCATGTTCTAAGTTGCTCAGTCATGTCCAACTCTTTGCCAACTCTTTAACCCTATGGACCATAGCCCACCAGGCTCCTCTGTCTATGGGATTTCCCAGGCAAGACTACTTGAGTGGGTTGCCATACTCTCCTTCAGGAGATCTTCCCAACCTAGGGGTCAAACTTGCATCTCTTGTACTTCTCCTGCAGTGGCAGGTGAGTTCTCTACCACTAACATACCCATAAAATGTTACTTTTTAATTTGTAAGTCACTTTTCAGTTCAGTTTAGTTCAGTTGCTCACTTGTGTCCAACTCTTTGCGACCCTATGAATCGCAGCACGCCAGACCTCCCTGTCCATCACCAACTCCCAGAGTTCACTCAGACTCACGTCCATCGAGTCAGTGATGCCATCCAGCCAGCTCATCCTCTGTCATCCCCTTCTTCTCCTGCCCCCAATCCGTCCCAGCATCAGAGTCTTTTCCAATGAGTCAACTCTTCGCATGAGGTGGCCAAAGTATTGGAGTTTCAGCTTTAGCATCATTCCTTCCAAAGAAATCCCAGGGCTGATCCTGCAGTCCAAGGGACTCTCAAGAGTCTTCTCCAACACCACAGTTCAAAAGCATCAATTCTTCAGTGCTCAGCTTTCTTCACAGTCCAACTCTCACATCCATACATGACCACTGGAAAAACCATAGCCTTGACTAGCTGGACGTTTGTTGGCAAAGTAATGTCTCTGCTTTCGAATATGCTGTCTAGGTTGGTCATAACTTTCCTTCCAAGGAGTAAGCGTCTTTTAATTTCATGGCTGCAGTCACCATCTGCAGTGATTTTGGAGCCCCCAAAAATAAAGTCTGACACTGTTTCCACATCTATTTCCCATGAAGTGATGGGACCGGATGCCATGATCTTCGTTTTCTGAATGTTGAGCTTTAAGCCAACATTTAAGCCATTTTTCACTCTCCACTTTCACTTTCATCAAGAGGTTTTTGAGTTCCTCTTCACTTTCTGCCATAAGGGTGGTGTCATCTGCATCAGTTCACTTCAGTTCAGTCGCTCAGTCGTGTCCGACTCTTTGCGACCCCATGAATCACAGCACTCCAGGCCTCCCTGTCCATCACCAACTCCCAGAGTTCACTCAGACTCACGTCCATTGAGTCAGTGATGCCATCCAGCCAGCTCATCCTCTGTCATCCCCTTCTTCTCCTGCCCCCAATCCCTCCCAGCATCAGAGTCTTTTCCAATGAGTCAACTCTTCCCATGAGGTGGCCAAAGTATTGGAGTTTCAGCTTTAGCATCATTCCTTCCAAAGAAATTCCAGGGCTGATCTCCTTCAGAATGGACTGGCTGGATCTCCTTGCAGTCCAAGGGACTCTCATATCTAAGGTTATTGATATTTCTCCCAGCAATCTTGATTCCAGCTTGTGTTTCTTCCAATCCAGCGTTTCTCATGATGTACTCTATGAAAATGAGGTCTAAACATTCCTGATCAGTATTAAACCATGTAAGATAGGAATCATGACCACTAGTTTGCTTGCCTCTTTGTGATTTCAAGGACAACATAAATAAAGGACAAAGCTGACCTGGATAAATGAGGCTTCATGTTAAGAATTCATTCTTTGGATTATCAGGATAAAGCTTCACCTGTTTCGTTCTACTGGTATAAAAACAAAATTTATTTTACAAAAATTTTTATTGAAATATAGTTAATTTATTATATTATAGAATTTCAGTTGCACATTGTAGTGATTTAATATTTTTACAGATTATATTCCAACACATGTACACCTGTGGTAGATTCATGTTGATGTATGGCAAAACCAATACAAGATTGTAAAGTAATTAGCCTCCAATTAAAATAAATAAATTTATATTAAAAAATAAAATTATCATGAATATTGGCTCTATTCCCTGTGCTGTACAATATATCCTTGTAATTTATTTATTTTATGCGTAATAGGTTTTATACCTCTTCATCCCCTACACCATTGAACCTTTTTTTTAGAACTTTTTTCTTTTTTAATTAATTTATTTTTATTGAAGAATAATTGCTTTACAGAATTTTGCTGTTTTCTGTCAAACCTCAGCATGAATCAGCCATAGGTTTTTATTGAGATCATGTAGATTTATATACAGTTGTAAGAAATAATGCAGAATGATCCTATATTTTTATCTACTTTCACCAATGGTAATATTATGCAAAACTACAGTATATGATATATATATCTCATATGTTATTATATCTATATATACTCATGTATATGTATATATACACCACATCTGCTTTATCCATTCATCTGTTAACGGACTTATAGGTTGTTTCCAAATAGTGCTTGTTTGTAAATAGTGCTGCAGTGAACGTTCATGTATCTTTCCAAACTGTAGTTTTGTCTGAATGTATGCACAGAACTGGGATTGCTGGATCATATGGTAACTCTATTTTGGTTTTTAAAGAAACTCCATGCTGTTTTCCATGGTGGCTGCACCAAACAGCAGTGTGGGAGGGTTCTCTTTCCTCTACATCTTCTCCAGCTTTTGTGATTTGTAGCCCTTTTAACGATGGCCATTCTGATTGGCATGAAGTGCTATATCATTGTAGTTTTGGTTGGCATTTCCCTAATGATTAGTGATGCTAAGCATCTTTTCATGTGCCTATATATATTGACTATTTGTATTTCTTCTTCAGAGAAATGTCTTTTTAGGTCTTCTGCCCCTTTTTTGATTGGGTTGTTTATTTTTTTGTTGTTGTTGTCAAGTTGTATGAGCTGTTTGTATATTTTGGAAATTAAGCCTTTGTCAGTTGCATCGTTCACAACTATTCTCTCCCATTCTCAGGATTTTTTCATTTTTTTTATGATTTACTTTGCTGTGCAGAAGCCTGTAAGTTTGATTAGGTCCCATTTATTTATTTTTGATTTTATTTCTATTGCTTTGGGAGACTAACCTAAGAAAACATTGGTATGATTTATGTCAGAGAATGTCTTGCCTATGTTCTCTTTTAGGAATTTCATGGTGCCATATCCTATATTTAAGTCTTTAAGCCATTTTCAGTTTATTTTTGTATATGGTGAGAGAGCATGTTCTAACATCATTGATTTGCTTGAGGCTGTCCAACTTTCCCAATACCAATTCCTTGGTATTGGATCCACTGGATGTTTTTGCCTACTTTGTCGAAGATTAATTGACTGTAGGTGTGTGAGTTTATTTCTGGGCTGCCTATTCGGTTCCATTGATCTGTATGCCTGCTTTTGTATCAGTATCACACTGTTTTGATTGCTGTAGCTTTGTATTATATTGTCTTAAGTCTGGGATGGTAATGACTTTGTGCTTTGTTCTTTTTCTTAAGGATTGCTTGGGCAATTCTGGGTCTTTAATAGTTTCATATGAATTTTAAGATTATTTGTTCTAGTTTTGTGAGAAAGGGCACGGGTAATTTGATAGGGATCACCTTAAATTTGAAGATTGCTTTGGATATCATGTTCAATTTAACAGTATTAATTCTTCCAATCTAAGAGCATGGGTTATCTTTCCATATCTTTGAATCATCTTCAAATTCCTTTATTAATGTTTTATAGTTCTCAGTGTATAAGTCTTTCACTTCCTTAGTGAGGTTTATTCTTAAGTATATTATTTTGGAGAGATTTTAAAAACTAATATTTTTTCACACTCTCTCTCTGATGTTTCATTGTTGGTATGAAGAAATGCCACCATATTAATCTTATGTCCTGCTACCCTGCTGAATTTATTTTTCAGTTCTAGTAGTTTTTGTGTGAAGTCTTTTGGATTTTTTATATATGGTGTCATATCATCTGTGTCTAATGACAATTTTACCTCTTTCCTTCCAAGTTGGATACTTTTTATTTCTTGTCTGATTGCTGTGTCTAGGACTTCTATGTTGAAGAAAAGTGGTGAGAGTGGGCATCCTTGTCTTGTTCCAGATTTTAGTGGGAAGCCTTTTGACTTCTCACCATTGAGTATTATATTGGCTGTGGATTTGTCATAAATAGTTTTTACACTTTTGAGATGTTCCCTCTATACCCACTGTGGTAAGAGTTTTTATCAAGAATAGATGTTGAATTTTGTCAAACGCCTTTTCTGCGTATATTGAGATGATCATGTGGTTTTTGTCTTTTGTGTATGTGTTGTATCACAGTGATTGATTTTACATATGTTGAACCATCCTTGTGAAGAATCCCACTTGGTCATGGTGTATGATTTTTTTTTTTTATGTTGTGCTTTTTTTTTTTTTTGGCCTCCAATTGCAATTATCTGAGTTCCTGGAAAACCCAGTTGTTGGACTGAGAAGGAATCAATAGACTAAATTCACAGCAGTAGACTCTAGCTGACAGGTTGTTTTGGTTCAGTGTCTACATAAAAGGAAAAAGAGAGGTTTCACCTCTGAATGTCAGAACTTTCCAGGAGGTCATGATCAGAGTTCTTACTTTGTAGAAGAAGGAACTTCGTTCCAATGAGTTTAAGTGACTTGCCTGAGGTCAGTCAGCTGTTTTCCCTGGACCAGTGCTACAGTCTTCTGGCTACTTGAATGAGTGGCTCAGTCTTATATTTTGTTTTGCAAATGGAGTCCAGCTGGATACAATCCTGGGCAGGACTCTGATGGGTCTGTCCTGAGTCATGCTCCCATCACTGGCAGGATCACTGACCACAGAAGGGTAGAGAGTACTTTGTGTTTCATCCAGCTTACATGCCCAATTCTGGTTTGGGAGTACAGTCAGTTCCCAGAGAAGCGGGGAGGATAAGGAAGACCAACAAAAACCATAAACAGTGTATGCGTTAATCAACGAGTCAAGTTTTGGCTGTGGTCCAGAGTAAATATTCTGGGTAATGTGCACACTTGGTTTTCACATGGGAATATTGTGGTTGGGATTATAGATAAGAAAGCCATGAACTATATAGAGGCTGCCTTACTGCTCAGAGGGAGACTCCCAGGGGAACTATCTGTTCTTGGGCCCCTATGTCCCAGGCTTACTTCCTTCACTACACACTTTGCTCCTCAACTCAGGGTAACATCAAAAACACTCACCCAATGTTACTGTGCAAACCAGTTAGTTCACAATAAAGGAAATAAACCTTCAGTCACCACACCAGTTGTACTTTGCTAACCATCAGAATGTTGTGTGGTGAGCAGAGGATCAAGGAATCAAAGGTCAGGGAGATGGCCCCAGTGATGCTCAATGAACTTTCTTTCAAAGGGTACAAGTTGCCAGCAAGTTAGCATCCCAGTCTCTTTCTCTGCAGGATCTGGCCTTGGCACAGTATGACTTTTCAGATTAGTTAATTTTTGGCTGTGCTGTGTGCTGTCTTTTCTTTAGTCGCTGCGAGTGGGAGCTATTCTTTGTTATGGCGCACAGGGCTTCTCATTGTGGGGGCTCCTCTTGTTGTGGAGCACAGGCTCCAGGTGCATAAGCTTGTTGTGGCACGAGGCTCAGTACTTGTGGCTTGCGGGCTCTAGAGCGCAGGCTCAGGAGTTGTGGTGCATGGGCTTAGGTGCTCGTTGCATGTGGAATCCTCTCAGACCAGGGATTGAACCCATGTCCCCTGCTTTGGCAGGTGGATTCTTATCCACTGCACCATCAGGGAAATTCTGACACCGTATGATTTTAATACTGGCCACCCAATTCCTGCTCTGTGAACTCTACTTTGTAGCTCCCATGCTAATGTTATCCTTTTGTCAACAACTTGGTGAGGTGAAGTCTGATTTTACAGAAGCTTCAGAAGCAATATACTCCTGATTTCCTTTCTCAAGACAATTCTCACTGCATAATAACATTAGCAATCACTTATTGACTGCTTACTGGATAGCAGCACTTTTTGGCTTCTAAGGCTAGATTAAATTTTTTAATTGAAAAATATGATTTTAAAATTTTTGACAAAGAGAAAAATGTTCACATTTTTTAAAGTTAAATAGTTCTGTGGGCTTTGTTATCAAAATAGTCTGGTCTCTTACTTCCTCATCCCCTATTTCGACCCAGTATGAAAATAAAATGAACTAAAAAAATCACAGTGCTTAGGAACAATTGGAGTTGATAGTCTTCTCTGGACATAAATATACCTTTATTTTATTTTTTATGAAAACATATTTTGTTATATATCCTATTTTGTAAACCACTTAAATTTTTTTAAATAATAATCCATGCTATGGATTAGCCAAATCTAAACTATTATACTTCAAAATTGTCTATAAAATTGCAACTCAGCCTATAACTGTCTCCTTAATCCAAATTTCATGACTGTATTTTATTTTATTACTTTTTATAATCTTTTGCTCTTAGAGAAGAAAATAATGTGTATTCACTTGTGTTATGTTCTTCAGAATTCCCAGTCTGGCAATTGGTTTCTGGAAAAGATTTCAGAGTCTTTTGTGGGCATGATAATCTTTGCTTTATGGGGGAGTCTGGAAGCCCTGCCAAATGGAGAGGATGGCAGAGTGAGCCATAGCTGTTCCCCTGCTCTGCTTTTCCTTTTCCATTTACTTCTAATATCTGATGCTCACGACTCAGACCATAGACTGTGCACTGGACATTTGTTCAAAACAAGGGGAAAGGAAGAGGAGAATGGAGAATTGTGGCTAAGTGGCTCATCTAGGATCATGCATCCTGCCAACATATAGGGGCGAAAGAAGTAGACAAACCGTGTCCCAATTATCACGCTTTGGAGAGGAAGAAGCCTGTCTCCTTCATCCCTTAGAGCCCTATATTGGTCAGTTCTAGTCTTTTACCTGGTAAACACTCAGTGTGTATTTGTTGTTGTTTCTGATGATAATCATGATAATAGTACATGCAGTACACAATATGGAACCTCAAAAAAAGCAAATCTGGATAATTTATAGATTATGTAATTGTCTACAAAGAAAACTCAAAAGAGTTGACAGGTACTTATTAGATTTGGTCAGAAAATATAGCCAGCTTGTTGAATTTATGTGTGAGTGAGTTGATTTTTCTATAGTTTCTCACCTACCCCACTCTCCATTTGATAAGTATCTCTGGGTGAAGCAGAAAAGGACAACCCTTCTGCCCTGCCCATCCAGACTTTGGCAAAGAATCACCACTGTGTAATAAGAGATGACAGTTTTGTTAACTGTGTATGAGGAAAAGAAAATGTTGAGAGCCAGTCCAGAAGAAAGGATGATCCTCTTTCCCTTCAGTGTTTTTTCTCAAGTGGATTTTAGATTGAAGCTGAGTCACAGCCCTGGAATAGAGAAATTTGATGTGAAACTTGAGGGCAGTCTCTAAACTTGGAATACGAGAAGGGTTAGAAGAGTCAATGCCCACAGGCAGGATTAGATAACCCTTGGGGAAAACAGCTTCTTTTCTTGGTGGCCTACAGGGAAATCTCACCCTGTGTGGAGACAGATACACTAGTAGGGGCCCTTGGAGACTTTCTGGATGTTACTTTGACTGCTCATGCCCAAGAGCTCCCTAAGCTCAGTTTGAAACTAGTGTGTCCCTATAGCGGCAATGATTATAATCACAGCCAAGCACACAAAGCCAACTGCATTGCCAGTGAGGCCATTAAAATATTGAAAAATAAATTTTGGCATTTATGGAGTTTCTGGCCTAATTTCCAATATTATAAAGTTTTTCCAACCAGAAAATTTAGCATTTCAAATGAAAACAAAGCCAAGGATAGAAATGTTAAAAAAAAATCACATTTTTACACTTAAATTTAATATAAATCCAAGAGTTTCTCTTTGTACCAAAACATAAATATTTTGTAGACTTAATCATGTGAAGGAAAAATTGTTCAATTTCAGTGCAGCAATAAGGAGTGAGTTGGATTTATTGAATTCATGTTCTGTGTTATATTTTTATGCTGCTGAGGAAAGAACTGACAGGTTGAGAGAGTTATTAACTTCTTGTGTGTATTAAAACAACACTTGAAGGCAAATGACTATAGATAAGACAAAATCAGTATAGCTTGTGATGTTACTTTAGTTTAAATCCAGGCTGCCCTGAAGCTCAGAGATAAAGAGCAAGAATAGGATGAATGTTTTCACTGAAGTTGTAACTTCAAATATTATGAGGTTCTCCGGAGGTTATTCAGTCTATTCCCTCTCTTGGCAGGATTATAGTTAAATCAGTTCAGGCAGATGGTAATCCATCTTATTTCTAAAATTGTCCACTCAAGAAATTCCACATGATAATTTTCTCTAAGGTATTTTCTATAGCCTCACTTGATTCTTCAAGTCCTCAGGAAATACATGCATACAATAATGGAATGCCAACTCAATGTGCAAATGTTCCTCCCAGTCCCCATCACTATGATTTGTAGACAATATCCAATCATATACCAATCCCTCTTCCTTCTCCGCCCACCTCACAGTCAACTTAACTAGCTCTTATCCTTTCTACTTCTCTTGTTTCCCTTGATTGCCTTTCTGTCCTGCCCAGAATTCCCCAGGAGGGTTTGTTTAAGACACTTTAGTGCCCCAGAAATAGGAAAAGCAACCCCTCCTCAGCCCACAGGGATGTTGTCAGCACCACGGACAGTGACTCACAAAGCGAGCCTGTTCATGAGGGGTCATCTTGCAGAAGAGCAGTATCTTTGAAGGCCTTTTAAAACTCATTCCCTGTTTCTTCCTAGCCTTCTATTTTTTGAGGTAAAGCCCTTTAATTTCTTCAACTTTTTGGTACAAGCCCACATCTCAGTTGTCTATGAGACTGACTGGCCCAGGACGACAGGAGGTAAACCCATCTGGGCTTGCTGAGGTCGGTTCATCACTTGGCCCTCCAGTTCAGGGAACAAGTTCCCAGAGGGCAGCAGAAAGGATGGAGTAGGCCCAAAAGGTGAATCTTCTTCCTCTTCTCTTGCAGATGCCCCAAATTGATTATATTTGACAAGAACTTAGTGTTCCCCCAGATGTACCATTCATCATGGCTCCTATTTTCTGGTTAGGAAACATTTGTTTTAACTCCAAATCCATTAAAAATTAGCTCTTCAGCCTTGACTAAGTCACCTAAAATCTTTGTCTAATCTGATGAAGGAAAATGTCACAATACTTCTCAAATTTTTAAGTCTATGTATTTTCTGATCCAACAATTCCAACATAGAAATTCTCCAATAGATACATTTGCACACATGTACATGCCACATGCGTAAGGTTGCTCATTAAAGGCAAAGATGGAGGGAGTTCTCTGGGGGCCTAGTGGTTAGGACTGTGGGCTTTCACCTGTGGCCCAGGTTCAATTCCCAATCAAGGAACTATGATACCCCAAGCCATGTGGCTCAGCTAAAAAGAAAAAGTAGCAAAGATCAAAAGCAACCTAAAAAGTGCATCACTGTAAGACTGTTTCAAATACATTATACAATCAAATACTATGAAACCATAAGAAAGAAGTTTGCTATATACTCATATGAAATATCTCCAGAATACATCATTACATGAAGAAGAACAAGGTTCAGAACTAATTAAATGAAAAAGAACTAGGTTCATCATCAGCGTACCATGTCTCCAGAAGAATATATAAGACACAGGAAAGGGCAATTGCCTCCAGGAAGAGAGACAGGTATTAGAGGTGAGGGGGAGTTGTTCACTGTAAACCCTTATGTTCCTTTTGAATGTGGACTAATGTGAATGTTTTGACTATTTTGTAAAATAAGCAGGAACTTCCCTGGTGGTCCAGCGGTTAGGACTCTGTGCTTCTGTTGCAGCAGGCATGGGTTCCATCACTGGTTACCAAACCAAGATCCTACATGCCTCTGGACATGGTAAAAAAAAAGGGGGGGGGATTTTGTTTTTTTTTTTTTTTAAATAATAAATTACCCATGACTCAGTTTTCTCAACTATGAAATGGACATATTCATACCTTTTTGATTATTCTGAGAATAAAATAGAATGATGTATGTAAAGGTGCTTTGAAAATATAAATATTCTTCATATATAATGCTTATTTCTAATAATAATGTATGGACACTCTTTATGTCTTCTTTTTTAATTTTTCAGTGTATAATCAGACATAAAACTGATGTATGGCAAAACCAATACAATATTGTAAAGTAAAAAAAAAATAAAAAAATAAAGTACTGCTAAAGAAAAAAAACCTGAAATAATAGTATAACATAAATTAAATATTTTTGAAGCATTTTAGAGTTTATCATCATAATTATAGCTCATAAATAAAAGAAACTTTGTTTCCTCTTGAACTTCTCATGCAAGTCAGTCTGATTTTTAATAATTGGTACTTCATAGGTGCTAGAGAAGAGGGTGAAGCATGCTCAGGATGATTGTAAAGGGCCTAAGGAGATTAGTGAGTAACTTGTGAAAAACCACTGTGTCTAAGAACAGAAGGGAATCAGCTGGAGCATAAAAACACCAGTGTAACCCACTGAGACACCAAACTAGAAATTCCTTTGTTTAATATTTGGAAGGAAAAAACACTGCTTTCTGGGGAAACAAATCCTTTGGGTCCTATACGACACATTTTTAAAAAGTAATAATAAAAGCCAGTTTAGAGGTGTTCTTGTTAGTCCTAAAAGAAAGAAGGAGATTTGAAAGGTGGTAGTACACAACATCCCAAAGAGATGTGTTCAAAAAACCTCCCAGCTTTCCACATTCCACAGAGTCCCCCGAGATCATCCACACCTCATTAAATTTGTGAGCAGGCACAAGACTTGGAATCTCTGTAGGGACTTTTGGCCTTGCCTGGTAGAAAAACGATGAGAGATTTGTGGGTCTTTGTGAAGCAGACTGTACCAGCTTCAGCTTCTACCAAGTGAGAAGACTATAAAAGAGGAAAATAAACTCACAATCTCATTTCAATTTTTTTTTCTCCTAATGAATATTTTCCCTCTGCACAGTTGATGCCCAGAAAATACGATTTGTGTACAGAATATCTTTGCTTTCTCCTTTTTCCATCCTCCTCTCCTCCTCTTCTCCTTCTGTATCAAGAGTTGGCAAGGGCCGGAAAGTTGCATCTTTTAGGCTTTGCAGGCCATGCGGCTTCTGTTGCTACCACTCATCCGCCTCCTAGCGCAAAAGTCGCCACAGACAGTACAGAGATGAATGACCGCAGACACTGTTTACAGAAACAGGCTGCGGGCCAGAGTGGGACCATAGGTCGTAGTTTCTCTGCCTTTGTTCTATGCTGAAACAGTTTAATAAATGGGACCAAAGGGATACAATCTTCATAAGTGTTTGGTACAACAGGGTAGCCATCTGGAAGACAATAAATAGGTATCCATAACTCACATTTCTTTAAAAAGATCAAAGATTTAAATCTTAAAAAATGAACAATAATGATATGGAAAAGAACATGGGAAAAGTATTTTAACACCTCACAAATTCTTCCTAACTATGTAAAACTATTTTAAAATGACAGGTTCAACTACATTAACATTTTTGCAGAAAAACTATCAGCTCATTCATAAGACAAACAACAAGCAAAAAAAATGTTCCCAACACATGTCACAGATAATGGGATAACCTCCTTAACATATTTCTACAAATTAATAAGAAAAATAAACAACCACCCAGTAGAAAGTTGGGGAAACGCTGTGACCGGAATCCACAGAGAAGGAAATACAAAGAGTTGTCCAATATCTGT
This sequence comes from Bos indicus, assembly GCF_029378745.1. Taxonomy (NCBI): domain Eukaryota; kingdom Metazoa; phylum Chordata; class Mammalia; order Artiodactyla; family Bovidae; genus Bos; species Bos indicus. The sequence goes on from NC_091768.1 coordinate 43,303,514, forward strand.
TGATGTATGGCAAAACCAATACAATATTGTAAAGTAATTAGCCTCCAATTTAAATAAATAAATTTATATTAAAAATAATAATAATAAATAAAGAAATTTTCCACATTATCCATAATAGGAGATACACAAATTTAAATTATACTTATTGCATACCTTTTTTCACATATCAGATAGGCAAATTTCCAGATACTGGATAAAACATTAGGGTGGCAAGCACTCTTTATATTTCTGGTGGAATATAAATTGGTACAACATCTATGGAGGGCAATTTGGCAGTGACTGTCAAAATTTAAAGTGCACATCTTTTAACAGAGCAATTCATTTTAAAGAATTTAGCTTTATAGACATACCTGGGTGTACGCAAAATGAAGTCCATACAATGTTAGCTACTGTACTTCTTATAACAGCACAAAAGGAAATGATTGCATGTTCACCAATAGGGGATTGGCTAAATCTGTAATGACATATCCATACATCCATACCATGGAATATTGTTTAGCTATAAGAAGCAACAAAACAAAACAACTCTTTTATGTTCTGATATAGGTAGATCTTTGATATACATAATCAGAAAAAAAAACCTACAGAACAGTGTGCATGGTGGCTTCCAACTGTACAAAAGGAGGGCAGAATACATATTTGTGTATGTTTGCATAAAGGCTCAGAGAAGGCAATGGCACCCCACTCCAGTACTCTTGCCTGGAAAATCCCATGGACGGAGGAGCCTGGAAGGCTGCAGTCCATGGGGTCGCTGAGGGTCAGACACAACTGAGTGACTTCACTTTCACTTTTCACTTTCATGCGTTGGAGAAGGACATGGCAACCCACTCCAGTGTTCTTGTCTGGAAAATCCCAGGGACAGGGGAGCCTGGTGGGCTTCCGTCTATGGGGTCGCACAGAGTCGGACACAACTGAAGTGACTTAGCAGCAGCAGCATAAAGGCTCCCTAGAAGTATACACAAGAAACAGATGTCAGTAACAGTGGCTCTCTTAGAGGGAAGTGGGAAGAATTGGATGGGTAGATGATAGAGGTAAAAGGAGACTTTTGACTGTATGCCTTTTCTTCTTAACTTTTAAACCACTTGCCACCATTATTAATATGCCAAAAATAAAGTTAGTGAGATTCACTCAGATAACTTGGCTTTACACACACAACTTTGTTGTCATTTTTAGATGCATAGATTTTATAGTACTTTGGGCATGCTAATAATAAAGTCTAAGTATTTAGTAAATCTTGAAAAAAGTGTTCTACTCCATGTTAGAAAGATGATTAACTGGATGGATAAACTGTCTTACTGTATTGTTGTTGTTTAGTTGCCAAGTCGGGTCCGATTCTTTTGTGACCCTGTGGACTGTAGCCCGTCAGGCTCCTCTGTCCATGGGATTTTCCATGCAAGAATACTGTAGTGGATAGCCATTTCTTTCTCCAGGGGATCTTTCTGACCCAAGGATCAAACCTGTGTCTCCTGTGTTGCAGACGGACTGTTTGCCATTGAGCCACCTGGGTCTTACCAACTAATTATCAGACACTTTTATCAGTCAGCGTGGTGTGAAGAGGGACTGGGGCTGCTTTGTGGGACATTCTGCATCTCAGGGCTTGTTTAAACCAGTGTGCTGCAAGGTGGTGAAAGGGTCAAAATCTGTATTCCAATTATGAGATTCTGTTATAATTGTTAGGAAAAGGGTGATGTGAACGCTTTATCTTTTATCATAAGTAGTAAGCTACTTTGAAAAAACAGATTTATACACTTTAGAAATCAGTTTGATGATTACAAAGAAAGTAACAATGATGGAAGGAGAGCTGAGGATAGTTGGGGATGGAGGGGCAGTGAACCAAGCCAGGTCAGGAGGAGGGCCCAGCCCCATGCTGACAGTCTCGTCATACTCATTATAGTATGTGAAGTGGATAAAGTTTCTAGTATGCTGCTGTCAGAACAGAGCACACACTTTCCAGAATACTACGTGCTGTGCAGATGGAAAGAAATTTTTTAGAAAATGGCTAGAAATGATTGATGTTGATTTTTCAAATCATCCTCGTTTGTTCAGCTGGAGAAACACCTGATAGCTAATGCTTTCAAACACTCTAATTGGAAGTCTGCTTTAGCTGATGTTCATCCCTTAGCTGGATACAGCATCAAATACAGTACAAAACAGTAAATTTTTGATGAGAATAACGCTGGATAACGTGCAGCGCTCTTCCAGGGAACATTTGAAAGATGACAGGTACAGCAAACGGGTGCTCAGTAACCCTTTCCCCTCTTACTTCCCTTTCTCTGCTCCCTTCTTTTTTAATAGTTAAGTCTGTAGGCCCCCGGAAGAAAAGCATGAGTGGTCTGTGGGTAGTGCTCAGAATTGTTTAAAGCTTCACATAGCTGCATGTATCAGTACTTCTGCTATCCTCTCAATGTGAGGGAAAGGATGATATCCTTTCCTCTGTTGATGCTCAGGAGTAAACTGATAATCAGAGATGTTGAAGTTCCTGGCACAGTTTCAATTAGATACTGGGTGCATTTCATGTAATCACGGGGTAAAAGAGATTCTGAGGGGTTGTGGAGTTAAATGTGATGGTGAATTTTATGTGTCAACTTGACAAGGCCATGAAAACCAAGTATTTGGTCAAACATTCTGGATGTTGCTGTGAGGGTATTCTGAAGGATCAGATTAATATTTAAATCAGTGGGCTCCGAATCAGGTAGATTGCCATTCATAACATGAGTGAGCCTCATCCAATCAGCTGCAGGCCTTTAATACCACGAAGGCTGACCTCCCCGGAGAAAGAAGGAATTCTGCCCACTGATAGCCTATGGAGATGAAGTGCAGCATCAGCTCTTCCCTGGGTCTCCAGCCTGCCAGCCTGCCCTCTCCTACATGCGGCTCTCTCTCACACGTGGAGAGCCAATTCCTTAAAATAAATTTATCTTTCGGGACTTTGAGTATATCTTGCCACTCCTTTCTGGCCTGCAAAGCTTATGTAGGAAAGTCAGTTGATAGCCTTATTGGGGTTCCCTTATAACTGACTCTCTTTCTCTTGCTGCCTTTAGAATCCTCTCTTTAATTTTTGCCATTTTAATTTTGATATGCCTCAGTTTGGATCTGTTTGGGTTCATTTTGTTTGGGACACTCTGTGCTTCCAGTCCCTGAATAATCTGTTTCATTCTTTTTAGATTTGGGATGCTTTTAGCCATAATTTTATCAAATACATTCTCAGTTCCTTTTTCTCTTTCTTCTTCTGGAATTTCTATCATGCATAGGTTGGCATGCTTTGTATTATCCAATAATATTGCTGTCATTTTTAAAAATTTGTCTTTCTGTCTGCTGTTCTGATTGGACAGTTTCCATTATTTTATCTTCCAGATCATTTATTCATTCTGCATTATTTAATCTGATAGCCAATGCCTTTAGCTTGGTTTTTATCTCAGCAATTGAGTTGTCTAATCTTGATCAGTTCCTTTATATAATTTATAGTTCCTTGTTATAGTGATCTGAATTTCTATAAACCTCTCCCTGTATATACCATATTATTGATTCTGTTTCTTTGGAGAACCCTGACTATTACATTAACCATGCTCATTTTTGGGGAGGGGGGTATAACTGTCATTTGAAATTATATATAATTTGCAAGTGAAACTACTTCATGACTTAATTCTTCATGACTTAAGGAGCAGAAGTTTCATCTGTATTAGTCTCTGAGTTTCAATTTCCTCATCTGTATAATGAGAATGGGTTGGTGGAAATTGTTAGTCACCTACTAAAATCCATTCTCTTTGTGGGCACATTATCCTACATTTCCCAGCCTCCTGGCAGTCAAGGTGGCCACATTTTTCCCAATGGCCTGTGAATGAAAGGGATGTGAGTATGTTGCACTGAGCCTGGGGCTCAAAACACTGGATGCGCTTCATTTGTGCCATCACCCCCTTTCTGTCAGGGATGGATCTTTGACTACCCGGCTCTGACCATAAGAATGCCTGAGGGAATGGCGGAGCTACATGATGGAAGGAACCAGAATCTCTCGGCAACTGTGTGAAGCAGTATGGTAGCACTGCATTATTCACCTCAACACTGTTACTTGAATGAGAAATACATTTCTTTGCTCTCCGAGGCACTGTCTTGATGGTCTCTTTGTTACAGTAAGTTGGCCTTTGCTGTAACTAACACAGATGATCATAACAACTGTCTTACCTACTTTGTGGGATTTTTGTGAGGATTAGATAATAGAAAATGGTAAGGCTCTGCACAGATATTTATCTTCCTTGATTATCCAGTATCAAGCTTCCTCCAGCCCTCTATAGCATCCCTGTAAGATGGGGACAGTAGGCCTGATAATCTCTAGGAACTGCCCTGTGCTTTCTCTGATGGGAAAGAGATTACCTTGGGATAAAGAATGGCATGAGAAACAGAAAATGACTAACAGGTTTTGTTAAATACCATCAACCATGTCTGGATCGTATTTAGGAACTAATAGCTAATATAAGCAGTGGGAAATGAGTATCTGTGGAGAGCATCTGATATATTAGATAAACCTTGATTTTACAGCCATTTCAGAAGTAGTGGTGATCCTGACAGTGGCCAGGTAAGCTATAATACATTAAATGTCATTAGTGTCCTAGACTCTACCAGAAAATGTGTTTAGAGTGACAGGGTTTATGGTTTCATACTCCTGTGAAGACACTGACCACATTAGTTTGGTAAGAGCAAAGAATTAATCTTTGCTATTTCTTACTTTATACATAATAGAACAAGTTCACATTCAAAGCAGATATGAACAGACATTTAAAAAAAAAAGAAAGAAAAAGAAAATGGTTGACTGCTTTAAAAGACCGGGTGTCTCCTTAGAGCTTTTGAAAGAAACATTCCACAATTCCACTGACACTGCTTTTATCCAGTTATCAAAACTTAGCTGGAAAGAAAAACCATTAATAGTTCCCACAGGGAAAAGTGATCTATTGGGAAACGCCCCAGGGAAGCACTTTCAGATTTGAAGAGCAGTGCCATGAACTGAAGTCCAGTTGTGAGCCTAGAATGATGGAAAAGGACATTCAGGAGAAAAGAGGTACAAATGTACAACTTGTGACAGCTGATTACTTCCCTGCTGAGTAATGCAAGGAAGTTTCTCTGGAATCACACTATCTACTTACTGTAAATAACCAAGTTCTCAAGATCAACTATTTCCTTATGACACTGCGTCTCCCAGCAATGGCCTAAACGGAAAACCATAGGAATTATTTTGGCAGGAAAGAGGGATCACCTTAGGTGCTTAATGGGAGAAAAAAGTCTGAGGTCGTTTGTAACAAGAAGTAAATATTAGTGGTTCAGGGCACATTTGGAAATTTTCATCATGCTTAGTAAATGTCAAAGAGAAGCATTCTCCTAAAGGAAGAATTATTAGACTTAAGACTAATTTACCCAAATATGAAGTTGACTTTGCACAATGAAAAAGACAAAAATAAAAGTAAATGAAGTAAACAGAGGAAAGAAAATGAGGCTATATGTGGCATACAGTTCATGAGGTTCTCTTTGAACTGAGGAGCATGAAGTGTTCTAAGGAGTTTATGCTGTGGGGAGTTGATGGGATGGACTTGTGATGATGAGAGAAACGGGGGTGAATATGTAGCTCACTCACATGTCTCCAGTTTCTTGTTTACCATCTTGTAGGTGAGAGTATAAGGTAAGACGTCACAGCAGAACCGAATGCCATATAGCTCTGTATGAAGAATCACTAAGTCTGGAGTGAAATACACTTTCACTTGCTGTTGTTCCTGTTGGTTTGATTTTTGTGCATTTGAGTCATTGTATTAGTTGGGATTCTTCAGAGAAATAGAATCAAACCGACAGGAAGCTTTTGTGTGTGCACATGAACGTGTGCCCATAGGCGCTGTGAGGTTTTGGTTTACACAGTTATGGAGGCTGAGATGCGACCAAGTATGCAGGCGTGAGCCCCGGGAGACCCATTACGATAGTTCTAGTCTGAGTCTGAAGTCAGGAGACTGATGGTCCAGCACAAAGACAAGCAGAGACAGTGAATTCTCTCTGACTCTCCCTTTTATTCTCTTCAGGCCCAGACGGGTTGGACGAGGCCCACCCACATTGGAGGCGGGCCATCTGCTTTACTTAGGTCATCAGTTCAAATGCTAATCTCCTCTGGAAATGCTTCTATAGATACACTGAGAATAATGTTTAACCAAATATCTGGGCACCCCCAGCCCAGTCAAGATGACACATAAAATTAACCATCACAGTCATATTATGCAAATACTGAATTTAGAAACCCAGTACTAACTCTGCTGATGACTCAGGACTTTCCATCCTCCTCTGAAATACTCCTTTATGAAATGGCATCATTACCTGACTGGCAGAAATAATGGCAGTTCCGGACAGATCAGTCTGTCACTACGTGTACTCCCGGAAGGTATTTCATGGATTCTGCCCGGACAGTAAGCCCCTCTATATCATTGTGCCCCTTTTATCCCCACCCTTGCCACAGCTGATTGGACCAGGGTAGGAAGCAAATCCATAGGCTGGCCAGCATGACCTGACATCAAGATGGATAGAACCAATCAATGTATCTCTCTAGAGAATGTGAAGCAGAAACTGAAAACCCCAGTTAGCAGTGGATCTGAGGCTGAAGTGATGCTACATAAGGTAGGGCCTGGGTCAGGAAAACAAATGTATGTGAGAGAACATAAAAGAATGAGTGAGCCAGCCTATAAAAAAGAGGAAGTCAGATAATTGAAGAGAACAGAGATGTTGAGAGGGTCCCTCTCTTAGAAGTTTTTTGCTTTCTAGGATTTTCAATTCCAGTACCTGGCCACATGGGTCCTTATGTTAACTCATTTCTCTTGAGGCAAATCAGATAGGTCTCTATACTTGGCACAGAGGAGCTCCCCTTGGTTTCACATTGTTTGTATGGGGGCCTGTATGGAGATTTTACTCAGGTAAGGTAAGTGAAGTCGCTCAGTCGTGTCTGACTCTTTGCGACCCCATGGACTGTGTAGCCTACCAGGCTCCTCTGTCCATGGGATTTTCCAGGCAATAGTACTAGAGTGGATTGCCATTTCCTTCTCCAGTGGATCTTCCCGACCCAGGGATGGAACCCAGGTCTCCCGCATTGTAGACAGACGCTTTACCGTCTGAGCCCACCAAGGAAGTCCAACTTTCCTTTTGCAAATTAAAAAACTGAAATATAGAAAAACCATTTGATCTCTGAGGCCACCTTCACCTCTGGGAGCAAGTTTGAGTCCATCAGTCACAGCTTATGCATATTCAGCACTGTATTCTTTGCAAGTTTGGCATAGAGGTTAATTTTGATAAAGCCCACTTTTTTTTTTACAGCTGGTGCTTTTGTGTCATACATAAGTAATCTTTGCCTAACCCAAAGATACAGAGATTTATCCTATGTTTTCTAGATATTTTATAGTTGTAGCTCCTATATTTTGGTCTATGATTCATTTGGGGGTATTTTTGTTTGTGTTTGGTATGAAGTATATGATTGTCTAATTGTTCTAATACCTTTCATTGATGAGATTGTCCTTTCTCTATTTAGATACATTGGCATCTTTGCTGAAAGTCAGTAGACTGTATATCTATGGGCCTGTTTCTGTTCGATTGCTTTATGTCAGGGATCAACAAACGTGGCCCAAAAGCCAAACCTGTCCTATTCCCTGTTTTGTAAATAAAGTTTTGCAAGGAATTCAGTCAAACCTATTCATTTGTTTGAATATCCTCTACGACTGTTTTCATGCTACAAAGGCAGAGTTGAAACAAATTACAAATTACGAACAAATTATTTGGGCCTTTATAGAAAAAGTTTGCTGACTCCTGATCTATATGTTTATCCCTGTGCAATATCACACTATCTTGATTACTATAACTTTACAGTAATTCTTGAAATCAGGTAATAGAGCCTTTCAAAATTTCTTTTATGAAATTGTTTGGCTATTCTATGTCCTTTGTATTTCCATATGAATTTTAAATTTAGCTTGTCAGTTTCTACGAAAAAAGTCTTCTGCAGTTTTACTTGAGATTGCTCTGAAGCTATAGATAGATTTGGGGAGAATGGATATCTCAACAGTATTGCATCTTCCAATCCACGAACATGGAAAGTCGTATCTCCATTTATTTAGGTCATCCTTAATTTCTCATAAAAATGTTTCGAAATTTCAGTTTACATGTCTTGCACGTTTTTGTTAAGTGTATCCATAAGTATTTCACATTTCTGATGCAATCTCTTAGGATTTTTACATAGATGGCTCATGTCATCTGTGAATAAAAGCAGTTATTTTTTTCCATTCCAATCTGGATACCTTTTATTTCATTTTTTTCTTGCATTATTTCACTGGCTAGGACCTCCAATACAATGTTGAACATAAGTAATGTGAATGGACATTCTTGCCTCTTTCTTTTCTTTCTTTCTTTCTTTTTTAAACCCAACATTTATCTGTTTATCAGGCTGTGTTGGGTCTTAGCTGCAGGCACATGGGGTCTTTGTGAGTCACTTGGATCTTTCATTGCAGCGTGAGGACTCTGGTTGCACAGAGGCCCTGGAGCACACAGGCGCAGGAGTTGGAGCACTCGGGCTTAGTTGCTGGCAGGTGGGATCTTAGTTTCCTGACCAGGGATCAAACCTGTGTTCCCTTCATTGCAAAGTGGGCTCTTAACCACTGTACCACCAGAGAAGTCCCTTGCCTCGTTTCTAATCTCTGAAAGAAAGCATTTAATCTTTCATCAGTGTGTTAACTGCAGACTTCTCTTGGTTGCCCATTGTTAGCTTTGTCACATCTAGTTCTGGTTTGCTGAGAGATTTTATCACAAAGGGATGCTGAATTTTGTCAAAGGCTTTTCCAGCATCTATTGAGATGATCCGGAGAAGGCAATGGCACCCCACTCCAGTACTCTTGCCTGGAAAATCCCATGGATGGAGGAGCCTGGTGGGCTGTAGTCCATGGGGTCACTAAGAGTCGGACATGACTGAGCGACTTCCCTTTCACTTTTCACTTTCATACATTGGAGAAGGAAATGGCAACCCACTCCAGTGTTCTTGCCTGGAGAATCCCAGGGATGGGGGAGCCTGGCGGGCTGCCGTCTATGGGGTCACACAGGGTCGGACACAACTGAAGTGACTTAGCAGCAGCAGCAGCAGCAGCATTGAGATGATCAGATGTTTCCTGCTCCCATGAGCTTTCAGTCCATTGATAAACATAGACACCAAGTAAGTAAAAACAAAAAATGTAATGTATGAAACAGGAAAAATCCAGGTGCCTAACCCAGCCGAGGGTCAGAGAAGATCTTTTTCAAGAAGTGAAGTTTATACTATATATAAAATGGATAAACAACAAGTTCCTATTGTATAGCACAAGGAACTATATTCAATATCCTGTAATAAACCATAATGGAAAGGAATATGAAAAAGAATATATATATATACACACACACACACACATATTATACATATATATAAAATGAATCACTGTGCTGTATACCAGAAGCTAACATAACATGGTAAATCAACTGAACTTTAATAAAAAATAAAACTTTTTAAAAAAGAAGTCAAGTTTAAATTGAAGCTGAAAGAGGAGTAAGAAGCAGGTAGCTGAAAGGAGTTGAACAGGAAACAGAAGCTGACATCATATGACCTGATTCCAAATCTCATTCTGCTACTTTGTGGTTAGGTGAGAGGGGAGGGTTTCCATAGAAATGCCATCTGTGAATTCTGCTTTGGAGTCATCCTCTTAGCTGTGTGTAAGAGACAGCTTCATGAATTATTCTCTTGATGATAATGTAAAGGTGTTGTTACCATATCTCTCTTCCATCATCTTATGAAGGACCATAAAGAATTTATCTTTGAGAGACAAGAACCACGTAAACCCTACCTCAGCAACTGTCTGTTGTCTTCTCATGGGGAGTGAGAATTGGGTAAACCCATCTGATTTCCCTTTCCTCTTCAGGTGCCTGAAAATTCAGAGAAAGACCCCAGCCTTCCATGAAGTAACTGAACAGTACTTTATGTGGACATGTATCCTAACTTTCTCCTAGTCATGATCTCTTTTAAAAATTTACCTTTTCCTGCCCCTGACTTTATATCTTATTGTATACATTTCTTATATTCTATAAGCTACTTAAACTTTTTGTGGAACAAGGTAGGTTATAAACAAATAAACCAAAAATGCATCATTGCGTAAAAATCAAAGCTTTAAGGCAACCTTAATGACTAAGTTTCTGGAACACCTAACAGCCTGAATTGCTGTTCCCGCCTCCTTCTCACGATGCCCATCTGCCCTCTCCTAACCGCCCTACTTGCCCTGTTCCTCCAGGCTGCCTCCTGGGCCACTCCACCTGCGATTAACTGTTCTCTCAAAGCAAACACAGAGACTCCTTTTGCTTTAATGGTTTTTACAAGTTGTGCTACCAGGAAGGACACTAGACAGTGTAAGAAGCAAACATGAGGAAATTATTGAGGTTCCAAAAAGTTTCCGAGGTCTCGCTCATCCTGGCCCTGACCTATGCGTGCTGATTTCTTTTGGCATCTGAAAGTTTCTTTTGTTATCTGTTTGGCATTTTCATCCCTTGTGTGACACTTACTAACTCTCTTCCCCGTTAGGCAAACAGCCTCAGAGGCCGGTGAGGACAGTCAGGGCCACGCAGTGTGTTCCTCCCGTCTTCACGGTAATCTGCTTCTACGAAGGCTGCAGGATTCGGGTGGCCCATACAGGAATGAGCCCCCCCGAGTATTTTCTCCTATCCTGTACCTCTCACTGTTGTCTTTTTGCCCTCCTCAGAGTCAAGGCCCTCTATCTTAGGTGCAGAATAACGGGAGTGTTGTTGGGATGGCCTCCGGGAGCTCCGTTTTCAGCAGCGTAGTAGCGTCAGAACCTGGAAGAGGTGCTGAGGCGGGACAGAGGGCTGCGTGAGGAGGGCAATGCCTGCATTGCTGGGGCAGGCGACCTGCGGACCTTGGTGCACAGTTATACAGAAGACCTCTTCTAGGGGGATGCCCTGGTGGACCAGTGGTTCAGACACCAAGCTCTCACTGCTGAGGGCCTGGGTTAGATCCCTGGTCAGGGAACTAAGAAGATCTCATAAGCCTCAAGGTACAGCCAAAAAAAGAAAAGAGAAAAGATCTTTTACCAAGAATTCACAGGCGGAGAGGCTTAGTTTCTGGCTCCCTCTCCTTTCATCTGAGACAGGTTCGACTCCTCTTCTTTGGCCTGGTTCCCCTCCTCAAACCAATCTGTACCTTGATACGGCTCCTTTTTATCAAATTATGCTTCAAAAGTGACTTTCAAGGGGATTCTCTGGCAGTCCAGTGGTTAGGACTCTGCTCTCGCTACTGAGGGCCTGGGTTCAATTCCTGGTTAGGGAACTAAGATCCCACAAGCCATGCAGTGTGTTCTCCCCCACAAAACCACCTCCCAAAACAAAATGACTTTCAAACAGCAGTTTTTAATCCCAGGCTTTCATAGATATATGACCAATATGACCAGTGACTCCACACACAGAGAGCGAGTAGTCTTTCTCTAAGCATTATTTTCTGTAGAAACTTACGTTTGCCTTTGAGTACTTTATCTCTGAAACACTAAGTCTTTCCTGTCAGCTCTTGGATAATCTTTGTGCCGTATGGTACTTTAAGTAAACAGTATGTGGTGTTGCCAGTGGTAGTGAGTTTCCCAGGGGGAATTCTGACTCTGCTCTTCTTTCTTCATGCTACGCTTTGTCTTTCTTTAAAGACACCAGTTCCTTTTCCTTGCCAACAAATTCCCATCCCTTGCCTTGCAATGTTGATCAAAACTGAACCCAAAATGGAGATGTTGCCTCACAGAAACCCTGTGGTGAGATTCCTATTATATTAAGATACCTTCCGGCAGTCCCTCACTAAATATTTAGTGAATATTGAATTCCCAAGAGCACAGATACTTTGGAACAGGAGCATCTGGCCTCTATTTACCTCCCCAAAGATGGGACTGGAGGGACTAAACCCTCTTGGGGAGACTGTGGTGCCCAGGGCAGGACATTCACGAGTGCCCCGTCTCACAATTTGTGTTGTTTTTTATATTTTGTGGGCTTTCCTGCTTTGTTAAAATCTTTCAACTTCTCACTCTGTGCATCCATTCTTCTCCCAAATGTTTGATCATCTTTACAATCACTATCCTGAAATCTATCTAGGGTAGATGGCCTATATTCACTCCATTTATTTCGTCTTCTGGTTTCTATCTGTTTCCTTCATTTGGAGCATGTACCTCTATTGCCTCATTTTGCCTAGCTTCTGTTTGTATTTCTCTGTATCTGGTAGGTTAGTTATTTTTCCTGACTTTGGATAAGCAGCCTTTGTAGAAGATGTCTTACGCGTGCCAGCAATGCTCTCTCCTCTCATCACCATGGCTAGATGCTCTAGGGGTGTTCCAATGTGGGCTCTTCAGATCCTTGTTTGGTTGCAAGCTGACTCCTGTGGGTGATCTGGTAGGCTTGATTGGCCCCTGGTCAGATGGGGAAACAGTGGAAACAGTGTCAGACTTTATTTTTTGGGGCTCCAAAATCACCGCAGATGGTGATTGCAGCCATGAAATTAAAAGACGCTTACTCCTTGGAAGGAAAGTTATGACCAACCTAGATAGCATATTAAAAAGCAGAGACATTACTTTGCCAACAAAAGTCCATCTAGTCAAGGCTATGGTTTTTCCAGTGGTCATGTATGTATGTGAGAGTTGGACTGTGAAGAAAGCTGAGCACCGAAGACTTGATGCTTTTGAACTGTGGTGTTGGAGAAGACTCTTGAGAGTCCCTTGGACTGCAAGGAGATCTAGCCAGTCCAACCTAAAGGAGATCAGCCCTGGGATTTCTTTGGAGGGACTGATGCTGAGGCTGAAACTCCAGTACTTTGGCCACCTCATGTGAAGAGTTGACTCATTAGAAAAGACTCTGATGCTGGGAGGGATTGGGGGCAGTAGGAGAAGGGGACGACACAGGATGAGATGGCTGGATGGCATCACTGACTCGATGGACATGAGTCTAAGTGAACTCTGGGAGTTGGTGATGGACAGGGAGGCCTGGCGTGCTGTGATTCATGGGGTCACAAAGAGTCGGACACGACTGAGCAACTGAACTGACTGACTGACTGGTTGGTTGCCATACAATAGACAGTGTGGAGGAAGAGGGTGGGGAGTTTAAGGTGAAAAGAAAGGAGATGTGACAAAGTCTCAATAGGCAAGCTTTCTCCAGGGTGAAAGGACTCTAGATGACCTCCTTCCTTTTAGGCTCCTGGTATATTTTTACTTGAGAAGAAAGGATGAAACAGGATTGCATGTTGTTTACATTTAGCAAAGGAACATTTTCACACACAGAAATACAATGGTGTATGTATAATTTCATTTGACAACAATGTCAAAAGCAGAACTGCATGGATGTGAACTCAGGCCATTCTGTCTTCATCCCCTTCCCTCTCCTCCCCACCTCAATCATCACTGTGATGGATTCCGGGAGGAGTGCCCTTTTGGAAACCACACTATATGTATGATCTGTGTCCTTTCTCCTCCCCCTATACCCTTTGTCCCCCCATCCCCAGGCAAATTTTTTTTTTAATTTAATTTTTTGGATAGGTAACACATTCACATGTTTCAAACATTAAAATTAAGAAAGCTATAAAGCAAAAGACTGTCTTCCACCTTATCCCTCTTCATTTAGGTCCTTTCCTCCTCAACAAATAAACACTGTTCTTTCTTTTTTATCCTCTCAGATATATTTATGCATAAATCAGTCATGTAGATGCATTTTATTCCCCTTTATCTGTTACATACATGACAGCCTCTTTTACATACAGATATGGTATGTCTATTTGTATTCTTCTGTATGACTTTTCCATATTGATTCATTAAGAACTCCATATTTTGTTTTTCTTTTACAGAATATTTAATTGTATGGATTTACCACACTTGATGAAGTCAACTCTCTTTTGATAAACATTTAGGTGGCTTCTGATCTTTGGCTATTACAGACAATGTGTCATAAATAGCTTTTGTACAATATGTGAGTATATCTGGAAGATAAATTCTTAAAGTTGAAGGGTATGAGATTTAGCTTTTGTAGTCTAAGTGAAAAATGGTATTTCTTTATAATCTTAATTTTCATTTATTTTGTAATAGGCATTAAAAAAAGTTTAAGAGGTACTCATTTTCCTTCAATAAACTCTCTACATAGACATGTGCAACTTCTCTATTGGGTTGTTGATATTTCTTACTAATTTGTAGGGGACATCTTTAATATAGGTTAAAAAAGAGATATTAGGCCCAAAAATGAAGTCACATTTGCCAAGCCCCACATCACCAAACTGAGAATTAATACCTAACTTAATTACTGTTTCAAACTCTCCCAGAAGTGGAATCTTAAACCAGTCAGTCTGGAATTACCTGGTCAACACTAGTGAGGTAATCCACCTGCTAGACCCCTGTGTTCCTTCAAGGAAGGTGACCTTGCCACAAACAATCCAGTCTTTGCTAGTAACTTCCTTGATCCTGCTCCCTTCTGCCTATAAAAACCTTGCATTTTGTACAGCTTCTTAGAGCTCCTTTCTGTTTGCTAGCTGGGGTGCTGCCTGATTCATGAATAAAGCCAGTAAGATCTTTACAATGTATCAGTTGGATTTTGTTTTTGAACAGGGTGACATAAGTTGTAAACATTTTCCCTAATCTGTCATTATCTTCTGACTCTGTTTATGGTTTTTTTGGAGAGGAATGCATCTTTTAACAAATTTTAATTTTTATATAGTCAAAGATATCAGTCTTTGCTTTTGAGGGTTTTGGATTTTGTGTAATAGTTAGACCTAATCTGTTCTGAAGTTATAAACATTCTTCTGCATTCTACTGTAACATTTTTTTTATAAATTCATACTCATATTGATCTTGTAAAGGAGGAGAAACAATTTTCCCTCGACCTTTCTGAATTTTTGCTGAGACTCCTGTAATAAAAGACAGATTAACTAGGGAAAGACAAACACAAGTTTATTAACGTTTGTACCTCATGTGTATATGGGAGACATCCAGGGAAAAACGAGGAGCTCCCTGTAGTGGCTTAGAATTTAGAATTAAATGCCATCCTAACAGGGAAAGGGGACAGGAAATGGAGCCCTCCCAGGGGAGAGGAAGTGATTCTCAGGAGAGATGAATGCGCTTTTGGGAGAGTAGGTGGGAGGTATGGCAGCTTGTGACACAGTTTGTCTGGGTGCCATGTGGATGTCTAGTCTCCTCTCCTGTGAGGAGTCAATCCTCCCCAGTTGATGAGGCTCGGGGGAGGGGATTTGAGACAATTGAGTTCCTTTTGCAGGATCTGTCTTTAGGCAGATAAGGGGAGTTCAGAGAAAGCTTCTTCCTGTATTTGCTGTTTTTTAAGTGCCTTCAGCTCAACATAATCAATGCACCAAAGCATCATATTTTAACAAAGTCTTGTATTTGGGGGTGGCAGATCCTAAGCTCCCAGGGTTATATTTTAGGATAGGTATTCTGTTGTCTTTCAGTGTTTTTGTTTATACAGAATTTATTCTGTGTCGGTTTGCTTCCACATGGCTATCCAGTTATGCTGACACTGTGACACCACGAGTTGACTAGTCCTGTGTTTTTCTTTAGGTGTTGGGGACACCTCCTTATGGGTTGTGGCAGTCTCATTCCTGAGCAATGTGGGGTGCGGGGGTGGGGATGCTGACAAAGCAGACGCCCCAGGGCAGTTCTCCCATCTGCTGTGACAGCAGAGTAGGGGCTTTTCTCAGGTACTCAGGCCATCTTGCCTCAGAGACAGTCTGCTGTCCAGGGATGTGCTGGTTGGGGATCCCCAGCATTGCCTGCCCCACCCCCTCCCCCCTCTACTGGGAGTGCAGCAGCTCAGATTCACTGCACTCAGGGGTGGAATTAGGCTTTGGGCCTGAATAAATAATTAGAAACTGGCTGCTGAGAGAATGTCCCTGGTGATTGCTTGCTCTGGAATTTTGCTGGGTGGCACACAGAGTTTTATTACCCAATTAAAATGCAGCAGATTAAATCGTGCAAAAGGAAGATGGAGAGGGCCACTAAATCTGCCATGGA
The DNA here is from genome assembly GCF_029378745.1 of Bos indicus. Classification (NCBI taxonomy): domain Eukaryota; kingdom Metazoa; phylum Chordata; class Mammalia; order Artiodactyla; family Bovidae; genus Bos; species Bos indicus. The sequence goes on from NC_091768.1 coordinate 43,319,572, forward strand.
AAGGGCTGTGGAAGGCCCGCCTGAAAGGCATGAATTGATGATTCAGAGAGAATCGAGAAAAAGAGCAATCAGGTTTCGCCAAAAGAAATCACTAACCAAGCGTATTCTTGGAAGGTGACTGAATATTTGCCTTGGGGAGGGGTCGAAGGTGTTGACACCGGGGAAGAGTTTTTCAGGTTTCCTGTGAGGACCCTGGATGGAAGAGAAATAAAGAGCAGGTAAAGGCAACCAAAGTTAACACCATCCACCTCTGTAGTGAATAGTTTTGTGTAACATATAAACACTGAATACATATGGGTGATTTGGTGGTACCCATTGCCCAGCACTACATACTTAAATGATCAGATCACAGCCAGTTCTAAAATATTAGAAAAGTAAAATGAGGCAGAATTACCATATTAACTACACATTGAAAGGTAATTATATTTTTAAAAAGTTATTTTTAAATTTTTATTTTGGACTCTGCTGGGTCTTCGTTGTGGCGTGGGCTTTCTCTAGTTGCAGCCAATGGGAACTACTTTCTAGAAGCCTGGATTCTAGAGCAGGGGCTCAGTAGTTGTGGCTCATGGGCTCAGTTGCCCTGTGGCATGTGGGGTCTTCCCAGACCAGGGACTGAACCTGCTCCCTCTGCTTTGGCAGGCAGATTCTTAACCACCAGACCATCAGGGAGATCCTGTAATGGAATTTCTTGTGGTGTTAGTTTGCCAGGGCTCCCATAACAAAGGACCACAACTGGGTGACTTCTGCAACAACAGCTCTGGAGGCCGGAAGTCTGAGATCAAGGTGTCAGCAGGGTTGGTGCCCTCTGGGGGCTGGGAGGAAGGGATCTGGTCAAAGGTCTCTCTCCTTGCCTTGTGGATGGCCACCTCCTCCCTATATCTCTTCACATCCTCGTCCCTCTGTGTATGTCTTTGTCCAAATTTTCCCTTTTCTAAGGACCCCAGTCATATTGGACAGGTCCCACACTAATGGCCTCATTTTAACTTGATCATCTCTGTTAAGACTCTGTCTCCAAATGATCACATTCTCAGGTGGGAAGGGGATTCAGAGTTTAGCATGTGAATTTGGGGGGTCATATATTTGGTGGTGCTGGTTTAGTCGCTAAGTCATGTCTGACTCTTGTGAACCCAGAGGGTTGTGACTCAGAGGAGCCTGATGGCTACAGTCCATGGGGTCGCAATAGTCGGACACCATCACCAATTGTGTGCCCCCCTCCAAATTCATATGCTGAACTCTTAAACCCCCCTCCCACCTGAGAATGTGAGCATGTGGAGATAGAGTCTTAACAGAGATGATCAGGTTATAATGGGGTCATTAGAGATAGTAGCCTCCGTTCGCCACAACTAGAGAAAGCCTATGCCACAGTGAAGACCCAGCAGAGTCCAAAATAAAAATAAATAGTTTTTTTTAAATGAAATTACATTTCAATGTGTAGTTAATATGGTAATTCTGCCTCATCTTACTTTGCTAAAATTTTAGCACCCATACAATTCACACAGTTCAATCCATACACTCAACTAGCTTGAAAAAGAGCGATTTTCTTATTTATGTGTATCACACAGCTTCCTCCCCCGAGGGCCTATTGATACATCTTGTTCATGGTGTCTCACGGAGCTGCCTTGCAGGACTAGGTTTCAGCTCACTGGTGAGACCCTGTGACTGAAGCTCTAGATCATTTGCACGTGTTTGGTACTTGACGAAGGGAACAAGCATTGAATGTTCTTAACATAATGGTGAGGAGGTAACTATTTCTCTTTGGAGGAGATAAAGAGACCGGTGAGTCTCCCTCTGGCTTCCCTTTCCACCTTGCTTAGAGAGGCCAGATATTGTGTTTGAGACCAATTAGTCTGCAACTTGCACCTTCTGAAAGGAATATCAAGTATATCCATATGGAAATGTATCGCATACATGCAAGATTTTAGTTGAAACCATCCAGATGCACTCATCTGTCCTGGCCCCCTGGGCCTGCTACATGTCTAGCCTTGAACAAAATGGAGCCTATGCTCCATAGATACCATAGAAGTTGTCTTTGAATTGTGTCAACATTAATGTCCTTGCCTTTGTCCTGCAGCAAAGCAGATTAGTAATGAAGACAAAAGTCTCTGTGCCAGATGGTTCAGTCCCTGGAGCTTGACTATGAACCTCAGCCTGTATCTGTCAATAAGGACAAGGCTCACTCCCTAGCACATGAGGGCTGTGTCTGGCACAGACACAGGTCCCCTAGTCTAGGAGCCATGCTTGATTGCTGGTTGGTACAAATGGATTCCTTTCATTCATTCAGCAAATACTTCTTGAACTGTTGCTCTGCACTATTCACTTTTACAAATGATAGGAATAATAGGGATCAAAACAAAGACATCCATCCTCATGGACTCATGGACTTTACAATCCAGTCAGGCTAAACAGCATCAGAGATAAGGTGATAAATTCTGAAAACAAAAAAGCAGGGTAAGGGGATCAGGTATGTGGGGCCTGGGGCAGAGCTGAATTTTTTTTTTTTTGATAGGGGTCAGTTCAGTTTAGTCGCTCAGTTGTGTTCGACTCTTTGCGACCCCATGAATTACAGCACGCCAGGCCTCCCTGTCCATCACCAACTCCCGGAGTTCACTCAAACTCACATCCATCGAGTCGGTGATGCCACCCAGCCATCTCATCCTCTGTCATCACCTTCTCCTCCTGCCCCCAATCCCTCCCAACATCAGAGTCTTTTCCAATGAGTCAACTCTTCACATGAGGTGGCCAAAGTACTGGAGTTTCAGCTTTAGCATCATTCCTTTAGCATCACACCCAGGACTGATCTCCTTTAGAATGGACTGGTTGGATCTCCTTGCAGTCCAAGGGACTCTCAAGAGTCTTCTCCAACACCACAGTTCAAAAGCATCAATTCTTCGGTGCTCAGCTTTCTTCACAATCCAACTCTCACATCCATACATGACCACTGGAAAAACCATAGCCTTGACTAGATGGACTTTTGTTGGCAAAGTAATGTCTCTGCTTTTTAATATGATATCTAGGTTGGTCATAACTTTCCTTCCAAGGAGTAGGTGTCTTTTAATTTCATGGCTGCAGTCACCATCTGCAGTGATTTTGGAGCCCAGAAAAATAAAGTCTGACACTGTTTCCACTGTTTCCCCATCTATTTCCCATGAAGTGATGGGACCAGATGCCATGATCTTAGTTTTCTGAATGTTGAGCTTTAAGCCAACTTTTTCACTCTCCTCTTTCACTTTCATCAAGAGGCTTTTGAGTTCCTCTTCACTTTCTGCCATAAGGGTGGTATCATCTGCATATCTCAGGTTACTGATATTTCTCCCGGCAATCTTGATTTCAGCTTTTGCTTCTTCCAGCCCAGCGTTTCTCATGATGTACTCTAGAATACATAACACATAGAAGTTAAATAAGCAGGGTGACAATATACAGCCTTGACGTACTCCTTTTCCTATTTGAAACCAGTCTGTTGTTCCATATCCAGTTCTTACTGTTGCTTCCTGACCTGCATACAGATTTCTCAAGAGGCAGGTCAGGTGGTCTGGTATTCCCATCTCTTTCAGAATTTTCCACTGTTTATTGTGATCCATACAGTCAAAGGCTTTGGCATAGTCAATAGAGCAGAAATAGATGTTTTTCTGGAACTCTCTTGCTTTTTCCATGATCCAGTGGATGTTGGCAATTTGATCTCTGGTTCCTCTGCCTTTTCTAAAACCAGCTTGAACATCAGGAAGTTCACAGTTCACATAGTGCTGAAGCCTGGCTTGGAGAATTTTGAGCATTATTTTACAAGCGTGTGATATGAGTACAGTTGTGCTGTAGTTTGAGCAGTCTTTGGCATTGCCTTTCTTTGGGATTGGAATGAAAACTGACCTTTTCCAGTCCTGTGGCCACTGCTGAGTTTTCCAAATTTGCTGGTATGGTGAGTGCAGCACTTTCACAGCATCATCTTTTAGGATTTGAAATAGCTCAACTGGAATTCCTGACAGAATGTGGTCCATTGGAGAAGGGAATCGCAAACCACTTCAGTATTCTTGCCTTGAGAACCCCATGAACAGTGTGAAAAGGCAAAATGATAGGATACTGAAAGAGGAACTCCCCAGGTCGGTAGGTGCCCAATATGCTACTGTAGATCAGTGGAGAAATAACTCCAGAAAGAATGAAGGGATGGAGCCAAAGCAAAAACAATACCCAGTTGTGGATGTGACTGGTGATAGAAGCAAGATCCAATGCTGCAAAGAGCAATATTGCATAGGAACCTGGAATGTCAGGTCCATGAATCAAGGCAAATTGGAAATGGTCAAACAGGAGATGGCAAGAGTGAACGTCTGATTCTAGGAATCAGAGAACTAAAATGGACTGGAATGGGTGAATTTAACTCAGATGACCATTATATCTACTACTGCGGGCAGGAATCCCTTGGAAGAAATGGAGTAGCCATCGTGGTCAACAAGAGAGTCCGAAATGCAGTACTTGGATGCAATCTCAAAAACAACAGAATGATCTCTGTTCGTTTCCAAGGCAAACCATTCAATATCACAGTAACCCAAGTCTATGCCCCAACCCGTAACGCTGAAGAAGCTGAAGTTGAATGGTTCTATGAAGACCTACAAGACCTTTTAGAACTAACACCCAAAAAAGATGTCCTTTTCATTATAGGGGACTGGAATGCAAAAGTAGGAAGTCAAATAACACCTGGGGTAACAGGCAAATTTGGCCTTGGAATACAGAATGAAGCAGGGCAAAGGCTAATAGAGTTTTGCCAAGAGAACGCACTGGTCATAGCAAACACCCTCTTCCAACAACACAAGAGAAGACTCTATACATGGACATCACCAGATGGTCAACACTGAAATCAGATTGATTATATTCTTTGCAGCCAAAGATGGAGAAGCTCTATACAGTCAGCAAAAACAAGACTGGGGGCTGACTGTGGCTCAGATCATGAACTCCTTATTGCCAAATTCAGACTTAAATTGAAGAAAGAGGGAAAACCACTAGACCATTCAGGTATGACCTAAATCAAATCCCTTATGATTATACAGTGGAAGTGAGAAATAGATTTAGGGGACTAGATCTGATAGAGTGCCTGATGAACTAGGGACTGAGGTTTGTGACATTATACAGGAGACAGGGATCAAGACCATCCCCATGGAAAAGAAATGCAAAAAAGCAAAATGGCTGTCTGGGGAGGCCTTATAAATAGCTGTGAAAAGAAGAGAAGTGAAAAGCAAAGGAGAAAAGGAAAGATATAAGCATCTGAATGCAGAGTTCCAAAGAATAGCTAGAAGAGATAAGAAAGCCTTCTTCAGCGATCAATGCAAAGAAATAGAGGAAAACAACAGAACAGGAAAGACTAGAGATCTCTTCAAGAAAATTAGAGATACCAAGGGAACATTTCATGCAAAGATGGGCTTGATAAAGGACAGAAATGGTATGGACCTAACAGAAGCAAAAGATATCAAGAAGAGGTGGCAAGAATACACAGAACTGTACAAAAAAGATCTTCATGACCCAGATAATGACGATGGTGTGATCACTGACCTAGAGCCAGACATCCTGGAATGTGAACTCAAGTGGGCCTGAGGAAGCATCACTACAAACAAAGCTAGTGGAGGTGATGAAATTCCAGTTTGATAGGGGTTGGTCTCATTAAGAAGGTGATATCTGAGCAAAGATTTGAAGGAGTGGAGGAAGTTAGCCTTGTGGCTGTAGAGACCAGTGTTTCAGCAGAGAGAGCAAGTCCTTTAGCTGGTGTGTGCCCAGTAAGCATGCAGAAGAACGAAGAGGACATTGTGGCTGCAGGGGGAGTTCTCCAAACAGAGAAGAGCAGGTGAAGTGGGTGTGGCAGAACACATCCTTCTAGGCCTTTAAAAGGGTTTTCGCTTTTGTCTTAACAGAAAGGAAATCCATTTCAGCATTTTAAGCATTGGAGATAAATGAGCTGAATTATTTTGTATCTTGTTAGAAAGTATATAAGGATCATTCTGGCTGTTCTGCTGAGAATAGGTTGTAGGAAGGTGAGGGGAGAAGCGGGGACACCAGTTGGGAGCCCTTGCGGTTACCTAGGATGACGGATGCTCTGACTGGGAGGAGCCATGGTCCAGGCAAGTGGTCAGGTTCTGGAGGTATTTGGAAGGTAGAGCCTAGAGGATTTCCTGATAGATTGGACACTGGATTGAGGGGAAAGGAGCCATGGAGGACACTAAGAGTTTGGCCTGGGTATCTGGAAGGATGGAGTTGCCACCAGCTAAGAAGGAGTGGGCTGTGGGTAGTGCAGTTTACAGGGGAGGGTCAGGAGTTCAATGCTGGATAAACGGAGTGTAAGACGCTCATTAGTTCTCATCAGAACCAAGCAGAGACTAATAAGTACACTATGACCTCATCACTCAGTCCTGGAAATATTTAAATAAGTACTATTCCAAAAGGCAAAGTAGATAGATATGTTTGCCTCCCCTGAACACCACATTTAATGTTTTGAAATCCTGACCCCTAGAGGTGATGACTTTAGGAGGTGGGTCCTTTCAGAGGTGCTTAGGTCATGAGGGTGGAGCCCTTGGGTGGGATTAATGCTCTTATAAAGAACACCTCACAGAGCTCCCTAGCCCCTTCTACCCTGGGAGGATGCAGCAAGAAATCTGAGATCTGATCTGGAGGAAGGCCTCACCTGACCATGCTGGCACTCTGGTCTCTGACCTCCAGGCTCCAGAACTGTGAGCAGTGAATTTCTGCTCTTTGTAAACCACCCTTGTGGCTTGGTATTTGTATTGTTTTGTTTTGTTTTTGGTTACAGCATCCTGAATGGACTAGGACAGGTGGATAGAGAAATAGGAAATTGCTTTCTTTATTCTGGTCTCTTAAAGGACATCTAAGGAGGTCTAAGTTATAATTCCCAGCAGTCTTTCCCACGTCTCTCTCCTTCCTCCTCAAACTCCGCTGTAATTCACACTCTCAGGTGTCTCTCCATGGCTACTACATTCCTTCCACTCCTCCTCTGGAGTCTCAGGTTGTAGACTGACTAAGTCTCTTTGAACTTGAAGGGTAACAGAGTATGCCACCCCTAGCTGTACCACATGGCATAAAGGATAGTTTGAGTTGAAGGCAGTTGAGAAGAAACAGATGCAAGAAAAGTTCTCTGGCCTCTTCCTATTTGCCTAAATGCAAGACATTTACCATGAAGGACAGAAGTTGATCACCTGAGACAACTCTAGAGCCCAATCAACCCAGGGTCAGCACCCAAGGAATCTCCATAACAAACCTTGCTGATGCTGCTGCTGCTAAGTCGCTTCAGTCGTGTCTGACTCTGTGCGACCCCATAGACGGCAGCCCACCAGGCTCCCCCGTCTCTGGGATTCTCCAGGCAAGAATACTGGAGTGGGTTGCCATTTCCTTCTCCAATGCATGAAAGTGAAAAGTGAAAGTGAAGTCTCTCAGTCGTGTCTGACTCTAGCAACCCCATGGACTGCAGCCTACCAGGCTCCTCCATCCATGGGATCTTCCAGGCAAGAGTACTGGAGTGGGGTGCCATTGCCTTCTCCATTGCTAATACTAGTACTCATCTAACATTACTTTCCCCGTATGTTTGCCTTCCTGCAATTTACCACCCCTAAAAACTCAAGGTCCTTTTCCTTTGTCTTGTCACTGCTCTAAAATGTATTGTTCTTTTATTAAGATGCTATATAAGCCCAAGTTCTAATCAGCACTTTGAGTTACTCATTGTTGACTGTTCCCATGTGTATGCATGAAGCACATGTTCACAAACTTCTGTTTTTGGTTTTCTCTTAATCTGTTTTTGGTCAGTCTAATTTACAAAGCTCCAGCTGGAGAACCTGGAAAGGTAGAAGGAAGACTGTTTGGTTTCTCCCCCACAAACTCTTTCCATCCTCCTTTGGCTTCCCCATCACACAAAGTCCAGGAAGAAATGTGTCACAGGTGGCTTGTCCTCAGAGGCTGGGGTACAGCTTGGAAGAAGGGACTAGAATGTTGAGACTCACAGAGTAGATTAAGGGAGCAGACAAGTTGGAAAACTCACCAGGGTTGATACATGTTGCCCTCCCATGCATGCGGGTGTGGAATGCATAGTGGCCCTTGGCCTGGATCATCTCCCGTCACCTTTATAGCCACATCTGGATAAGATCAGGAGAAGCACTCACAAGATTACATAAATGTTAGCTATTTTACACTTTGCACTTAAGAAATAATACTTTTAAGCTCCTCACCTCTCTCTCCACCAGTAACGAATAATAATTTTCATGAGTTCATCATTACTTAGATTCATAAAGTGATTCTTATGTACCCTGATAAAAAGTAAGGACCTGCAGTCCTGTTACCAGCAAACCATTCATTCAACATTTATTAAATGTATTATTTGGGCTAGGGCCTGAGCTGCATACCAAGATGAGTAGGTGAATTGAATCAGCTCTTGGGGTGTGTGTGGTGGTGAAGGGGTCAGATAATGTCAATATCCAGTAGTAGGAGCTGTGATGGAAGGGCTTCATCCAAAGCTGGGAGCCATGCTCCCCCCAGCTGAGGGGTGGGCCAAAAAGAATTACCCAGGAATTTGCATCTTTAAAAAAAGTCTTAATGTGGAATTTAAGTAAACTCATTGGGACATCATTCAAAGATTCTAGCTGCCCCTGTCTCTACTCTCTGGGTTCCATGCCCACAGGTTGATTACTGCTGATGGCCTGTTTCATTGCCGTCATTCCTCACCAGGCTCTAGCTTCAGAATGCCAGATGGGCCTGTCTCCTTCACCACTACATCCCCAAGACTTCAGGGGGCTCAGGAATTGGATGACTGTTGAATGAATGGATGGAGAGATAAATGATTCCCTTATTAATAGAATTATATTATTCATTGTTTTGAGTACATGCACAACTTTTTTTTTTAAATTAATTAATTAATTATTTTTACTTTATAATATTGTATTGGTTTTGCCATACATTGACATGAATCCACCATGGGTGTACCTGTGTTCCGTATCCTGAACCCCCCTCCCACCTCCCTCCCTCCCAATCCCATCCCTCTGGGTCATCCCAGCACGCACAACTTTTAAAAGTACAACATGTTCACTACTGAGATGTTTCTTTTTTCCCCAATTTTAAAGATTGAAATATTTATAATGTTGTGTTAATTTTTGCTGAACAGCAAAATGATTCAGTTATACACACACACACACATATATATTCTTTTTAAATCTTCTTTTCCATTGTGGTTTATCATAAGATATTGAATACAGTTCTCTGTGTTATATAGAACCTTGTTATCCTTTCTATACATAAAAGCTTACATGTGCTAACACCAACCTCTTTTTTTTTTTTTTTTTCTTTTTCTTTTTTTTTTTAATTTTATTTTATTTTTAAACTTTACATAATTGTATTAGTTTTGCCAAATATCAAAATGAATCCACCACAGGTATACATGTGTTCCCCATCCTGAACCCTCCTCCCTCCTCCCTCCCCATACCATCCCTCTGGGTCGTCCCAGTGCACCAGCCCCAAGCATCCAGTATCGTGCATCGAACCTGGACTGGCAACTCGTTTCTTACATGATATTTTACATGTTACAATGTCATTCTCCCAAATCTTCCCACCCTCTCCCTCTCCCACAGAGTCCATAAGACTGTTCTATACATCAGTGTCTCTTTTGCTGTCTCGTACACAGGGTTATTGTTACCATCTTTCTAAATTCCATATATATGCGTTAGAATACTGTATTTATGTTTTTCCTTCTGGCTTACTTCACTCTGTATAATAGGCTCCAGTTTCATCCATCTCATTAGAACCGATTCAAATGTATTCTTTTTAATGGCTGAGTAATACTCCATTGTGTATATGTACCACAGCTTTCTTATCCATTCATCTGCTGATGGACATCTAGGTTGCTTCCATGTCTTGGCTATTATAAACAGTGCTGCGATGAACATTGGGGTACACGTGTCTCTTTCCCTTCTGGTTTCCTCAGTGTGTATGCCCAGCAGTGGGGTTGCTGGATCATAAGGCAGTTCTATTTCCAGTTTTTTAAGGAATCTCCACACTGTTCTCCATAGTGGCTGTACTAGTTTGCATTCCCACCAACAGTGTAAGAGGGTTCCCTTTTCTCCACACCCTCTCCAGCATTTATTATTTGTAGACTTTTGGATCGCAGCCATTCTGACTGGTGTGAAATGGTACCTCATAGTGGTTTTGATTTGCATTTCTCTGATAATGAGTGATGTTGAGCATCTTTTCATGTGTTTGTTAGCCATCTGTATGTCTTCTTTGGAGAAATGTCTATTTAGTTCTTTGGCCCATTTTTTGATTGGGTCGTTTATTTTTCTGGAGTTGAGCTGTAGGAGTTGCTTGTATATTTTTGAGATTAGCTGTTTGTCAGTTGCTTCATTTGCTATTATTTTCTCCCATTCTGAAGGCTGTCTTTTCACCTTGCTAATAGTTTCCTTTGATGTGCAGAAGCTTTTAAGGTTAATTAGGTCCCATTTGTTTATTTTTGTTTTTATTTCCAATATTCTGGGAGGTGGGTCATAGAGGATCCTGCTGTGATGTATGTCGGAGAGTGTTTTGCCTATGTTCTCCTCTAGGAGTTTTATAGTTTCTGGTCTTACGTTTAGATCTTTAATCCATTTTGAGTTTATTTTTGTGTATGGTGTTAGAAAGTGGTCCAGTTTCATTCTTTTACAAGTGGTTGACCAGATTTCCCAGCACCACTTGTTAAAGAGATTGTCTTTAATCCATTGTATATTCTTGCCTCCTTTGTCGAAGATAAGGTGTCCATATGTGCGTAACACCAACCTCTTATTCCATTCCTCCCTCAACCCCCTTCCCCTCGGCAACCACAGGGTGTTCTCTATGTCCATGATCCTGTTTCTGTTTCATAGATGGTTTCATTTGTGTCATATTTTAGATTCTACATAAAAGTGATATCATATGGCATTTGTCTTCCTCTTTCTGCCTTCACTTAGTATGATAAGCTCTAGTTGCATTCATGTTGCTGCAAATGGCATTATTCCATTCTTTTGTAAATGGTTAAATAGTATTCCATTGTACATGTGTACCACATCTTTAGCCATTCACCTGTCAATGGACATTTTGGTTGTTTCCATGTCTTGGCTGTCATGACTAGTGTTGCTATCAACTTAGGGGTGCATATATCTTTTTGAATTATAGTTTTGTCTGGATATATGCCTAGGAGTGGGACTGCTGGATCATAGAGTAATTCTGTTTTCAGTTTCCTGAGGAACCTCCACACTGTTTTCTGAAGTGGTTGCACCAACTTAACGCTTCCACCAACAGTGTTAGGAGGGTTCCTTTTTCTCTACACCCTTTCCAGCATTTATTATTTGTATACTTTTTAATGATAGCCATTCTGACTGGTGTGAGATGCTACCTTACCGTAGTTTTGTGAGATTATTCTTTCTTATTTAACTTTTTAAAACATCATTTTAGTGAGAGAATTTTTTTCAGTGCAGTGTCAATCAGTTCAGTCGCTCAGTCATGTCCAACTCTTTGAGACCCCATGAACCGCAGCATGCCAGGCCTCCCTGTCCATCACCAACTCCCGGAGTTTACCTAAACTTATGTCCATTGAGTCGGTGATGCCATCCAACCATCTCATCCACTGTTGTCCCCTTCTCCTCCTGCCCTCAATCATTCCCAGCATCAGGGTCTTTTCCAATGAGTTAGCTCTTCGCATCAGGTGGCCAAAATATTGGAGTTTCAGCTTCAACATCAACCCCTCCAGTGAACATCCAGGACTGATCTCCTTTAGGATGGACTGGCTGGGTCTCCTTGCAGTCCAAGGGACTCTCAAGAGTCTCCTCCAACACCACAGTTCAAAAGCATCAATTCTTCAGCGCTCAGCTTTCTTTATAGTCCAACTCTTACATCCATACATGACTACTGGAAAAACCATAGCCTTGACTAGATGGACCTTTGTTGACAAAGTAATATCTCTGCTTTATAATATGCTGTCTGCTGCTGCTGCTAAGTCGCTTCAGTCGTGTCTGACTCTGTGTGACCCCATAGACGGCAGCCCACCAGGCTCCTCCATCCCTGGGCTTCTCCAGGCAAGAACACTGAAGGCCATTGCCTTTTCCAAATATGCTGTCTAGGTTGGTCATAACTTTCCTAACAAGGAGTAAGAGTCTTTTAATTTCATGGCTGCAGTCACCATCTGCAGTGTTTTTGGAGCCCAGAAAAATAAAGTCTGTCACTGTTTCCACTGTTTCCCCATCTATTTGCCATGAAGTGATGGGACCACTTCATGCCATGATTTTAGTTTTCTGAATGTTGAGCTTTAAGCCAACTTTTTCACTCTCCTTTTTCACTTTCATCAAGAGGCTTTTGAGTTCCTCTTCACTTTCTGCCATAAGGGTGGTGTCATCTGCATATCTGAGGTTATTGATATTTCTCCCGGCAATCTTGATTCCAGCTTGTGCTTCCTCCAGCCCAGTGTTTCTCATGATGTACTCTGCATAGAAGTTAAATAAGCAGGGTGACAATATACAGCCTTGACGTACTCCTTTTCCTATTTGGAACCAGTCTGTTGTTCTATGTCCAGTTCTAACTGTTGCTTCCTGACCTGCATACAGGTTTCTCAGAGGCAGGTCAGGTGATCTGGTATTCCCATCTCTTTCAGAATCTTCCACAGTTTATTGTGATCCACACAGTTTTCAGTGCAACCACATCATTAATCAGTGAGAGTCAGCTGGAAATGAGATTTGCGTCAGATCTTATAGTTATTTTGGGGGAAAAATATTGTGTCAAACCAGGGCTATCTTATTCTTATCTTTACTTTAATCTAAAGAACTGTGGTGTTGGAGAAGACTCTTGAGAGTCCCTTGGACTGCAAGGAGATCCAACCAGTCCGTTCTGAAAGAGATCAGCCCTGGGTGTCCTTTGGAAGGAATGATGCTAAAGCTGAAACTCCAGTACTTTGACCACCTCATGAGAAGAGTTGACTCATTGGAAAAGACTCTGATGCTGGGAGGGATTGAGGGCAGGAGGAAAAGGGGACAACAGAGGATGAGATGACTGGATGGCATCACCGACTCGATGGACGTGACTTTGAATGAACTCTGGGAGATGGTGATGGACAGGGAGGCCTGGCATGCTGCGATTCATGGGGTCGCAAAGAGTCAGACACGACTGAGCAACTGAACTGAACTGAAAGATATATATAAAGTTTTTTAAAAAGAAAGAAAATGTTCTAGGCTCAATTTATTTAACAATGTAATTGCATTTTCTCATTATGAATATTACATAAACTCATATAGAAAATTAAAAAGAAAACATATTTTGATGTATTTTCCTCCAATAATTTTTTTTCTTTTACAACCATGCTCATTTTAAATAAAATTTTCAAGTGGTGAAGGGTAAATTTTTGGGAACTGGCCTGATTGCACTCTAAAATGACTTAAGATTTGGAGAGATTTCTCCAAACAAGAAAGTAAGGCAGTATAATTAAATGGGTGCAATAACTGGGTCAAACCAGGGTAATAAAATCCTCCACACAGTGAAAATAAAGCCTAAAGTGATACTCAACAAATAGAACATAAACAGAGGCTGCTATGGCTGGTACTAGAGGTGAAGGAGGAACTAGAAGCCCCACTGGCTGTTTATGTATATTCCAGCTAAGAATCACCCTCACTCATCTGTTGGAATCACCCAGATACCCAGGTGGCAGAGGGAAACATTAGGAGAACAAACATACAGTGGAGGAGTTAATCATTCATTTGTATCAAATTAATATATGGAAGTGAATTAAAATAAGTCTCTGAGACTGATTGCATCTATCTTTGTGTCAGCATGGGAATCAGAGAGCCAGGAATCTAAGCTGTTCCTCAAATCAAGTTACTGATCACAGGAGACAGGCCATGTTACAAATGTGGTCAGTTGACGTTGAGAAAAACCCAGGTACCTGTAAGATAGCAAATCTTCTGAAAAAGAAAAGGAAAATTCTGTTTTGGTGGCCACCATTTTCAGAGCACCCTCTCCCCTGTCCCCAGCCCCCTGCCAACTTCCATGGACTTTATTAGGTTTGTTGAAGAGGCAAAAATTTTCCTTTACCCTCTTAGTGACTCTGGCTGGGTCTGAAAATTAAGTTGGGCTTCCCAGGTGGCTCTAGTGGTAAAGAAGCTGCTTGCCAATGCAGGAGACATAAGAGAAATGGGTTTGATTCCTGTGTCGGGAAGATCCCCTGGGGGAGGGCATGGCAACCCACTCCAGTATTCTTACCTGGAGAATACCATGAACAGATGAGCCTGGCAGGCTATAGCCAATGGTGTCGCAAAGAGTCGGACACAGCTGAGGTGACTTAGCATTTAGCAAAACATTAATAGGAGAAAAGCATCCAAATTTTGCCTTTATGTATGTGTGGGAGCCTTCACAGGGAAATGAAAACCACCAAGGCAGTGAAGCCTAAGTGTTTTATGTACTAGGTTGAGCAGAGAGTAATAATTATGAGAAAGTAACTATACGAGGAGACTAAAGGAAGATAAGGGTTATTTTAACAAGGTTTCTTTGTTCCAATACTTCTTCTCCTGTACTTGCCATCTCTGAAGAAAAGAATGTTCTCTTCCTCCAGGTTCAGGCAGGATATGTTCCATACAGGAGTTCTGTCTCCTGTCCTCAAGAAGGAAACAGTAAATCAGGGAGTCTTTCTTACACCTGTTGCTTTTCAAGTGCCTTTAGCTCAAAAATAATCAAAATGTCAAATTGACATATTTGGGGGCAGCATGTTCTGAACCCATTCCTTCAGCCCTGTGTTGCCCTTAGTCTCACTCTGGGGAACCCAGGTGGGCTCTAGAGGGATACACAAGGTGATGGTAATCATCTGCAGGAGGGCGGGGGTATGTGAGGCAGTCAAATGGCCGTAAGAGTAAGGATCACTCAGGGAATTCCTTGGTGGGGCAGTGGTTAGGACTCCGTGCTTCACTGCTGAAAGTGAAAGTCGCTCAGTCATGTCCGACTCTTTGCGACCCCGTGGACTATACAGTCCATGGAATTCTCCAGGCCAGAATACTGAAGTGGGTAGCCTTTCCCTTCTCCAGGGGATCTTCCCAACCCAGGTATCGAACTCGTGTCTCCCACATTCATGGATTCTTTACCAACTGAGATATCAGGGAAGTGGGCATAGCCAAAAAAAAAAAGAGTAAGAATCACTCAAATTTCTGCCCATTGTGCCTCTCCTGATTCATTTACCTGGCCTTCAGGGGAGTCTGAGCCTGGCAGCAGTTCCCTTGGTTCCACTAACTCTGGCCTGTGTTGACGGGTACGGCTGTAGCCTTGCTATAAGTGGCCATTAGAGTTAGGGTTAGGGTATATAAGCCCTCACCCCTCTGCTGCCCTATGACTTTTTCATTTCCCTTGTAAGGGAGTACAGATTTTATTCATCTCATAACTTTAAAAAAATAACCAAGCTGAAACCATTTACCTCAGATTGGGACTTGAACCTATGTGCTGGGACTTGAACCCAGTCAAAACCCAGTTTGGGACTTGAACCTACGTGGCTTGGACTTGAACCCAGCCAAAACCCACGGTACCTGGTTTCAGGGCCTAATAAAGCTCAGGTTCTTGATGTCTCAACACAGAAAGAATTCAGTGGGAGACAAAGTGATAGGTAAGAAGTGGATTTATTCAGATACAGAGAGAATCACACTCCACAGACAGAATGTGGGCCATCGCACAGGGAGAGTGTGTCTGTGAAATGTGGCGAGGTCAGTTTTTATAGGCTGGGTAATTTCATATAGTAGAAACTGAAGAAGAACTAAAGAGACTCTTGATGAAAGTGAAAGAGGAGAGTGAAGAAGTTGACTTAAAGCTCAACGTTCAGAAAACTAAGATCATGGCATCTGGTCCCGTCACTTCACGGCAAATAGATGGGAAAACAGTGGAAACAGTATCAGACTTTATTTTTTTGGGCTCCAAAATCACTGCAGATGGTGATTGTAGCCATAAAATTAAAAGATGCTTGCTCTTTGGAAGAAAAGTTATGATCAACCTAGACAGCATATTAAAAAGCAGAGACATTACTTTGTCAACAAAGGTCTGTCTAGTCAAAGCAATGGTTTTTCCAGTGGTCATGTATGGATGTGAGAGTTGGACTGTGAAGAAAGCTGAGTGCTGAAGAATTGATGCTTTTGAACTGTGGTGTTGGAGAAGACTCTTGAGAATCCCTTGGACTGCAGGGAGATCCAACCAGTCCATCCTAAAGGAAATCAGTCCTAAATATTCATTGGAAGGACTGATGCTGAAGCTGAAACTGCAATACTTTGGCCACCTCATGCAAAGAACTGACTCATTTGAAAAGACCTTGATGCTGGGAATGATTGAGGGCAGGAGGAGAAGGGGACAATAGAGGATGAGAAGGTTGGATGGCATCCCCAACTCAATGGACATGAGTTTGAGTAAAATTCTAGGAGTTGGTGATGGACAGGGAGGCCTGGCGTGCTGCAGTCCATAGGGTCACAAAGAGTCAGATACTGAGCGACTGAACTGAAATTTCATATGTTAATGAGTGGGAGGATTATTTCAAGTATTTTGGGGAAGGGGTAGAAACTTCCAGGATTTGGGCCACTGCCCACTCCTTGGTCTTTTGACAGTGCCTTGAAACTGCCATGGCACCCCGGGGTGTGTCATTTCACTTGCTGATTGAAGAGCAAGGTCTAGTCTTGTCTGCGTGTCTTGGTCCCATTTGACTCTAATTGGCTTATGTTGTGTCCTTGGGCTATGTCATTCTTTCAAAAGTTGTGTCCTGCCCCTTTCCCTCCTGTTACAAAACCACAACAAAACAAAAACCACCCTAACTCCTATTGATACCATGGCAAAATATTCATAGGAGCCAAGTTTCCTCCAGACAAACAAGGACATTCTCTTACAAACCATATGACAACCATCAACATCAGGAACTTAACAGAGATGGATCATATCCAAAGGAAAATTTTCTTTTACTATTTTATATTTGAATGGTGGTGGGAGGGTGGTCTGTGAATGAACTCACAATAGACAGATTAACAGGATAAGTCTGTTTATGCATGTGGGAGCTTTCAGCTTTAAGAGGCAACTTAAACAGCTGGAGGTAAGGGTTTACATATCAACTTAGTGAGGGGGGTGGTAGTGGTGATTGGGGCTTCAAAGGATGGAAGGTTGGGATAAAGCTTGTTTACACTATCTTTTGGTGCCCAAGGTCAGGTCTCTGACTGGAAGTCTCCTTGGAGAGGGGCTGACTCTCATAAAGCCATGTGTTAGATAAGGGAAGTTCAGATAAGAGTTCTTTCCAGTTGGTTGTAGGGTAAATGTTCCCACCTTGAAGTAATCTTTGTGTCATTCACGTGGGCTTTAAGTCCCATGAATAATACCATCTAATCCAGAGTCACCATTCAGATTTCACAGGCTGCCCTAACAGTGTCCTTCAGAGCAAAAGATTTCAATTCAGGAGCATCCACTGCATTTAGTTGTCATATCTCTTTGACTTTCTTCAATCTAATCATTGTTTCTGAAGAATGGTTTTAAAGATTTCAGACCATATATTATGGCAAAGGGGCTTCCCTGGTGGCTCAGATGGTAAACAATCTGCCTGCAATGCAGGAGGCCCAGGTTTGATCTCTGGGTTGGGAAGATCCCCTGGAGAAGGAAATGGCAACCCACTCCAGTATTCTTCCCTGGGAAAATCCCATGGACAGAGGACCCTGGCTGGCTACAGTCCATGGGGTCGCAAGAGTCAGACACGGCAGCGACTAAGCCACCATATTATGGCAAAATTTAATTAGCATATTTTAATTCATCTATTTACTCCTCTGTCTGGAGAAGGAAATGGCAACCCACTCCAGTACTCTTACCTGGAAAATTTCATGGATGGAGGAGCCTGGTAGGCTATAGTCCATGGGGTCTCAAAGAGTTGGACATGACTGAGTGACTTCACTTTCTTTCTTTCTGTAGTTCCTTTTGGAGAAGGAAATGGCAACCCACTCTAGTGTTCTTGCCTGGAGAAGCCCATGGACAGTGAAGCCTGGTGGACTGCAGTCTGTAGGGTTGCAAAGAGTCGGACACGACTGAGCAACTAACACACACACACCCTCATCTGTAAGGGAAGGAAAAAAATTCTTGTCCCTCTGTCCTTCAAAATTTTTGGTTGGGCCCTTGTAACAAAATGCAGATTAACTAGAGAAAAACAGAAGTTTATTAATGTGTATGTCTCCTAGAAGGGAGAAACTCAAAGAAAGAGAAACTGAAGGAGGTGGCTTAGAACTCTGGTTTACATACTACCTTCAACAAAGAAGAACACATTTATAGAGAAATAACTGGAAAAAGAAAGTGGTTTTAGGTTTCCAAGGGTGGCAAACAGTGGGAAGGTAAATACATGATAGAAAACTTAATGAAGTGAGTTGTTTGCAGATTCCTCTTATGCCATCTGATAAGGGTCTGTCTTCAGAGATGGAGAATCTATATCCTGCCTTCATGCAGAACAGGAGAAGGTTTCAGAGACCTTTTCCTGCATTTGCTGCTTCTTAAATGCCTTCATTTTAAATAGTTCGGCTAGAATTCCAGGTGAGCTACTTAAAGTCCTAAATGATGATGCTGTTAAAGTGTTGTGCTCAATATGTCAGCAAATTTGGAAAGCTCAGCAGTGGCCAAAGGACTGGAAAAGGTCAGTTTTCATTCCAATCCCAAAGAAGGGCAGTGTCAAAGAATGTTCAAACTATCAGACAATTGTGCTCATTTCGCATACTAGCAAGGTTATGCTCAAAATCCTTCAAGCTAGGCTTCAACAGTATGTGAACTGAAAACTTCCAGATGTACAAGCTGGGTTTAGAAAAGGCAGAGGAGCCAGAGATCAAATTGCCAACATTCATTGGATCATAGAAAAAGCAAGAGAACTCCAGAAAAGAATCTGCTTCATTGACTACACTAAAGCCTTTGACAGTGTGGATCACAACAAACTGGAAAATTTTTAAGAAGATGAGAATAGCAGACCACCTTACCTGCCTCCTGAGAAACCTGTATGCAGGTCAAGAAGCAACAGTTAGAACCAGACATGGAACAACAGACTGGTTCAAAATTAGGAAAGGAGTACATCAAGACTGTATATTGTTATCCTGGTTATTTAACTTCTATGCAGAATACATCGTGCAAAATACCAGGCTGCTTAAAGCACAAGCTGAAATCAAGATTGCCTGGAGAAATATCAATAACCTCAGATATGCAGATGATACCTGTCTAATGGCAGAAAGTGAAGAAGAACCAAAGAACCTCCTGATGAAGGTGAAAGAGGAGAGTAAAAAAGCTGGTTTAAAACTCAACATTCAAAAAATGAAGGTCATGGGATCTGGTCCCATCACTTCATGGCAAATAGAAGGTGAGAAAGTGGAAACAGTGGCAGATTTTATTTTATTGAGCTCCAAAGTCACTGTGGATGGTGACTGCAACCATAAGATTAAAAGACACTTGCTCCTTGGAAAGAAAGTTATGACAAACTTAGATAGCATATTAAAAAGCATAGATGTCACTTTTCTAACAAAGGTCCATATAGTCAAAGCTATGGCTTTTCTAGTAGTCATGTATGGATGTAAGTATTGGACCATAAAGAAGACTGAGCACTGAAGAACTGGTACCTTCAAATTGTGGTGTTGGAGAAGACTTTTGAGAGTCCTTTGGATAGCAAGCTCCAAAATCACTGCAGACAGTGACTGCAGCCATGAAATTAAAAGACGCTTACTCCTTGGAAGGAAAGTTATGACCAACCTAGATAGCATATTAAAAAGCAGAGACATTACTTTGCCAACAAAGGTCCATCTAGTCAAGGCTATGGTTTTTCCTGTGGTCATGTATGGATGTGAGAGTTGGACTGTGAAGAAAACTGAGTGCCGAAGACTTGATGCTTTTGAACTGTGGTGTTGGAGAAGACTCTTGAGAGTCCCTTGGACTGCAAGCAGATCAAACCAGTCCATTCTAAAGGAAATCAGCCCTGGGATTTCTTTGGAAGGACTGATGCTAAAGCTGAAACTCCAGTACTTTGGCCACGTCATGCGAAGAGTTGACTCATTGGAAAAGACTCTGATGTGGGGAGGGATTGGGGGCAGTAGGAGAAGGGGATGACAGAGGATGAGATGGCTGGATGGCATCACTGACTCAATGGACGTGAGTCTGAGTGAACTCTGGGAGTTGGTGTTGGACAGGGAGGCCTGGTGTGCTGCGATTCATGGGGTTGCAAAGAGTCGGACACAACTGAGCAACTGAACTGAAGTGAACTGGATAGCAAGGTGATCAAACAGTGAATCCTAAAGGAGATCAACCCTGAATATTCATTGGAAGGACTGATGCTGAAGCTGAAGCTCCAATACTTTGGCCAGCTGATGTGAAGAGCTGACTCACTGGAAAGGACCTGGATCTTGGGAAAGATTGAAGGCAAAAGGAGAAGGGGACAACAGAGCAGATGGTTGGATGGCATCACCAACTCAATGGACATGAGTGTGAGCAAACTCCAGGAGACAGTGAAGAACAGAGAGACCTGATGTGCTGCAGTTCATGGGGTTGCAAAGAGTTGGACATAACTGAGCAACTAACTGATCAAACAACAACAAATGTCTTCAGCTCAAAATAATTTTGATGTCAAAGAGACATATAAAAAAAAGGCATATTTTGGGGTGACATATTCTGGCTTCCTTTGATCTGTAAATTCATTGACTGGGGACGAGTAATTGATCATCTGTTCTGGACTGAGGCTTGTCAGGCCTTGGGATCTGTGGGTGCACTAGATAGATGTGGACCTGCCCTGGGGAGAGGCTCAGCAGTAAAGAATCTGCCTGCCATGCAGGAGATGCAGAGTTAGATCTCTGGATTGGGAAGATCCCCTGGAGGAGGGTATGGCAACCCACTCCAGTACTCTTGCCTGGAGAATCCTATGGACTGAGGAGCCTGGTGGGCTACAGTCCATGGGGTTGCAAAAAGTCAGACACCATTGAAGTCACTGAGCAGGCATGCAAACTATTCTAACCACCTCCTTGAGTCACATTTTCTGTGAACTCCCACACACATATACATGTATAAAAATCCGTCTTTTCTCACTAGTCTGTCTTTTGTTAGCTTAATTTGCAGGTGCCTAGAGAACACCTGCCAATGCAGGAGATTCAAGAAATTTCCTTGAAGAAATTCCCTTGAAGAAATTCAAGAGATTCAAAGATTCCCTGGGTCAGGAGGATCCCCTGGAGTAGGAAATAGCAACCCACTCCAGTATTCTGGCCTGGGAAATCACATGGACAGAGGAGCCTAGTGGGCTATAGTCCATGGGGTCACAAAGTCCAGACATGACTGAGCAACTGAGTGTGCACACAAACACACACACACACATCACTTAAGAGAGTATAGAAAATGTTTTTTTCCCCTTGACACACTTAGATATTATTAACAATGGTCACATTAAGGAGCAAAATGTTTAAAACATTGATCACCAGAAAATTAAAACAGTTGCTTTATGTATAGTAGCATCTCTTCCGTTGTAAATGCTATTTTTATTCCTTTAATTCCTTATCCACCATTCTCTTCAAACTTTCTCAACTTTTCTGGTACTCTTTGTATATTGTTGTTGTTTAGTTGCTAAGTCATATGTGACTCTTTTGTGACCCCATGGACTGTAGCCTGCCAGGCTCCTCTGTCCATGGGATTTCTCAGGCAAGAATATTGGAGTGGGTTGCCATTTCCTTCTCCAGAGGATCTTCCTGATCCAGAGACTGAACCCATGTTTTCCGCATTGCAGGTGGATTCTTTACCGCTGAGCCACTGGGGACGCACTCATTACACAGCTCTGGGCAAAACACAATGGCTCAGTGGGGAAAGCACTGGTAAACGCATTCAGGACCAGCGCCAGTGACAGGGCATGACTCATTCTGAGCATGATGCTCGGAGGTCACTGGAAGCATCAGCAGTGTCCAAAGACTACCTCCGCTTTGTGGGTGCTTGCTGTGCTTTTCAAAATGTCTACGATCATTCCTGCTGTTCTACTGCTTGACTTTGGATGGTAACTGGAAAACATTCCACCACATTGTTTTGCTAAAATATATTACATTTTTTGAGATGTAAATATAAAATTTTATACCATCTTAAAACAGACAAATTCTGTATTGAGAGATGCATACATTCTATGAAGTTTGTATAGTAAAAAACAAAAAGTGTTTTGAAGAGTTATTTGTCAGGCTGAACTTGCATATATAAAACACTTAAGACAGTGCTTGGCACAAAGAAAATATTAGCTTATTATTTTACCTTTAATGACATAATGTTCTCGGGGCGGGGGCGGGGGGGAACAGGCAAGAAGACACAAGATGGCTAAGATCACTGCAGACTGTGATGGGTTTTCTGAAGAGATTGAAAGCTATAATAGACAGTACTGGGGGAGGGACCTTCTTCATGTAGGTGGTCAGGGTGGCCTCCCTGGTGAGGCGATGTCTAAAAATCAAAAGCTTTCCAGGCAGAGACAACAGCAAATCCCAAGGCAAAGGTGAGGCGGAGCTGTTGGAAGGACATGATTAGAGAGTGGGGAGAGGGGAGACCTCTGTGAGATGAGGCCAGAGATATCAGGGTGAGGACCCAGGTCGTGGAGAATCTTGGAGGCCACAGAGAAGAGTTTAGATTCTATTGTAAGCACAATAAAAAATCATTTTAAAGATTTAGGTGGAGGGATGAAATGATCTGGTTTGTGGTTTGTTTGTTTGTTTAGATCACTTTTGCTGAGGAGATTGGGCTAATGGAGATTTCAGGTGGAAGCTGGCAGACCAGTTATGAGGCTTCTCCATTGATTCAGGTTAGAGATGAAGCAACACTAAAGATGGACTGAAGTCGGGGTGAAGAATGATTGGACTTGGCGTTGGGTGCAGAAAATGGATGACGCAGGGATGGCACTCGGACTCCTGGCTCTGATAACCAGGTGGGTGCTGAAATTCTCAACTGAATTGCTCAAATTCTGAACATTTGCAGAGTTATCTCTGAAGTCTGGGCATATACACACATACCCATGAATGTAGAATTATGTTTGCCGTGTCTTTGGGGAGGTATCATTATTTATAAATGTCAATGTTGCTGCAAAAGGACTAGATGGTGTAGAGGCTCCATACCACGTGGCACAGGAGAATACTGAATTACAGTGATTTGCTTCAGCCCCTTTTCATAGTAGCTGGTAACATTTGCTTTGGCCCTACCTTATAATAGCATCTGCTGTGATGCAAGGCTTTTTGTTTGCTTCGCCTTTTTGACTGGAAGCATGAAACGTGTGGCTGTTTTGGTTGTATAAGCTAAACATCAGAAAGGTCTGCCATCATTCCTCAGCAGGCCACAGCTACAGTGTGTCTGTTCCCTTTTTCCTTGCTTTTTAATAGAGTAATGGTGGTTAGGAGCAAATGACCATTCTGAAGAGATTAAGTGTAAGATGCTTTGGGATGAACAACCCAAGAAGAGTTGTAGATCACTACAGAAGGCTGCACAATATGCCACCTCCAAATACACCACTCTGGAATAAGGGCTATTTTGAGCGAAAGGCAATTGAGAGAAGACTGATAGAAGAAAAACTGTCTGTCCCCCTTCTATTTACCTAAAAGCAGGACATTTGTAAAGAGTTCTCACTTCCCTCCACTACTGGAGATAACTCTAGACCCTATTAGCCCAGCGATGGCACCACAGGAATCTACACAATAAACTGGACTGACCCTTATCTTTCATTACTGCTGCTGCTACTGCTAAGTCGCTTTAGTCGTGTCCGACTCTGCAACCCCACCAGGCTCCCCTGTCCCTGGGATTCTCCAGGCGAGAACCACTGGAGTGGGTTGCCATTTCCTCCTCCAAAGCATGAAAGTGAAAAGTGAAAGGGAAGTTGCTCAGTCGTGTCTGACTCTTAGCGACCCCATGGACTGCAGCCCTCCAGGCTCCTCTGTCCATGGGATTTTCCAGGCAAGAGTACTGGAGTGGGGTGCCATTGCCCTCTCCGTATCTTTCAGTAGTTTCCCCATATGTGTGCCTTCTTACAATCTGCTGCCCTAGAAACTCAAAGTCCTTTTCCTTTGTCTTGTCACAACTCTAAACATGTTCTGTTCTTTTGCTGACATTATATAAGCCCAAGTTCTAACCACCTCTTTGAGTTCCTCATCCTCGGGTGCTCTCCCATTTGTATGCACAAGCATTAATAAACTTCTGTGATTTTTTCCTCTCAGTCTGTCTTTTGTCAGTCTGAGTTGCAGTGCCCCCACCCAGAGATCTGAGTAGAGTAGAGGGGAAAAGATTTTTTTTCCTTTCCTACATGACAAAGAACAGAAAGTATACACTGAGAACCCCAGAAACAGGGTGGCTTTGGTGTAGAGAGGCCCAGGGGCTGGCTGCCTCATTTATTAGTTATGTTAGCTTATGCAGACTACAGGCATCACTGAGCTCTGGTTCCCCCATCTGTGAAATGTTTTGGAGGGAGATGGGAGAGTGAATAATAATTGAATAAGATAGAATATAGTGATAGAATATTCTGGATTGTTATGGAAACCCAGTCTTTGAAACTCAGTGGCTTAGCACAACCAAAGTGGATTCAGACGTAGGTCAGTGAACTTTCTCCTCCTTCTGAAAACCATGAAGTCTGTATTTTCATCGTCTTGTGATATAGCCTGAGCATGCAGCCTTCAAGATTATTGAAGAAAGGGAAGAGAGGATGCAGGACTTCATGATATATTTTAATATTCAGACCTGGAAGTGGTTTATGTCACTTCCACCCATCCCCCACTGACCAGCATTGAGCCACATGGCCCCAAAGAACAGCAAGGTAAGCTGAAAAACAGTTTCCCAATGCCCAGTAAGAGAAAAATAAAATTTGGTGAAATAATGACATTCTCTCTATAACATGTAGGGAAAATATGTGTTATAAAATTATCTCCAGCTCTTCTCTAGTAATAATAATTTGAAATTACTAAAACAGGAAAAGAAGTTAATGAGCAAAGGGTATAAATGAGCCGCAAGATGGATCACCCATCTCTGAATAATGGGGAGGTAATTGCCTTTCTAAAACAGCACAGAAAAGAGGGCTGAGGAGTAAGAGGGGGAGTGGAAGGTGGAGGGTTGAAGACTCAGAATTGGAAAGAGATGAAATGTCTTAGTTAATAAAGTTCACAATTGAGGTGAAAGTATGCCTGGAGAAAAAAGTTTTATGTCTAAATTGAAAGCAAACAACATTTTTCAGAGAGGCAACAATTGTGTAGCCGGCAGAAAGGTAAAGTTTACAATGTTCATCTGAGAGTAAGAAGTTCCAAAATGAAGATCTTTTCTGCAAATAAAAAGAAAGAGCTATCTCTGGAAAGTATTTCCAAGTTAAATGTTAAGGATGAAAGACACCAATAAATGATTTGCGGGATGACTTATGCACGTTAGGAAGATTAAACCATGCTTCATCTTCTGATGTGGGAAGACATGGGACAAGTGCTCTGGGGGTCAAGGCTGTGCTGTGAGATGTGTACCTTTCTAAGAATGTCTTGTCTACTTTGAGAAGGAGAAATCAGAGTTTTCATGTTGGGGGGAAAAATTCTATTTCTTAGTTCTCAGCAAAGGCCCCTATAACAGAAGACAGACTAATAAGAGAGAAAGAAATAGAAGTTTATTAACATGTCTGCTTCATGGATGCATGGGACAAACACCCAGGGAAAAATGAGAAACACTGTGTGGTGACTTAGAACTCCAGCTTAAACACCATCACCGACTCAATGGACAGACGTTTGAGCGAACGCAGGGAGGTGGTGAAGGACGGGGAAGCCTGGCGTACTCCTGTCCACGGGATTGCAAACAGCTGGACGTGACTTAGCGACTGGACAACAACAGTGGGGAGACTGGTTATGAGGAAGTTACCAGGGAAACAGGGTAAACAGGGTAAGGCTTGTTGTACAATTTTAAGTGGTGCCTTCTCCAGTGACAAGAGTCTCTTGCGATTTCGTGAACCTTCTCTTCCTGGTACGCTTCCCTGATGGCTCAGCTGTTAAAGAATCTGCCTGCAATGTGGGAGACCTGGGTTCAATCCCTGGTTTGGAAAGGTTCCCTGGAAAAGGGAACAACTACCCACTCCAGTATTCTGGCCTGGAGAATTCTATGGACTGTATAGTCCATGGGGTTGCAAAGAGTCGGACACAACCAAGTGAATTTCACTCACTCTCTTCCTGGTACAGAGAGGGAGAGACACCCTTACCCAGGGAAATTTTCTTTCTAAATATAAATTTCCCTTATGTAAGGGGAACTTCTACTCTGTTTTCTGAGCTTCTCCTGTGTTTGCTGTTTCTCAAAATAATCAGCTCAAAATAATCCTTACACTGAAGAGGCATATTTTGGGATGCCACATTCAGCCATCCTTCTCTAATAAACTCCCCTTCACCCTCTGCTCACCCTACTTCAGCCACACTGGACATTCAAAGATTCCAACTTTGCTCCAGCCTCCCAGCGTCCACCCCAGCTTCTCTCGGCCTAGAAGACTTCCCCCTGGGATGTGGAGTCCACTCTGTGACACTGCCCCACCCCCAACTCCTCAGTGACACCTACCCTGTCCACTCTATTCAGTATCCTCAGACATACCGAATAGTTACTCTTTACAGTGTTTACTGCTTGTCTATCCCACTGGAATATAAGCTCCCCAAGGGTAGAGGTTCTTTATGATTATTTCACTGATGTATCCTAAGCATCCAATAGATGCACAAAAATATTTGTTAAATTGAATCGTTCACAGGTTACCAACTAGCTCCTAATGGGTTAAGTGGCATAGAGGTTTGTTTTCCCTTAAAACAACTGCTGTGAAACAGAGAGTGCTTGTGCTGCCCTGAATGATGGGGGAAGAGAGGGGGTGGAGAGGGTACAGCAGGGAAACCAAAATTAGGGGGAAAAATCCGTGTGAACACTTAAAGAGTCTTTTTGTGTTGCTGATTTTATATTTCAGGCTATATGACCAATGGCAATAGCATTATTTAAGCTATAATTTTTAGTTTTTAGAGTAATTTCTTTGGAATGTTTTTCTTTCCTTCTAAAACAAGCGAACTCTGTGAAGCACATAAGCTTCAGTTTCAGCTTAAGAGAGAAACCTTTAGGTGGAGATAAAATAGAAACCGGCACCTCTATTCACTCTTTCAGTACCTGGTCTGTTTGAAGAGCGGACGTGTTTGGACAGTAATGCTTAATGAGATCATTTCTGTTACTGTTTGTGAAGGGCTTAGCTTTGCCTCCATCTCCTTTGGGGCTTAAGAACTTGGACATTTCAGAATACTTTCTTAACATTAAATACAGAGTTTCAGTTGCTTTGATGCAATACTAGAGGACAACAAAAAAGCCTGTTGAAAACGATCTCGGAACTGAAACTGAACAGCTACAGAATCCTTGTGAAAATACAAATATCAGAAGAAGAGAGTCAACATTTTAGGCATAAATTAGATTTTATACAAAATTACATTTTGAGCTTGTGGGATCTGTGGTTGTTTTGAAATATTATCTCTGTTCTAGAAACTGTAGGCCTTCCTTTGAATGATTGCCCAAAATCTCACCTTTGCTGCAGTGATTAGCCAGTCCCGGTATTTAGGGTTGAATTTACATGTGTTTAGCCGTCTCTTAAATTCTTCACCCTGAAAAAGAACCCCTTTATCCTCTAAGCACAGGTGTGGTGGACGCTTTTGCATCATTCAGTTACATTCCAGATTTGGGGGAAGTTAGCTAAGAGATGTGTCTGCATATTATGCTCTGGCCATCTGTCTGTACTATTTACCATGCTCTACACTGGGCCTTATATCAAATTAATTGCACCACCAGGTCCCAGCCATTAATTTTAGTATATACAAACTATGTAAGAGCAGTGAGACATTTATTTATATTTTTTGCTTCAACCTGTAATTCTTGACCCCATAACATTAGGGGATCAACCCCCTGCTGCGACTTTATTAAAGTATCAACTGTAATAAATAGCTCTTCTGCGTAATTACTTTGTCACAACAATCAGAATTTTAGTAAGCACATTGATAAAAGTAAGAATTAGACTCTTCATCTTATGCTAAGCCTGATTATTTCGCCCTAGAATTTTGGGTAGAATTGATCCCTTCTTCAACGATGCTAGTGGTGGTCATGAATATATTCTACTACCTTGGAGAGAATAAGCTGAAGGGTTTTTCCATGAGGTGAGTGATATGGGGTTGGCCATCTGTGATGGGGGAGTCACCTTGCATTCTGAATTTAATCCAAACTGCCCCTAATTACCAGTAAAGGATCTGTCAGCAGAAAGAAGTCTCCTAACTTGTCTTGCTCATTATTTAGTCAGGGCAGTACCCGAGCCAACCTGTTTGTTAGGCAAGAGAATTATTTCTGAAAGGATCTCCAGGAAAAGGAATACCCGCCTCTCTTGTGCTAATATGAACTGCATTTCATCTTCAAATTCTCTGCAGGAAGAGAGAGCCGTGCTTTGTTCCCCACCTGGGATGGCTGAGAGGCCTGGAATGTGAGTGGCTATGGTTCCCAAGATAAGAAATTGTCAGCCTCCACTGTGAGGATTATGAATAGGATCAGAGAAGGAAGAGAAAAAAGCAACGTCAGATTAATTTTAAAACCAATTTAAAGGTTAAATCTTGCCAAAAAAGAGAAATTACAATCTCAAGGTCGAGTAGAAAATTAGTATTTCCCAATCCTGAAAGTGTCTAAAAATTTATCTTTTTAAAATTTCACATTTTACTGGGAGTTCCTTGGTGGCCAAAGGGTTAGGATTCCAGGCTTTCAATGCCAGGGCTCGGGTTCAGTCCCAGGTTGGGGAACTGAGATCCCACAAGCTGTGCAGCACAGCCAAAAAAAAAGAGTAAAATGTCACCTATTACTGGTCAAATAGCAAAGAAGCCAGAACATGTGACAATTCAGTAGTATTTATTATTAATAAATAGATATAAATGTTTTATTGTCAGCCACCTAGAAGAAATGTCTCGTAACAGGCAAAGAAAACCCCATCGGGGTTTTGAGATACCCTTCCTTCCTTGCTGCTGCTGCTGCTTCTAAGTCGCTTCAGTCATGTCTGACTCTGTGCAACCCCATAGACGGCGGCCCACCAGGCTCCCCCATTCCTGGGATTCTCCAGGCAAGAACACTGGAGTGGGTTGCCATTTCCTTCTCCAATGCATGGAAGTGAAAAGTGAAAGTGAAGTCACTCAGTCGTGTCCGACTCTTCACGACCCCATGGTCTGCAGCCCACCAGGCTCCTCCGTCCATGGGATTTTCCAGGCAAGAGTACTGGAGTGGGGTGCCATTGCCTTCTCCACTTCCTTCCTTAGCAACCATCATATTAAACACTGTGTCACCACAACTTGTTGATCTAGTTGGTGATAGAAAAGGTGGGGCAAGCCGTAAAAAATAGCTAAGATTAATGATGTCTGTCAATAGCCATCTTCTTCAGCACTCTTTGATAACCCCAGGACTGGGCTGGCCCATTCTTGAGTGTGGGGTAATTTGTCCAGTGGAGCCCAGGGTAAAGCTGGGCCCTTTCAATGCAAGATCATTCAGGTCAGCTACGCAGTCCCTGTTGAGGTCATCAGCAGCTTCAGCAGAGAAAGAAAGAGATTTTAGAAAGGATATATTATTTGATAAACAAAAAAGTATTGATGTAATCATTATAAAAAATAGAGTATTTTAAACTCCCCATCATTTATTTTATAGTTCAATTTTATTTTGAAATATACATGAAAAGACTGATGCTGGGAGGGATTGGGGGCAGGAGGAAAAGGGGACGACAGAGGATGAGATGGCTGGATGGCATCACCGACTCGATGGATGTGAGTCTGAGTGAACTCCGGGAGATGGTGATGGACAGGGAGGCCTGGCGTGCTGCGATTCATGGGGTTGCAGAGAGTCGGACACAACTGAGCAACTGAACTGAACTGAACTGAACTGATACATGTAGGGGACAGTTTACCTTTTAGGTAAATCTTCTTGGCCTTTCTTGCCCAGCCCATTGCCCAGTGAGACTAGATACATTACAGCTGATTTTATAGGCCCCTCTTGATAAACTGTACAAGGATTTTTTTTTCCATTCCATGGAGCTTAATAGAGAGGGCCTGGAAAAGGCAAGAGAGTAAGAGATCAAACACAATTCCTGGGACTTATGTTTGGCAACAGTTAAAAAAAAAAAAAAATCAACAACAAATGAGTAAAACCTATCCAACTAGTTCATCCTGTTTCCACAGAGTAATCAGGGCGAAAGTGAGACTGTAACAATTTAGAGAAGACACTTCAGGCTTCCCTTTGGAATCACCACTCTTGGGTTTCTGTTGTTTATTTTCTTGGTCTCTCTGCACCCTCCTGCTTAGATGCATGTGTGATCCTGTCTGTGGCACTCCTTCCCGTGGTCTGGGTTACATTAGACAATACCATCAATTTCTTTGATAGAGTCCAGAGCTGAACCACTGTGGAAAATAATGAGCTTATTATGAATATGCAACTGTATCCTTTTTTTAAAAAATTGGGGTATAGTTGCTTTGCAATGTTGTATTGGTTTCTACTGTACAATGAAGTGAATCAGCCACAGGGAATTTATCCCCTCCCTCTTGGGTCTCATCCTCCCCCCATCCCACCGCCCCAGGTAATCACAGAGCACAGAGCTGAGCTCCCTGTGTTCTACAGCGGGTTCCCACTAGCTAGCTATTTTACACATGATGGTGTATATATATACATGTCAATCCCAGTCTCCCAGTTCACCCCACCCTCCCTGACCCCTGTGTCCTTGCATCAGTTATCTACATCTGCATCTCTATTCCTGCCCTGCAAACAGGTTCATCTGCAACATTTTTCTAATTCCACATCTATGTGTTAATGTACTATATTTGCTTTTCTATTTCTGACTTACTTCACTCTGTATGACAGATTCTAGGTCCATCCATGTCTCTGGAAATGACCCAGTTTTGTTCCTTTTTATGGCTGTATCTAGGTACCACATCTTCTTCATCCATTCATCTGTCAGTGGGCATTTTAACTCTCTTAGATTTGATTTATTAATTCTTTCTGTATGCAGTGTTCATGGGTTGATGGGGCCAACTAGTCACGGGCTCATCAGAGCTCCCTCTCTCTCTGGGAGTTAAAAATCTGCAAACAGCATCCAGATTCTTTTACAGTGCCCCATTCTAGGCTCCACGAAGGCAGGAGCAGGTTTTACTTCCTGGGCCCGGTGCTGTAGCTGTTAGGAGTCAATTCTCCTTAGGACTCAGATTGTCAAGTTGTTTCAGGACTCTTGGGTTTGTTTGACTTCCTTCCTAGGACCTTGGGAATTTTGGTATAAAACTATCCTTTTCTCTAGTTTTCAGAAGACAAATAGAAGACTTTGCCAATGAAACAGAGAAGAAAAGGTTAGAAAATATATTGATTTACAAAAATAGATGGATCTTTAGTAGAACAAAAGGACAAACTACAGGCTGGGAGAAAATACTTGCAAAAGACATGTCTGATAAAGGACTGGTATCTAAAATATATAAAGAACTTTTAAAACTCAGCAATAAGGAAACGAACAACCAACTGAAAAGAGGGTAAAAGATTAGAGCAGACACTTCCCCAGAGAAGATGTACAGATAGCAAATGAGTATATGAAAATATCCTTAGGGAGTTGCATATTAAAATAAGATACCACTGCACACATAAAAGAATGATTAAAATCCAAAACAGTGACAATACCAAAAGCTGGCAAGGATGTGTAGGATCTCTTACTCATTGCTGGTGGGAATGCAAAATGGTAAAGCCACTCTGGAAGATAGCTTGACAGTTCCTTCC
This sequence comes from Bos indicus, assembly GCF_029378745.1. Lineage (NCBI taxonomy): Eukaryota > Metazoa > Chordata > Mammalia > Artiodactyla > Bovidae > Bos > Bos indicus. The sequence goes on from NC_091768.1 coordinate 43,351,327, forward strand.
AAAACCAAATATACTCTTACCACATAATCCAGCAAATTATGCTCCTTGGTATTTACCCAAAGGAGTTAAAAAATTATGTTCACACAAAAACATGCCCACAGATGTTTAGCAGCTTTATTCATAATTGCCAAAATTCAGAAGCAACAAGATGTTTTTCTGTAGGTGAATACATAAACTATGAGACATCCACAGTAGAGTATCATTCAGTGCTAGAAGAAATGAGCTAACAAGCTGTGAAAAGACATGGAGGAACCTTAAATATATATTGCCAGGTGAAAGAAACCAATCTGAAATGCATACATACTGTATGACTCCAATGATGTAACATTCTGGAACAGGCAAAATTATGGAGATAATAAAAAGATGAGTGGTTGGCAGGGGTTGTGGTGAGGAAGTGATGACTAGCTTAGGAAATTTTTAGGGCAGTGAAAGTACTGTGTGATACTGAAACATGGGGTACATGACATTATACATTTGTTCAAACCCATAGGACGTACAATGCAAAGAGTGAACCCTAATGTAGACTGTGGACTTTAGTTAATAACATCAGTATTGGCTCATCAACTATAACCAATGTGCACTTAATGCAAGATGTTAATGACAGGGGAATTGGGACGGGGGAAGGAGGATATGGGAACCCTGTACTGTCTGCTCAATTTTTCTATAAACCTGAACCTTTTAAGAAAAAGGTCTACTAACTAAAAGAAAACAAAAAGCCAGATCTAGGAAAGTGTGGGAAGAATCGTGCCATTAGAGGGTCAAGGGAAGTGTGGTCAACACTGATCTGAATTTTTCTGAGCCACCGCAAAGGCAGGCCTCTGAGGCGATGTTTTCACCACCAAGAGTCTAGCCGGTGAATTTAAGTTGCTGGTCAGCCGAACAGCACTGCACTGTTCACCATCTCAGAACAGCTAATGAAATCACAGACTCCCATCTCAGGGAGCTAGGGGGAGAAGAAAGGGGCTTTCAGCTGAGTTTAAAGGTAAGAAATAGAAACATCCAGAGACTTTTGTAGCCTGTAGCATTTGAAAAGCTCTTCAAATAAATCATCTCAAGCACTGGAGTTGGAGGAACCTTGAAATAGGATAATTATGAGCTTTGATGTGGTGGTTTGTGCTGCATTCACAGTATTTACTCCATTCGAGTGTGTGTGAGAGAGAGAGAGAGAGAGAGAGAGCGAGCCGCGCATGCGCACGCCTGCCTGAGAGCCAGGGAGACCAAAAGGAAGGAAGGGAGAAAAGATCTTCATCTTCTCTAATTTCTTTGTACTGGTGGAGTCTAACCTGATCAGGTTATTTCTTTTACACTAACTTCGAGCAGCTACCCACATGTCTTAGTCAACACATCTTTGTACTTGCATTCCTTGAAACCACATTCTGCTTCTTCCTTTTCCCACCTTGCCACCCTCCCCCCTGCCCTTTTTTTAAAGAAAGCGTTGTTAATATGTTCAAGATCTTTCCGGTGTTGTCACATGGCTGTCATGTTGTTCATCACATTTTCTTCCCTCCCTCTTAAAGTCCCACCTAGCCTCCTTGGGAGAGGTGGTGTCTACTTCAGCCCCTTGCCTTCTGGTTTGCAGACACAGCTCCAGGGGTTTGATTAGCCTCAGCCTGAGATGACCCAGATACTTTAAGGGAGTAGAAACAATAGAATTATCCATGTTCACAGTGTTAGTGTTGTACTTAACACTTAGAAGGCAAATGCTACTTTCTGAGGAATACACATGAGCGTTGTCTTAAGGAGAAACAAAGGCCAGAGGAAGATCTGGTTCTTGCCCCAGACAAATGTATGACCTTGGGAAAATGCCAATCTGTCCAAGCCTCAGAGCCTTCATATGCAAACTAGAGATATTCTTCCTGCTGAAAGGCAGAGGACCAGACCTTTGGTTTCCCAAAGCCTTGTCAGATTTAAGGTTCTGTATTAAAACTTTAGCCTTTTCCTTCTCCAAGGGATCTTCCCAACCCAGGGAAAGTAGACTTTCCCTTCTTCAGCGGGGTCTTCCCAACCCAGGGATCGAACCCAGGTCTCCTGAATTGCAGGTGGATTCTTTACCAGCTGAGTCACAAGGGAAGCTCATATTAGAACCTAAGAAATGCTTTTCACCCAAATGGATAGATCTTAACTGTCTGGAATGTGAGTTGGGTCATATTTCCCTTGACTAGCCCACAGCACATAGCATGCTATTAGTAATCTTAACAGCTACCCTTTACTGAACTATTTATGAGCCACTTGCCTGCCTGCCTGGGGACTCAAACTTGTGGAGCAGTGGCTATTATGGAGAGAGAGGGGAAGGGAGTGGGCCATGGCATAGAGCCAACCACCAACCCAGGGCCTCCAGCTTCTGAGAGCAGGCAGCCCCCTGGGTTAGCAGGCTCTGCCCAGGAGCTGGAGGTGAGTGGGAGGTGGAGCCTTGAAGATCTTTATCTCTTCTCTTGCTACTGTGCTGAATCTGACACAACGCATACATAGCTTCAAGGTAGAGGCAGCCGTGACCTGGAACATTGTGTCATCGGAAAAAAAATTACATATTCACAGCATTTCCTCTAATGTACCTGTAAAGCTGGCCTGCTGGGCTGTTTAGGTTATGGGTGGAAAGAAGCATCTGAAAATTATCCATGTTAAGAATGAAAAACGCGAGTGAGAACAGCAGGCCTTGGTGAGAGGGTTATCTAATGAGGATTTGAGAATGTTTCTGATGGAGACTTTCCCTCTTCCCAGGCTGCACACCCTCTGCCATGAGGAAGTTTAAAACTACTCTTTGGGATGTTTTACATTCAGGGAATTCCCAGGCTGTCCAGTGGTTAAGACTCTGCTGCAGGGGGTATGGGTTTGATCCTGGTCAGAGAACTAAGATTTCACATGCTGCGCAGCACAGCCAAAAAGGAAAAAAAAAAAAAAGATGTTTTACATTCAGATTTCTTCTCCTGCACCTGGTGCTAAGATGAGCCTAGGGTGGCCTGGGTTTAGGTTAGATTGGCAGGAGAAGCTTTTCTGTGCAAACAGAATCAATCAGTTCTTCAAACAACCCGCGGGTTTCAAAAAATCTTGCTGAGGGGAAAGATTGTGCATAGTGATGGGCAAAGAGTTAATGGCAACAAAGATTTGATGAAGGTTTGAAACACAGGTCCAGCAGTTCTCCATAAAAAGACGGCTATCCTCTCCTGTCAGAGAAGGCAATGGCACCCCACTCCAGTACTCTTGCCTGGAAAATCCCATGGACGGAGGAGCCTGGTGGGCTGCAATCCATGGGGTCGCTAAGAGTCGGACACGACTGAGCGACTTCACTTTCACTTTTCACTTCCATGCATTGGAGAAGGAAATGGCAACCCACTCCAATGTTCTTGCCTGGAGAATCCCAGGGACGGCGGAGCCTGGTGGGCTGCTGTCTATGGGGTCGCACAGAGTCGGACACGACTGAAGTGACTTAGCATAGCATCCTCTCCTGTATTCTGGCCTGGAGAATTCCATCAACTGTATAGTCCATGGGGTTACAAAGAGTTGGACATGACTGAGCGACTTTCACTTCATATCTCTCATGGCTAAGAGTTTACAAAGCTCTTTCCAGCCCGTTGTCTCACCTTTATTGCCACACTAACCTATGAAGCCCAGCATAGTAAACTAGCATGATCCCTGCTTAGCGGAGAGGAAACTGAAGCTCAGTGACCTGCCCACTTCCCACAGCTCAGGCCAGGGCCAGGGTGAGAATCCAGCTATGTGACTCAATTTGTCTTCATTCTAGGCTGTTCGCCACCAGTAGCATCCCCTTATTCTACCTCCCTGCCCCCTCCTCACCATCCATCCTAGCCTTGAATATGAAATTTATCAGGATCAGGTGCAACAGAAAATGCATCACTGCTAGAAAGCCCAAGAGCCTTTTTGCATTTTGCACATATTTTATTGAGAGAAGTACAGCTTTTGATTATCTATGGGACCTGAACTCAGTAGCTTCCAGGAGATCTGACTTACTGATACGTGAGAAAATCTGGGAAATAAGCCATAAGATAAAGAGCTCAGTCTCCTCTCTCTGCCATGGCTTATGATCCGGCTGTCATGGGAAGGTAAGTGGAGGTGAGGTATTAGTCAGCTGACTACATAGAACATTAATTTCTTACTAACTTTATAAAACAAAATCCTTCATAACTCTGAAAGCATAATTGGAACTCCCCGAGCACGTTCAAGGGAAGTACTCAGCTCTGGCCTGTTTAGTATTTCTATCAGCAACTTGAAGAGTCATGTAAAAGGAATGTTCACAGATTATTCAACTGACAGCGGTGGGGAGGGATGGCTGATACAGTGTGTAGTGACAGAGGGGTGAGCATCCACGCCAGGAAGCCTGGCCTCACACCTCACACGATGTATCCCTGTCCCTGAGGACCGCCCATCTGACACCTGCAGCTCACAGGTCCTGGGCCTGTGCTTTCTAAGGAGTTTTGTCTTTTTCAATATCATGACCACATTCTGGACTTTGCTGTTACTCTGGCTGCTCCCCGCCAGTACCCCTTCAGCACCACACTCTCGAAACTGTTTTCCATGATTCTAGCTCTCACTGCCACCTCTCACACTACACCTCTTATGAGCTCATCTTTTCTAATCACGTCCTTGGTCATCTGCATTAGCGAATGCCACCACTTCTCACCCAGGTTCCAAGACAGAAACTGAGTCTACCTGCCATTCTGGGTCTTCACTTCTTGTCTATTAAGGCCTCCTGTGCACAATAAAAAAAAATTAAAATAATAACATCAAATAAAATTTGTGTACCTTTTCTAAAGGCAATGCCAAAAAAATGCTCAAACTACCACACAATTGCACTCATCTCACACGCTAGTAAAGTAATGCTCAAAATTCTCCAAGCCAGGCTTCAGCAGTATGTGAACCATGAACTTCCAGATGTTCAAGCTGGTTTTAGAAAAGGCAGCGGAACCAGAGATCAAATTGCCAACATCTGCTGGATTATGGAAAAAGCAAGAGAGTTCCAGAAAAACATCTATTTCTGCTTTATTGACTATGCCAAAGCCTTTGACTGTGTGGATCACAATAAACAGTGGAAAATTCTGAAAGAGATGGGAATCCCAGACCACCTGATCTGCCTCTTGAGAAATTTGTACACAGGTCAGGAAGCAACAGTTAGAACTGGACATGGCCATCAGCAGATGAATGGACAAGAAAGCTATGGTACATATACACAATGGAGTATTATTCAGCCATTAAAAAGAATACATTTGAGTCAGTTCTAATGAGGTGGATGAAACTGGAGCCTGTTATACAGAGTGAAGTAAGCCAGAAGGAAAAACACCAATACAGTATACTAACGCATATATATGGAATTTAGAAAGATGGTAACAATAACCCTGTGTACGAGATAGCAAAAGAGACACTGATATATAGAACAGTCTTATGGACTCTGTGGGAGAGGGAGAGGGTGGGAAGATTTGGGAGAATGGCATTGAAACATGTAAAATATCATGTACGAAACGAGATGCCAGTCCAGGTTCGATGCACGATACTGGATGCTTGGGGCTAGTGCACTGGGACGACCCGGAGGGATGGTATGGGGAGGGAGGAGGGAGGAGGGTTCAGGATGGGGAGCACATGTATACCTGTGATGGATTCATTCTGATATTTGGCAAAACTAATACAATTATGTAAAGTTTAAAAATAAAATTAAAAAAAAAAAAGAACTGGACATGGAACAGCAGACTGGTTCCAAATAGGAAAAGGAGTTTGTCAAGGCTGTATATTGTCACCCTGTTTATTTAATTTATATGCAGGGTACATCATGAGAAACGCTGGACTGGAAGAAACACAAACTGGAATCAAGATTGCCGGATGAAATATCAATAACCTCAGATATGCAGATGACACCACCCTTATGGCAGAAAGTGAAGAGGAACTTAAAAGCCTCTTGATGAAGGTGAAAGTGGAGAGTGAAAAAGTTGGCTTAAAGCTCAACATTCAGAAAATGAAGATCATGGCATCCAGTCCCATCACTTCATGGGAAATAGATGGGGAAACAGTGGAAACAGTGTCAGACTTTATTTTTCTGGGTTCCAAAATCACTACAGATGGTGACTGCAGCCATGAAATTAAAAGACGCCTACTCCTTGGAAGGAAAGTTATGACCAACCTAGATAGCATATTCAAAAGCAGAGACATTACTTTGCCGACAAAGGTTCCTCTAGTCAAGGCTATGGTTTTTCCTGTGGTCATGTATGGATGTGAGAGTTGGACTGTGAAGAAGGCTGATCGCCAAAGAATTGATGCTTTTGAACTGTGGTATTGGAGAAGACTCTTGAGAGTCCCTTGGACTGCAAGGAGATCCAACCAGTCCATTCTGAAGGAGATCAGCCCTGGGATTTCTTTGGAAGGACTGATGCTAAAGCTGAAACTCCAGTACTTTGGCCACCTCATGCGAAGAGTTGACTCATTGGAAAAAACTCTGATGCTGGGAGGGATTGAGGGCAAGAGGAGAAAGGGATGACAGAGGATGAGATGGCTGGATGGCATCGCCGATTCAATGGACATGAGTCTGAGTGAACTCCAGGAGTTGGTGATGGACAGGGAGGCCTGGCATGCTGCGATTCATGGGGTTGAAAAGAGTCGGACATGACTGAGTGACTGATCTGATCTGATCTGATCTCCTATTAAACTAGTCTTTTGTCAGGTTAATTTGCAGGTCCCAGTCCCTGAACACAGAGGCTAGAGGAAAGTCTTTCCTTCCCTACAATGTGAAATTTGGGCTTGTCAGGTTCTTTGTTCCGCACACCTACTGGTTACTGATTTCTGTAGGTAAATCTCTCTCTCCTATACTCTCTCAATTCCCTTGACTGTCCCCTATAGTCCCTCTAAATGTATTAATAATTGTTATACCTCCCTACCAAAAACCGCCAGGAGCATCTTTATTATACTTTCAGAATCCCTCTTGATCTGCTTTCTGCTTTTGTGATTCTTATGATCTCTCAGCCTTGATTGGATTGTGGCGCTACACCTTCTAGCCAGGTGCTTGGTATGTCCTTGGCATTCCTCAAGGGAGGGGGATTGAATACCACTGGCCCTGTCTAAGTTTAGGCCCTCATCACATCTTGCCTAGATTACAGTTACAGCCAACATTCTCTGACCTGTCTGCCTTGCTGCCTCTGGTTTTGATCACCTCAATCTCCTGCCTCAAACACCAGGAGATACTGGAGGTAGGGATTTGACTGAGCCACAGTGAGGTTGACTGAGTGAAGTTCTAATTAGAATGGAAGAAAAATGATGGAGCCATGAGTCTGGCCATGGGGAGAGGACATCAGGTTAAAACCATGAGAATCAACATGTTGTAGAGTCTAGCCTTGTGGGTGGTGGATCCGCCTGGCTTCACAGGGCAGAGATGGGGTGGACTGGAAGGTATGATAATATTTGGAAATAGTAAGAATGTCTTTATTTTATAGTATTTCTTTTGTTTGGAGGAGCTGTTTTAGAGAGGAATCAATGAGTGGATAGACAGTGTGGGTCTCTGATAAGTGACCCCTCTGCACCCTGTGCCTCCCTGGGGCTCAGGCTTCCTAGGAGGACCTGTGATGGGAAGGGCTTTGTGGTGTGTTAGCTAAACAGTGTCTTGGTTGACCTCCCAGCCTTTCCCCATGACTATCTCAGAGAGGTGTGGAGAAGGGGTGGGGGGAGTGACGGATGGAGAAAAGGAGGTAGGGAAGGAGAAGGGGAGAGAGGTCAAGCCCTGGGCCTTAGGAGCCCCGTGGGAGGGGAGGACCAGAAGGCCAGCTCAGCAGGTGTCCTGTGGACCCTTGATCTAGAAGCAGGAGAGGTTAACAGCCATATTGGTGGAGGAATGCAAAAACGATGGCCAGGTTCCAAGACCTCCATCAGGTGCCCCTGGAGACCCCCTGAAGCCTAGACAGACAGCATCAGGGATGGGGCAGAGGAAACCCAAACTGACTGAAATTGAGTTTCTGCACCCAGTAGAATGGGGGCTCCTAATGGAAAATTAAATAGAGATCTTAAAAAAACCAAGGACGTTTAAGGACAGAGCTCTGTCCCCACCTCAGGAATGACCGATTTGCTGGAAGCCAGCTCTTTGGGAGCAGAAGTGTGAGTTATGATCCTTGTGTGCCTGGCACTAAGCACAGCACTGACAAAGGGAGGGGCTTGCTGTCTCTGACCACACGTGAGAACTGCCCTTCGTGCCTAGACACATAAGGCCCCCGGCTGCTCTGGTCATATGTGAAGGACTGTGTCTCGCTCTGAAAACCTGGAGGCTGAGAACACGGAGAGAATTCAGAAGAGGATGTTAGGATACTAAGAGGTTATGAAAGTTTCCAACCTGTGCCTATGAATTGAGCTACAGAAATGTACATCCGTTGTCTTCTGACAACATTTTTCAATGTCGCACCATTCCCTCAAACCTAAATGTGCAAAACTAAACACAACACCTTATCCCGGGCCTGCCCTTCCCCTTGTCTCAGTAAACACTCTACCCTGCATCAGTGGAACAGGCAGAACCTTGGACATCATCCTTGATGCCTCTCTTTCCCATAGAATCTTTGATTCAGTAGCAGTCATGACAACAACCATGGGTCACGTGCACTAAGCTCTTGCACTGTGGCCAGCATTGTTTTAAGAGTGTCACATGTATGAGTCCACTTAATCCCTCATGACAACGCTATGAGGCAGGCATTGTATCTATGGCTTTCACGAATGAATGAACTAGGGTCAAGAGATTAAGTAATTTGAAGACACAGTGTTAGCAAGTGATGGAGATGCAATTTGAATCTAGGCAGTACATCTCTACATGTCCTGAGCTCTTCACCTCTGCACTCAACTGTGGTTGGTTTTTCCCTGTCTTTTCTGCTTTAGAGTATAAAGCAGGAAGTTTCCTTGTTTCTTGGTGAATCCTCAGAACCTAGTGAAGCTCTTGTCCCCAAATTGAGGCTTAATAAATGCATGATGATTGAGTGAATGTTTGAAATAAGAGCATATAAAGAAGATTGAGGGATGGCCCAGTGTAATGAATTGTATAGCTGGATAGGAAACTAGAGTTTATCCAGTCCTGGGGACATTTGGCCTGGAGAAAAGATTTAGGGAGGACATACTAACTGACTTTTGATATTTGAAGAGCTACCAGATGGTGGAAGGGAGACACATTCCCTGGTGCTCCCAAGCAGTGAACCTCAGCAGCGTCTGAGAAAGGGGATGGGAGAGAATGTGAGTCATTGGAAAGAGTTGTACAGAAAACTACAAAAAAATTAAGCTCAACATATCTTCTGTCTGCTGGGAACAAGTAGGTGAGAGTGAAAAAGGCTTGGTTTGGCAAGGGGGAAAAAACTGAGTCACAGGAAGTCTGATCTCAGCTGACAGTAAGAAAGGACTTCTATTAATACATCCTCTAGGTAGAGGGTCACCATACAGGGAGGCTGCACTTCCCTTTGCTTTTGGGTAGAGTCTGACATTGAGTTGTGGGGTTGCAGCAAAGATCTCATGTCTCTTCAAGCTCTCAGAGCCCTGCCCATCTTCTCTGTTCACTCTGCTTCTCCCCAACATTTGAAGTTCTCTCTCCAGAATCAGTTGGTCCCTAGAGAAATAGGCCTTTATCTCTGGGCCCCCAGATTTCCCAAGCTCAGACAACACAGCCACAGGTAAGGGGTGCTGTGGTCTCCTGCCCAGCTGTCCCTTCAGCACAGAGGCTCTCACTGCCCCAAAGCCCCAGCTGTTGAAACAGAAGCTGATGGCTTACAGCCGAGTCCCTCCCTAGGATGTTACCCCCAGTGGAAGGAAATTGCCTGATCTGAGGTTTCACCCCTTCCTGGGTCAATCCAATGATGAATGGATGCCGGAGGCACAAAGGCCCTCTGCCTCCATCTGAGACATTTCTGTAGGGTCTTTCCAACTCCGAAGCTTCCCAGGGGCTGAGGCCGCTTTGGCAGCCGCATCACAGTTCAAGTTCACTGCCCAGTCCTACCTCTCTCTCTTTGTCTTCCCAACTGTATCTGTTTCCTAAGGCTGCCCTGCCATAAAAAATATCACAAACTGCTACTGCTGCTGCTGCTAAGTCGCTTCAGTCGTGTCCGACTCTGTGTGACCCCATAGACGGCAGCCCACCAGGCTCTGCCGTCCCTGGGATTCTCCAGGCAAGATCACTGGAGTGGGTTGCCATTTCCTTCTAGAATGCATGAAAGTGAAAAGTGAAAGTGATGTCGCTCAGTCGCGTCCAACTTGTAGCAACCCCATGGACTGCAGCCTACTAGGCTCCTCCATCCATGGGGTTTTCTAGGCAAGAGTACTGTAGTGGCTTGCCATTGCCTTCTCTGATATCACAAACTAGGCAGCTTTAAGAGCAGAAATGTATTCTCTTACAGTTCTGGAGGTTAGACATCTGAAGTTAAGTTGTCAGTAGAGCCATGCTCCATCCTGAAGGCTTTAGGGGAGAATCTTGTCTGTTCCCAGCCTCCTGTGATGCTGGCATTCCTTGGTGTTCCTTGTAGATGCATCATTCCAATCTCTGCCTCCATCACATCATGATGGTCTCCTGCTGTCTGTGTACAACTTTTCTTTTTCTTATAAGGACACCAGTCATACTGAGTTAAGGGCCCATCCTAATCCAGTAAGATCTCACCTTAACTAATTATGTCTGCAAAGACTATTTCCAAGTGAGGTCATATATGCAGGCATGGGGATTAGGACTTCAATTTCTTTGTGGGGAAGGGCCACAACTCAACCCACAGTACCAACAAATTACCCGCCTGCAAATCTCTATCTATTTGCCAGGGAATCAGATCTATGACACAACCCAAACCCTAGTTTTTTATGATTCTGCTTTCAGACCCACAGCCATCCTCCCCCAGGGCTTCATGGCTAACTCTTAGCTTCCTCATCTTTGGTGCCCCTCCCTGCAGGGCAGTTCCACTTCTACCAGGATATCAAAACCTTTTATCCCCTCCCCTTCTACAACTGCCTTTTTCTTTTCATGTATTATCCAGGTGCTAACTGTTTAGTGCCATCTCTGAGCTGATGGTATAAGTCAGCTGTCAAAGCTACCAATTTACATAGTATGTGGTTCATTGGTGTTTACGTCAGAGATCAGATAAGTCGATCAGTCGTGTCCGACTCTTTGCGACCCCATGAATCGCAGCATGCCAGGCCTCCCTGTCCATCACCAACTCCCGCAGTTCATTCAGACTCACGTCCATTGAGTCAGTGATGCCATCCAGCCATCTCATCCTCTGTCGTCCCCTTCTCCTCCTGCCCCCAATCCCTCCCAGCATCAGAGTCTTTTCCAATGAGTCAACCCTTCGCATGACGTGGCCAAAGTACTGGAGTTTCAGCTTTAGTATCATTCCTTCCAAAGAAATCCCAGGGCTGATCTCCTTCAGAATGGACTGGTTGGATCTCCTTGCAGTCCAAGGGACTCTCAAGAGTCTTCTCCAATACCACAGTTCAAAAGCATCAATTCTTCGGCGCTCAGCCTTCTTCACAGTCCAACTCTCACATCCATACATGACCACTGGAAAAACCATAGCCTTGACTAGACAAACCTTTGTTGGCAAAATAATGTCTCTGCTTTTGAATATGCTATCTAGGTTGGTCATAACTTTCCTTCCAAGGAGTAGGCGTCTTTTAATTTCATGGCTGCAGTCACCATCTGTAGTGATTTTGGAACCCAGAAAAATAAAGTCTGACACTGTTTCCACTATTTCCCTATCTATTTCCCATGAAGTGATGGGACTGGATGCCATGATCTTAATTTTCTGAATGTTGAGCTTTAAGCCAACTTTTTCACTCTCCACTTTCACTTTCATCAAGAGGCTTTTGAGTTCCTCTTCACTTTCTGCCATAAGGGTGGTGTCATCTGCATATCTGAGGTTATTGATATTTCACCCGGCAATCTTGATTCCAGCTTGTGCTTCTTCCAGTCCAGCATTTCTCATGATGTACTCTGCATATAAGTTAAATAAACAGAGTGACAATATACAGCCTTGAGGAACTCCTTTTCCTATTTGGAACCAGTCTGTTGTTCCATGTCTAGTAATAACTGTTGCTTCCTGACCTGCATACAGATTTCTTAAGAGGCAGATCAGGTGGTCTGGTATTCCCATCTCTTTCAGAATTTTCCACAGTTTATTGTGATCCACACAGTCAAAGGCTTTGGCATAGTCAAGAAAGCAGAAGTAGATGTTTTTCTGGAACTCTCTTGCTTTTTCCATGATCCAGCGGATGTTGGCAATTTGATCTCTGGTTCCTCTGCCTTTTCTAAAACCAGCTTGAACCTCAGGAAGTTCATGGTTCACATATTGCTGAAGCCTGGCTTGGAGAATTTTGAGCATTACTTTACTAGTGTGTGAGATGAGTACAGTTGTGCGGTAGTTTGAGCATTCTTTGGCATTGCCTTTCTTTGGGATTGGAATGAAAACTGACCTTTTCCAGTCCTGTGGCCACTGCTGAGTTTTCCAAATTTGCTGACATATTGAGTGCAGCACTTTCACAACATCATCTTTCAGGATTTCACATATTTGTATACACAGAAATGTCTACTGCAGTGAGATAGAAGAATCCATGCATGTTTACACTCTTGAGTAAAAGCTCAGGTGGAGGATGGATGGGAAGGGAAAAACATTTTGCAGGAGCCAAAGCAGAGAGGAGAAAAAGGACTATATTATTTGAAGGTTTCTTTTAAATCATGAGTAATTCATTTTATTAAAAGACATTTGGAGAATAGAGAATAGAGAGAAAAACAATTCTAACAATAATTCTAATAGAATTCTATATAATAATTCTAATAATTCCCCAAACACAATTTTGAAACATTTTATATTTCCTTTTTTCCCCTTTTAAACTTTTGTATAGTTGAGAGCATAAATTTCATATTCTGCTTGTTTTCATTTGGGAATAAGGAGTTCATGATCTGAGCCACAGTCAGCTCCTGGTCTTGTTTTTGCTGACTGTATAGAGCTTTTCCATCTTTGGCTGCAAAGAATATAATCAATCTGATTTCGGTGTTGACCATCTGGTGATGTCCATGTATAGAGTCTTCTCTTGTGTTGTTGGAAGAGGGTGTTTGTTATGACCAGTGCATTTTCTTGGCAAAACTCTATCAGTCTTTGCCCTGCTTCATTCCGTATTCCAAGGCCGAATTTGCCTGTTACTCCAGGTGTTTCTTGACTTCCTACTTTTGCATTCCAGTCCCCTATAATGAAAAGGACATCTTTTTTGGGTGTTAGTTCTAAAAGGTCTTGTAGGTCTTCATAGAACCGTTCAACTTCAGCTTCTTCAGCGTTACTGATTGGGGCATAGACTTGGATTACTGTGATATTGAATGGTTTGTCTTGGAAACGAACAGAGATCATTCTGTCGTTTTTGAGATTGCATCCAAGTACTGCATTTCAGACTCTTTTGTTGACCATGATGGCCACTCCATTTCTTCTGAGGGATTCCTACCCGCAGTAGTAGATATAATGGTCATCTGAGTTAAATTCACCTATTCCAGTCCATTTCAGTTTGCTGATTCCTAGAATGTCGACATTCACTCTTGCTATCTCTTGTTTGACCACTTCCAATTTGCCTTGATTCATGGACCTGACATTCCAGGTTCCTATGCAATATTGCTCTTTACAGCATCGGACCTTGCTTCTATCACCAGTCACATCCACAGCTGGGTATTGTTTTTGCTTTGGCTCCATCCTTTCATTCTTTCTGGAGTTATTTCTCCACTGATCTCCAGTAGCATATTGGGCACCTACTGACCTGGGGAGTTCCTCTTTCAGTATCCTATCATTTTGCCTTTTCATACTGTTCATGGGGTTCTCAAGGCAAGAATACTGAAGTGGTTTGCGATTCCCTTCTCCAGTGGACCACATTCTGTCAAATCTCTCCACCATGACCCGCCCGTCTTGGGTTGCCCCACGGGCATGGCTTAGTTTCATTGAATTAGACAAGGCTGTGGTCCTAGTGTGATTAGATTGACTAGTTTTTTTTGAGTATGGTTTCAGTGTGTTTGCCCTCTGGTGCCCTCTTGCAACACCTACCATCTTACTTGGGTTTCTCTTACCTTGGGCATGGGGTATCTCTTCACGGCTACTTCAGCAAAGCGCAGCCATTGCTCCTTACTTGGACGAGGGTTATCTCCTCACTGCTGCCCTTCCTGACCTTCAACGTGGGATAGCTCCTCTAGGCCCTCCTGCGCCCACGCAGCCACAGCTCCTTGGATGTGGGGTTATTGCCAAATTCAGACTGAAATTGAAGAAAGTAGGGAAAACCACTAGACCATTCAGGTATGACCTAAATCAAATCCCTTATGATTATACAGTGGAAGTGAGAAATAGATTTAAGGGCCTAGATCTGATAGATAGAGTGCCTGATGAACTATGGAATGAGGTTCGTGACATTGTACAGGAGACAGGGATCAAGACCATCCCCATAGAAAAGAAATGCAAAAAAGCAAAATGGCTGTCTGGGGAGGCCTTACAAATAGCTGTGAAAAGAAGAGAAGTGAAAAGCAAAGGAGAAAAGGAAAGATATAAACATCTGAATGCAGAGTTCCAAAGAATAGCAAAAAGAGATAAGAAAGCCTTCTTCAGCGATCAATGCAAAGAAATAGAGGAAATAGAGGAAAACAACAGAATGGGAAAGACTAGGGATCTCTTCAAGAAAATCAGAGATACCAAAGGAACATTTCATGCAAAGATGAGCTCGATAAAGGACAGAAATGGTATGGACCTAACAGAAGCAGAAGATATTAAGAAGAGATGGCAAGAATACACAGAAGAACTGTACAAAAAAGATCTTCATGACCCAGATAATTATGATGGTGTGATTACTGACCTAGAGCCAGACATCCTGGAATGTGAAGTCAAGTGGGCCTTAGAAAGTATCACTACGAACAAAGCTAGTGGAGGTGATGGAATTCCAGTTGAGCTATTCCAAATCCTGAAAGATGATGCTGTGAAAGTGCTGCACTCAATATGCCAGCAAATTTGGAAAACTCAGCAGTGGCCACAGGACTTGAAAAGGTCATTTTTCATTCCAATCTCAAAGAAAGGCAATGCCAAAGAATGCTCAAACTACAGCACAATGGTACTCATCTCACACGCTAGTAAAGTAATGCTCAAAATTCTCCAAGCCAGGCTTCAGCAATATGTGAACCATGAACTTCCTGATGTTCAAGCTGGTTTTAGAAAAGGCAGAGGAACCAGAGATCAAATTGCCAACATCCACTGGATCATGGAAAAAGTAAGAGAGTTCCAGAAAAACATCTATTTCTGCTTTCTTGACTATGCCAAAGCCTTTGACTGTGTGGATCACAACAAACTGTGGAAAATTCTGAAAGAGATGGGAATACCACACCACCTGATCTGCCTCTTGAGAAATTTGTACACAGGTCAGGAAGCAACAGTTAGAACTGGACATGGAACAACAGACTGGTTCCAAATAGGAAAAGGAGTTCCTCAAGGCTGTATATTGTCACTCTGTTTATTTAATTTATATGCAGAGTACATCATGAGAAACGCTGGACTGGAAGAAACACAAACTGGAATCAAGATTGCCGGGTGAAATATCAATAACCTCAGATATGCAGATGACACCACCCTTATGGCAGAAAGTGAAGAGGAACTAAAGAGTCTCTTGCTGAAAGTGAAAGTGGAGAGTGAAAAAGTTGGCTTAAAGCTCAACATTCAGAAAATTAAGATCATGGCATCCAGTCCCACCACTTCATGGGAAATAGATAGGGAAACAGTGGAAACAGTGTCAGACTTTATTTTTCTGGGTTCCAAAATCACTACAGATGGTGACTGCAGCCATGAAATTAAAAGACGCCTACTCCTTGGAAGGAAAGTTATGACCAACCTAGATAGCATATTCAAAAGCAGAGACATTATTTTGCCAACAAAGGTTTGTCTAGTCAAGGCTATGGTTTTTCCAGTGGTCATGTATGGATGTGAGAGTTGGACTGTGAAGAAGGCTGAGCGCCGAAGAATTGATGCTTTTGAACTGTGGTATTGGAGAAGACTCTTGAGAGTCCCTTGGACTGCAAGGAGATCCAACCAGTCCATTCTGAAGGAGATCAGCCCTGGGATTTCTTTGGAAGGAATGATACTAAAGCTGAAACTCCAGTACTTTGGCCACGTCATGTGAAGGGTTGACTCATTGGAAAAGACTCTGATGCTGGGAGGGATTGGGGGCAGGAGGAGAAGGGGACGACAGAGGATGAGATGGCTGGATGGCATCACTGACTCGATGGACGTGAGTCTGAATGAACTGCGGGAGTTGGTGATGGACAGGGAGGCCTGGCGTGCTGCGATTCATGGGGTCGCGAAGAGTCGGACACGACTGAGCGACAGATCTGATCCGATCTGTTTTCATTTAGCTTTATCTCAAAATTTTATATAATCCCCAACAAGCGAATATGTTACAATTTATGTAAACACAGAGCTAGACCTGGGCATTTAGGTTTTTTTTCTATTTTTTTATTAACACTACTGATGCTACTATGAATATCAGTGTGCCTAGAAGGTTTTTCTTCATTCAGAATTTCACTAACATTGATGCCCACATGTGCTAAAGGGTATGAACTTTTTCCCGGATAGTATTTTTCCTTTTTATAAAATAATACACGATCATTGTGAACATTTAGGGGGAAAACGTGACTTTCTATTCCTAGATGCTGACAAACTCCTTCCAGCCTCAGGGCCTTCGCATAACTGTGTCCTCTCCTGGGCATGCTCTTCTCCCTGCTTTTCCTATGGTTCCTTCTCTTCCTTCAGACTTAGCTGTCATCACCTCAGAGGGGTCTTCTTCGATGCTCAATCCAAAGGAGACTCCAGTCAATCATCTACCAAATTATCCTATTAAAAATGTCCTGAAACAATTAACATCTGAATGTTTCCTTATTTATTTGCCTATTTTCTGTCTCTCCTCAAGGTAGCAGGAATGTGGTTTATTTGCTTTGACATCACAGCCTCAGCCCCTGGCATACTGCCTGGCACACAGTAGCACACAGGAGATGCTCCATAAACATTTGGAGGATGAATGCGCTTGCATTCAAAATCCACAGGCTAGTCACTAGATGATGGCCTTCCTCTTTTTCTTGGTGAGACTCAAAGCACTTACTGGTGTCAAAGAAGTGAGTCTCCCTTCTCCATTCTCACCTTCTACAAGTCTGCTTTGGCCACACTGAGGCTGATGCACTCCAGCTAGGAGAGGAAGAACATTGTATTTTCAGAATTTTACCTGGTAAAAAAAGAAATGTAGAACATGAGGAACTGTTCAAGGTACAGAATTGCTGTGAGTGTACCGACATACTCAGCACTTGCTTCAAGATTAATTAAAAAATTAATTAGCAATTTTAAGATCAACTAGTTTCTTCCAAGAAGGGCTGGAGTTAGTGGCATCACTAATAAATGGGGTTCCAGGTTCTTGTACAGGTTTATTTCTCTTTGTTGAACTGCTTTGGTTGCACACATTTCCAAGCACACAGAATGACTTTTGTTCAAGCTGAATAAAATTAGTTCTGAATTCTATGATTATCTATGCTGTACCTGGTCTGTTCAAAGATAAATACTAAATGAGGTACAGACTCAACTTTCACTGCTTAATAAATGTTTAAGCAGTATAATATCAACAGTATAACATTTACTAAAAAGGTCAAATATTGACTAAAGCTAAAATAAATATGACTTGTATTAGCAGTGTCCCTGAGTAGGCAGTCATAAGAACTGAACAAAACAGGTGGTGATTATAGAAAGATTAAAGCGTACTTAAGAAATTTAATAAACCTCTGACTTGAGTATTGAAACCCATTACCTTTTTAAAATACCTTTTTTGAGGCCTAAATTTCATTCCTGATTATCTTTACCAGAAGGAGGACTTCAGGAAGGCTTTAGTGAAAAGATGTATTTCCTCTCAAAATCTTCTAACTCATAGCATTAGACATGGTAACTCTGTTAGTACCTGCATGCTTATAAAACTAGAGGACTTTTGTTACACACATTTCTGGGATCCATTAATAAAAATCTTGTTTCCATATTCAGAAAGAAATGTGATTTCTATTTAAAGAAATCACTCCACTGAACTAAAAGTTGGCTATAAATTGGAAAGTCAGTTTGACTGCTGCTGTCATCAAAGATGAAGGCTGGCTGAAGTTTCAGCATTTAGTTTGTCTCGGGATTTCATGAATTATGCCCACATTTGGCACAGTATTGCAAACACAATAAACATTCAAGAGCATGTGTTTACTGAATAAGTGTTTATTTGCACTCCCTGTTAATCTCTGATGTAGAATTATGCGACATTTTAAGACTTTCATTTTTACATGTCATTGTCTTATGAATTCTTCTCCACCATCCCCTTCTCTTAAGTCATTCTCCCAACACCCATGAACACTTGCCCTCCAACCCCTTACTCATGCTGGGTCCTCCACATAAAATCCTCTCCTCTCTGCTAGCCCTAATATCATCCATCTTTCAAGATGGCAGTTCAATCCCGAGATTACAATGTGCCCTCTTCTGCCCACTGGGACTTACACTATGTATCCCTTGCTTTTCATTTCTGTGCTCACCTCCTAAGTCCCAGGAGAATCCCAGGTGAATCATGTACCATGAGTGTCGATTCAAGTCACAAACACCCAGGGGCATCTACAAAAACTGGCTGTGTGAGCTTGCTAGGCTGCAGTAACAAGGAACCACCACCAACTTGAGGGCGTGTAGGGGCTTAAATAACAGAAATATGTTATCTCACAGCTGGAGGCTGGGAGTCTGAGATGAAGGTGTCAGCGGGGCTGGAGCCTTCCGAGGGCTGGGAGGGACAGCCTGTCCCTGCACTCTAGCCTGCCGTTGAGGGGGTTTGTGGGCCATCTGCAGAGTTCCTTGGCTTGTGGACGGGGGCCCCTGATCTCTGCCATTATCCTCACTTGGCATTCTCCCTGTGTTTGTATCTATGTCTGTGTCCAAATTTCCCCTTTTTATAAGGGGCTTGGTCATATTGCCCTAATATCTCACCCTAATACTCTCATACTAACTTCATCTGTAAAGACCCTGTTTCCTAATTAGGTCCCATTCTGAAGTGCTGGGGGTTAGGAGTTTAGCATACCTTTTTGGGGGGAGAAATTCAACCCCTAACAGTGATCTGTGTGAGAAATTACTCCATCGTGAATATACCCTGGTGCACTGGAGACTTTGTTCTCATAGCTTTGGTTTGGGGTTTATAGGTGAAAAACACTGAAGGTTTCTATACTGATTAATTTTTTTCAGTGCAACTTATTTCTCTCTCCTCCTCTTTTTTATTGAGATACAGTTGATTTACAATATTATATAAATTTCAAGTGTGCAACATGCTGTGCTGTGCTTAGTTGCTCAGTCATGTCTGACTCTTAGCGATCCCATGAACTGTAGCTTGCCAGGCTCCTCTGTCCATGGGGATTCTCCAGGCAAGTATACTGGATTGGGTTGCCATGCCCTCCTCCAAGGGATCTTCCCAAACCATGGATTGAACCTAGGTCTTCTGCATTGCAGGCAGATTCTTTACCATCTGAGCCACCAGGGAAGTCCATGAATACAGGAGTGGGTAGCCTATCCTTTCTCCAAGGGGGTGTACAACATAGTGGTTCCCAAATTTTAAAGGTTATACATCACTTATTGGTATTATAAAATAATGGCCACATTCCCTGTGTTATCCAATATATGATTGTAGCTTATTTATTTTATATGTGATAATTTATATCCTATGATCCAAGAGGCACATTTCCCTTCTCGTCACCAAAGCTATAGGGGTGCCCCCGTGTGACTGGTGTGGGTCCTTCTGCTGTGGCAGGCTGACTATGAGAGTGATCCGGTTGGCTCAGCTGGTCGCTGGTCCGGTTGGTACCAGGCCCTGTCTCATGCAGAGGCTGCTGGTTGGCAGGGCTGGGTCACAGGGTAGCAGGCTGTGGAACCTTGGGAGGGGGCAGGGCTCATGTTGGCTCATTTGTGGGTGGAGTTGGGGTCCAGCAGACCTGGGGGTGGACCCCAGACACAGGTCAGTGAAGCCAGGTCCTGGGCTTGTGTTGTCCCACTGGTGGACAGATCTGGGTCCTGGGGTCTGGCTGCAGGGCCCAGGGGCCCCAGAGCTGGTATTGGATTGCTGATGGGTGGGACCTTTTCCTAACACAGCTGTCTGTGCAGTCCAGGGTGTCCTGAAGCTTGTGTTGGCCTGCTAGTGGGTGGTGCCAGGGCCCAGCCAGTCCAGGGCTGGTGCTGGCCTGCTGGCAGGTGGGCTGCAGTTATCCTGCCAGTGGTGTCTATACCAGCTGCCGGGGGAGGCTGGTCTTGCTGCTAGAGCAGGCTTGCTGGTGGGTGGGTCAGGGATTCTGGGACAGGTATCTGTCCCCTGGTGGGGGGCGCTGGGTCCCAGAATCTCTGACTGCAGGCCCCTGGGGTTCCTGGACCTAGTGCTTGCACACTGACGTAAGGGGCCTGGTTTGGGACCTCTGGTGGGCAGGGCTGGCCGTGGGCTCAGAGGGTCTTTGTATGCTGGTGGGTGAGGTTGTGTCCCTGTTGTTAGTTGCTCAGCCTGAGGCATCCCAGTACTGGTGCTGTGCCCATCAGTCAGAGGTGGGGGTACGGCTGGGTCCCGGTGCTAAAAAACTAAAAGGAGAATTCCAAGATGGCTCTTTCCAGCACCTTAGTCCACATGGTAGAGTGAGTTCCCCAGAAGGGCTTCTACCTGTGTCTGTCTCCAGGGTGCGTTCTAGCTGCTTCCTCTGGGAGACTCTGTAAGATCAGCAGATAGGTCTGACCCAGGCTCCTTTCAACGTACAGCCTCTGTCCTGGGTCCCAGAGAGTGTGAGATTTTGTGTGAGCCCGTGAAGAGCAGAGTCTCTCTTTCCCGTAGCCCTCTGGGTCTCCTGAAAGTGAAACCATCACTGGCCTTCAAAGCCATACATATGGGGGCTAGTCTTTCTCGTACAGGACCCCAAGCTGTGGAACCTGATGTGGGTCTTGGATCCTTCACTCCCTTTGGTAAAAGCTCTACAATGGTATTGGGTTGGCCAAAATGTTCCTTTGCTTTTAAGTAAAAATAAAAGACACATTTTTTTCATTTTCACCAAGAACTTTATTGAACAACATATTCACTGAACAAACAAACTTTGGAGCAAACAAACAAATCCAATAATCATCTTCTCTTTTGTGAGTCACCTACCCTGGGGACATGCATCTTGACTGTATTGCACCTCCTTCTCACCTCATGATGGCTCCTTCATTATATCTTCAGTTGTAGAAAATCTTTTCTGGTCAGTTCCAGTCTTTTTCATCAATGGTTGTTCTGTTTTGTTGGTTTTGTTCAGTCACTAAATCGTGTCCAATTCTTTTGCAACCCCATGGACTGTAGCCCACCAAGTTCCTCTGTCCATGGGATTTTCCAGCAAGAATACTGGAGTGTTGCCATTTCCTCCTCCAGGGGATCTTCTGACCCAGGGATTGAACTCATGTCTCCTGCATTAGCAGGTGGGTTCTTTACCACAGAGCTTCCTGGGAAGCAGCCCCAGTTGTTCTGTTCAGTTCAGTTCAGTCACTCAATTGTGTCTGACTCTTTGTGGCCCCATGGACTGCAGCATGCCAGGCTTCCCTGTCCATCACCAACTCCTGGAGATTGCTCAAACTCATGTCCATCGAGTTGGTGATGCCATCCAACCATCTCATCCTCTGTTGACCCCTTCTCTTCCTGCCTTCAGTTTTTCCCAGCATCAGGGTCTTTTTCCAGTGAGTCAGTTCTTTGAATCAGGTGGCCAAAGTATTGGAGCTTCAGCTTCAGCATCAGTCCTTCCAATGAATATTCAGGACTGATTTCCTTTAGGATTGACTGGTTTGATCTCCCTGCAGTCCAAGGGACTCTCAAGAGTCTTCTCCATCAATTCTTCGGTGCTCAGCTTTCTTTATAGTCCAACTGTCACATCCGTACATGGCTACTGGAAAAAACATAGCTTTGATTATATAGACCTTTGTTAGCAAAGTAATGTCTCTGCTTTTTAAAATGTTGTCTAGGTTGGTTGTAGCTTTTCTTCCAAGGAGCAAGCGTCTTTTAATTTCATGGCTGCAGTCACCATCTGCAGTGATTTTGGAGCCCCACTGTTTCCACTGTTTCCCCATCTGTTTGCCATGAAGTGATGGCACTGGATGCCATGATCTTAGTTTTTTGAATGTTGAGTTTTAAGCCAGCTTTTTCACTCTCCTGTTTCACTTTTATCAAGAGGCTCTTTAGTTCCTCTTCACTTTCTACCATAAGGGTGGTGTCATCTGCATATCTGAGGTTATTGATATTTCTCCCTGCAATCTTGATTCCAGCTTGTACTTGATCCATTCCAGCATTTCGCATGATGTACTCTGCATGTAAGTTAAATAAACAAGGTGACAATATACAGCCTTGACGTACTCTTTTCCAAATTTTGAATCAACCCATTGTTACACATCTGGTTCTAATTATTGCTTCCTGACCTGCATACAGATTTCTCAGGAGGCAGGTAAGGTGGTCTGGTATTCCCATCTCTTGAAGAATTTTCCACAGTTTGTTGTGATCCACACAGTCAAAGCCTTTAGCACAGTCAGTGAAGCCCAGACAGTGGTTTCATGTTTCAGCTGCTTTAGAGGATGGAAAACTACAGCCTTGAGATGACCTTCCTGGGGCCCTAAAAGTGACTTTGTGTATACTTTAATAAAGTGGGATACTGGCATGTTCATTTTTTTATATTTATAAAAATTATTCCTTATTACTTGATAAGCCATAGAGTATAAAAGCTAAGACTGTGGGCTCTGGAGCCAGACAGCCAAGGCTCAAATCCCTGCTCTGCCTCTTACTAGGTGTCCAACCTTGGGTGATGGAGAAGGCAATGGCACCCCACTCCAGTACTCTTACCTGGAAAGCCCCATGGATGGAGGAGCCTGGTGGGCCGCAGTCCATGGGTTCCCTAAGAGTCGGGCATGACTGAGCAACTTCACTTTCACTTTTCACTTACATGAATTGGAGAAGGAAATGGTAACCCACTCCAATGTTCTTGCCTGGAGAATCCGAGGGACGGGGGAGCCTGGTGGGCTGCCGTCTATGGGGTCGTACAGAGTTGGACACGACTGAAGTGACTTAGCAGTAGCAGCAACCTTGGGTGAATACCTTGACCTCTCTGAGCCTTGTTATGCAGATTAAAAGACCGAGCACATATTAAGCTTCTGGCAGTGTCCTGCACCTGAATAGTGCTCATAAACGGCAGTTGCTGGCATCACCACCCTCGACGTGTACCTGTGCTTTGTGCTGGGTCTACAAAGCTGCAGATGCAGTCCCTGTCCTTCCTAGCTTATGCTCTAAAGGAGAGGCCATTGTCACATGGAAGAAACTGAATGTTCCGGCTCTTCTATGACTGGCACTTAGCTGGTTTGTTTTGTAGTTGCCCATGAAGGGAGGAGGCCTCCTGCCAGAAGGAGTTGGGTGAAAGGACTTAGCAAAGGGCCTCGGGCGGAACACTGATCCAGGAGCCCAGCATCATCGCCTGGGTCATCATTGCCAGCCAGCTGCCTGCGACAGGGCCTCTGCCGGTGGGTCCACCCACCCTCTGGTACCAGAGAGAACCCCCCTGGCCAGCATCTGGCACCTCACCCTCTGCTGCCCAGAGGGATCAATGCCTAAAAGGATTCTGACTCCAATTCCAGCGAAGAAGGGGGAGTTTTCCCACACCAACCAGCAATTGTCAGACCCTAGGTCAGTGTCCTAAAATTTGAGGCCTTAAGAATTGCAATTCAGAGACTTCCCTGGTGATGCAGTGGATAAGAATCCACCTACCAATGCAGGAGACACAGGTTGGATCCCTGGTTTGAGAAGATTCCACTTGCTGCAGAGCAACTAAGCCTGTGCACCGCAACCAACGAGTCCACGTGCTGCACTGACAAAGCCCCGTGCCTAGAGCCTGTGCTCTGCAACAAGAGAAGCCACTGTGATGAGAGACCCGTGTACACCAAAGAGGAGCCTCTGCTTACCACAACTAGAGAAAGCCCAGGCAAAAGCAATGAAGACCCAAATGAATGAAGCAATGAATACCCAATGAAGTGCAGCCAAAATAAAATAAATAAATAAAAAGTTAAAAAGGTATTCTCACGAAAAAAAGAATTGCTATTCTGGAGATTTGGGTAAAAGTGAAAGAGTGTTCTGGGGAAGAGAAAGAGCTAGGGGCCTATCAAGGCAAAAGCCATGAAGTTGCGTTCTGATGCAAGAAAGGAAATATTTGTCTTTCAGGGATGAGTGTGACAAGTTGTTTTAGGGTAAGAGTCAGATAAGTGTCTTGAGTTTCTGTTAGCTGTCCTGGGTACCTTTGTTAGGATAGTAAGTGTCAAAAGGTTAGAATCTGTCCAGAATCAGGCTAAGACGTACATAAGTCACATTTCCTCAGTGGCTTTCTAGCTCCATTCAGGGAGCTCTCTTAGCAATACTGACTCCATTTTTTATTTTCCTTCCATACTGCTACAAGCCAGGAGGTGGACTCTTACCAGACCGCGATCTGCTGGCTCCTTGGTCTTGTACTTCTCAATCTCTAGAAATATGAGAAATAAATGTTTGTTGTTTAAACCAGCCAGTGGATGGCTTTCTTGTTATAGCAGCCTAAACAGACTAAGAGAAGGTTTATGAGAGAAAGTTCTTAAGCTAATCCTTAAAGAATAGGGAAGCTTTTGACAGGGAAATGGTGGGGAGGAACAGAGATCTTAAGGGAAGTGCTGCCGTTTCAGTCTGGGAGAAGATTAGAGAGAAACATGGCCAGAGGTTAGTCTGTGAAAGATCACAGTATCAGGTCCAGGGTAGGGTGGGGTGGGAGGGGTGCTTTACTAATAGCTTTGTGCTTTGCCTTTATTTATTGGGGCTTACTGGGAAAGTTCTGAAGTAGCTTAAAAAAAAAAAACTTTTTGTATATTGACATCACACAGGCTTCTTGGTATTGGATATATTGGTGGTAGGGGAGGGAGTGGAGTGGGCAGAACAATAAGCCCAAAATGGAGAATAAAGAGAACATGCAGGGTTTTTTTTGTAACATCCAGGCAGGAAGTATTAAGAACCTGAGCTAAATCAGTTGTCACCGTGGGTTTGGAGAGGGAGGGACCTATTTAAAGAGACATTTAAGGTGTAGCCCTGGCAGGACTTAATGAAGATTAAATATAGAAGAAATAATGACACCCAGTTTTTTTTGGTTTGGATGGCAGGACATGTAATATTACCTCTAACCAGGCCAATGTATATGGGGAAAGGAATCAATTTAGAGAACAGGAAGGGGATAAGAACAAGCAAAGACAACGCATTCTCCATGGGAATTCTTCCTGTGCCTGTTTTTGGTTTGGTGGTGTCCCTCTGAAACTCGTATGCTGAAGTCCTAACCCCCAGTCTAGCAGTATGTGGCCTGCTTTGGAAATGAGATCTTTGCATACAGTTAAGTTAAGATGAAGTCATGAGGGTGGGTCCTAATCCTATATGACTGTGCCCTTATAAGAGGCAGAAATTTGGACACAGACAGGCACACAAGGAGGATACCACACTAAGATGAAGGCGGAGACTGGAGTGACGCATCCGTAAGCCGAGAAGCTGCAAGAGAGCCCCGGGACATTCCCCAGCCCTTCAGAGGGAGAGCAGGGCCTTGTCAACAGCTTGATTTGGGATTTCTGACTTCTCTAACTGTAAGACAATAAATTTCACTATTCTAAGCCAACCAGTTTTGGTGCTTTGTGGAGGCAGCCCTAGCACACAAACACAATGCCCAATGTCCTTCCACCTGGAAATGTCTGGGAGCCAGTTGAGGCACAGCTCTGGAGTTTAGGAAGCAGTACTAGGCCAGTGATGGACCCATCCATCCATCTCCCAGTGTGGTGGACATAGGACGCTTCTATCTGATGTCATCCCTTCAGAACTATTTCTGAATGGAAATATTTTGCAGAAGTATTTCTCCGCCACTCCACGTGGTCTCAGTGGGACGGACAGATATGGTGCTGTCTTCTCCAGCTTATAGAGAGAGTCTGTCTGTAGCAGGGAAAGAATGTGGCAAACATTCAGAGAGAAAGCAGAGCAGGCAGAGATAAGAAGTAATGAGAGATGAAATGTCCTGGAAGTATTGAGTCCGGGTTTCTAGTCCCTGGGGCCAAATTTTGGCAGATCTTGTAGGAATTCTGTGAGCGCCAGCCCTGCTCCCCAACCCTTCACCCAGTTATTATATGAGGCAATATACTCTTCATCAGCTTCTGCGAGTTTGAATTCTCAGCTGCCTTCAAAAGAATACAAGTGTTAATAAAAATCATGAGAGTGGATAGGGCAGTGTGTGTAAAGTAATAAAATAATAAGGTAAAGATAAAATTCTGGGAACCAAGGGAAGGGATGGGCAGAGAAATGTTGATACATGAAGTGGGACTATACAGAAGATAAGGGAGCCGAGTGCTTCATGATTCTAGAAAGGAATGTGAAAAAGAACAAGAAGTGTCACATATACAGAACTTGAGTCAAGTAAAGGGTAAAAACACAGTCATGAGGTTTGTGCCCTAGAAAGCTTAGTCATCCATGCCTGTATATCTTAGGTAGATATACTTACTGCATATCACTACTGAGTTGTCCATTACTGTATAATGAATCACTCCCAAACAACAAACTTAAAACGGCAAACATTTAATATGTTACATACTTTCTGAGGGTCAGGAATCTAGAAGTGGCTTAGCTGGGTGGTTCTGGCTCAAGGTCTCTCATGGGTTGCTGGTCAAGTTGTTAATCAGGGCTATAGCCTCTGAAGGGTTGACTGGGCCTCAGGATCGACTCCCAAGATGGTCACTCACAGGGCTCTTGGCTGGAGGCTTCAGGTTCTCCCCGTGGGCCTCTCTAAAGGCCGGCTCTAGACATGGAGGCACACCGTGTTTTATTGTGCTTCGCTTCATTAAGCTTTGCAGTTACTGCGTTTTTTACAAGCTGAAGGTCTGTGGCACCTGCCTCAAGAAGCCTGGCAGCAGCACTTTCCCAAAGCATGTGCTCACTTTGTGTCTGTGTGCCACATTTTGGTAATTCTTGTAATATTTCAAACCTTTTCAGTATTATTATATCCGTTATGGTGACCTGTGATCAGTGACCTTTGTTGTTGCTATTGTAATTATTTTGAAGTGCCGCAAGCTGTGCCCATGTAAGACAGCAAGCTCCATCAATAAATGCGTGCATTCTGACTGTCCACCCACTGACCACCCACCCCCTCATCTCTCTCCCTCTTCTGGGGCCTCCCTATTCCCTGAGATGCAACAAAAATTGAAATTAGGCTTCAATGACCTCTAAGGTGTTCAAGTAAGAGTCACATGTCTCTCACCTTAAACCAAGCACTAGAAATGATTAAGCTTAGTGAGGAAGGCATGTCAAAAGCTGAGATAGGACTTTGGCCTTGAACCAATCTGTTAGCTAAGTTGTGAATGTAAAGGAAAAGTTCCTGAAGGAAATTAAAAGTGCTACTTCTGTGAACACATGAATGATAAAGAAAGCAAACAACCTCACTGCTGATATAGAGAAAGTTTTATAGGTCTGAATAGAAGATCAAACCAGCCACAGTATTCCCTTAAACTAAAGCCTCATCCAAAGCTCGGTCCTAATTCTATTCAATTCTATGAAGACTGGAAGAAGTGAGGAATCTGCAGAAGAAAAGGTTGTGGTTAGCAGTTTTTAGTAATAAAGTATTTTTAAAGTAAGGGAAGAATTGATGCTTTTGAACTGTGGTGTTGGAGAAGACTTTTGAGAGTCCTTGGACTGCAAGGAGATCCAACCAGTCCATCCTAAAGGAGATCAGTCCTGGGTGTTCATTGGAAGGACTCATGCTGAAACTAAAACTCCAATACTTTGGCCACCTCATACGAAGAGTTGACTCATTGGAAAAGACCCTGATGCTGGGAGGGATTGGGGGCAGGAGGAGAAGGGGACAACAGAGGATGAGATGGCTAGATGGCTTCACCGACTCAATGCACACGAGTTTGGGTGAACTGCGGGAGTTGGTGATGTACAGGGAGGCCTGGCGTGCTGCAATTCATGGGGTCACAAAGAGTCGGACACAACTGAGTGACTGAACTGAACTGACTAAAGTACTTTTTAAAGACTTCATGCTGTTTCATACTTAATAGACTACAGTATAATATAAACTTAGCTTTTATATGCAGTGGAAAAGCAAAAAGACTCATATGACTAGCAGACGTTGGTTCACGAGTTTTAAGGAAAGAAGCCATCTCCATGACATAAAAGTGCAAGATGAAGCAGCAAGTGCTGATGTAGAAGCTGCAGCAAGTTGTCCGAAGATCTCGTTAAGATAGTTGATGAAAGTGGTTATGCTAAACACTAGATTTTCAATGTCAACAAAACAGACTTATAGAACTTTGATAGCTAGAGAGGAGAAGTCAATGCCTGGTTTGAAAGATTCCAAGGACAGGCTGACTCTCTTATTAAGGGCTAATGTAGCTAGTGACTTTAAGTTGGATATTATTCCAAAAATTCTACAGTCCTTAAGAATTATGATAAATCTACTCTGTCTGTGCTCTGTAAATGGAACAACAAAGCCTAAATGAACAGCATATTTGTTTACAACATGGTTGAATATTTTAAGCCATTGTTGAGACCTGCTTCTCAGAAAAAAAGAATCCTTGAAAAATATTACTGCTCATTGACAATACACCTGGTCACACAAGAACTCTGATGGAGATGTACTGTACAATGAGATGAATGTTGTTTTCATGCCTGCTAACACAACATCTATTTTGCAGCCTAGGGATTAAGAAGTAATTTTGATTTTCAAGTCTTATGATTTAAGAAATACATTTCATAAGTCTGTAGTTGCCATAGATGATGATTCCTCTGATGGATCTGGGCAAAGTAAATTGAAAGACTTCTGGAAAGGGTTCACTATTCTAGATGCCATTAAGAACATTCATGATTCATGGGGAGAGGTTAAAACGTCAACATTCACTGGAGTTGGAAGAAGTTGATTCCAACCTTCATGGATGACTTTGAGGAGTTCAAGACTTCAGCGGAGGAAATAACTTCAATAGCAAGAGAACTAGAATTAGAAGTGGAGCCTGAAGACGTCATTGAACTGCTGTGACCTCAGGATCAAACTTTCCCGGATGAGGAGTTTCTTCCTGCGCCTGAACAAAGTGGTTCCTTGAAATGGAATCTATTTCTAGTGAAGACATTGTGAAGATTGTTGAAATGGCAAAGGGTTGAGAATATCACATACACTTAATTTACAAAGTTGTGGCAGGGTTTGAATGGAATGTTTACAATTTTGAAAGAAATTCTACTGTGGGCAAAATGTTGCCAAACAGCATTGCATGCTACAGAGAGATCGTTCATGAAAGGAAGAGTCTACTAATGAGGCAAGATTCATTACTGTCTTATTTTCAGAAATTGTCACAGCCACCTCAGCCTTTATCACCCACCACTCTGATCAGTCAGCAGCCATCAGCATCGAGGCAAGACCCTCTGCCAGCAAAAAGACTGTGACTCACTGAAGGCTTAGATGATGGTTAGCAGTTTTTAGCAATAAAGTTTTTTTAAAGTAAGGTAAGTACTTTTTAAAGACTTCATGCTACTTCATACTTAATAGACTACAGTATAATATAAACGTAACTTTTATATGCACTGGAAAAATTCATACGACTTGCTTTATTCAGCATTTGCTTTATTGTGGTGGTCTGAAACAAAACCCATAGTATCTCCAAGGTGTATCTGTAGCTTTATCCATGACAAGTGATCCAAGACAGAACTGTAGTCTTTTTACAGCCTAATCTTAGATGTAATAACCCACCATCTGTGCCATTTTCTCTTCACTTGAAGCAAGTCTCTACGCACAGTCCACTCTCAAGGGGACAGGAGTCACATTCCATCTCTTTAGGGGAGAAGTACCCAAGAATTTGTGGATATATTTTCAAAACCACTTCAGAAGCCATGGGTGATTTCTCCCAGAGCTGTGTCAGGAAATTGGATAAAAAGAAACTTGACCATGTGGGCCGTTGAGCAAGGGGAAGGTAATCCTGCTCTTTCTAGAAACTTGACTCTAAAGAGAAAGAGGTGTAACTTCATAATTAGAGGAGGAAGATTTTTTAAACCTTCTGTAGTATCTATTTGTTAGCATGGTGTCTATATATTTATACCCCCAAATAGTAATGGGTTGAATTCAATATAGGTTATGTAAGTTTGGAGCTAGTAATGCATTTTCCCAGAGAAATGCCTTCCATAGGAAATGGGGCAACCCCAAAATCGCCTGTTTAACCCATGTCACATCTGTGGTACAGTATGGTGCCTGCGCTGCTGTAGCATCCACCACCATGTGAAACCCACTGTTGTGTGGGACCTGTCACCACATAGATCGTTGTTGTTCAGTTGCTAAGTCGTGTCCATGGACTGCAGCACATCAGGCTTCCTTGTCCTTCACAATCTCCCGGAGTTTGCACCAAGTAGGACCTATTGTCTATTTCCACAAGGATCCCCAAGGGCACCGCTAGGGAGAATGCCAAATACAAACAGAACCTTTCACAGGGAGATCCTCTCAGGGCATAGACCTCAATTTTGTGTGGAGTCCGCTAGCACCTTTCTAGGAGGAAATATCCTCTTAGCATCCCAGCTGGCCATCAGTTGGAGACCTCCTCTATCTCCTGGGCTCCAGCTGGTCCTTCCCTGGACTTAGATCCCTGGTAGGAATGTGACTTCACAATGAGGGAGAGGAGTGAAAGTGCAATGTGAGAGGGAAAGGAGATGAGGGAAGCAGAACTGACATTAACTGAAACCTCATGTGCCTGTCATTTGGATCCTCACAAGCCTGGAGAAGTAGGTCTTATTTCCCACGTTTAAAAATGAAGGCCTTCCCTGGTAGTTCAGTGGTTAAGAATCTGCCTTGCAATGCAGGGAATACCAGCTCGATTCCTGGATGGGGAACTAAAGACCCACGTGCTGTGGAGTAGCTCAGCCTGTACGCCACAACCAAGGGGTCTGTGTGCCAGCAACAGAAAATCCTGCATGATGCACCAAAAATCCCACGTGCTCCAACTAAGCCCTGACACAGTCAAAATTAAATAAATTAATAAGTATTTAAAAATGAAGAAACAGGGGCTTGGCTGTAAAATATCACACAGTTGTAGAGGACTTGCCCAAATAATAATAAACTATAATGAAAGTATTAGACTTAGTGATAGAAGGGCGCCTGCTCAGACCAGCTCATGAGAGCCTGTTGCACCGATCATTTCCGAACTGTGCATTCTGTGATATCACGTTGGTAGCCTGAAATTGGCCATGGTGGGAGTATTTACACCATGGGAATAAACAGACACTATAGTCTTTTCTGTCATGGAGCCAGTTTTTAAGTATTTACCAGCATCCTACTGGTTATAGTCCAATTGTGGGGTGAAATGTTAATGAAATCTAACTGCTCATTGAAGAAATGATGGCAGCTCAGTTGGTAGTTAGGGGCAGAGGGGCTGGTGCAGCATTCCACCATCCTAAACCAGGCAATGACATCTAAGTCCCTCGATGCAACTGTGAGGGATGTAATTTCCTCTTTCATCTCTACTTCCTGCCCTCTTTCTGCACACGCAAGTTAAGTGGGAGTGTGAGCTGAGTGGTGAGACTGAGGAAGTGGACGTTTTGGAGAACAAGCCCTGAATAAGTCTGTGATTTCCTAGTGGGTGGAGATATGGAGGACTTTGTTCACAGCCCTCTGCCCTCATCAGCCCCTCTGATTGCTCTAGATAATCATAGGAATTCAGGGCAGACAGAAAACATTTCAAGACTTGTCTGTCCAGCGACTCTGAGGGGAAAACAGCTTGAGTTGAGCTAGGAGGAAGCTGTTGGTTTCTGTTGCTAGTTTTCAGGCTCTTTGCTTAAGATTTTACTGCTTTTTCAAAGACTTTACTGTAAAGTTTCAAAGTTACTGTAGAGTCTCTTCTTGCAATCACTGTTAACAACAGCAACTTCATTCATGACCTCACTTTTTTCCCTTGGAGTGTCCATGAGTGTCCAGAGGAGTTCCCTCCTCTGTCCATGGGATTCTCCAGGCACGAATACCCAAGTGGGTTGCCATGCTCTTCTCCAGGGGATCTTCCTGACCAATGGAAAGTAGTATTGTTCTTCTCTTCCAATCTTGGAGCTTGCAGGCTACTTGTTGCTTTTAAAATAGGGAATTAGAATACAAACACTAAGATGAAAAAATTTAGAAGGGTATATGAGAAACTGATACAGTGGATATTTGGGGTGTGTGTGTGGCGGGGTGCGGATATTGGACTGGAGATCCAATATGCTTTATCTGTTTGTGAACTTTGATTTCTTTTCCCTCCTTTATTATTAAATACTGCAGTAAATGCCATGACAAACACAAAGGCTAAGATCTTTCTAATAAGTTACATGTAGCCACATGGTTTCCTCACTCCCATCTCATCCCCTTGTCACCACCTAAGCCAGGATCATCTTCATCCTGAATTAATCATTCTCTTGCTTTCTAATTTTTTTTTAAACTTTTAATTTTGTATTGGGGTATAGTTGACTAACAACGTTGTGGTACTTTCAGGTGAACAGCAAAGAGACTCAGCCATATGTATTCTTGCTTTCCTTTGTATAGAGTTTTATTGCAGCAAATAAATTTCTAAAAGTTATATATCTTTATTACCATTGTCTTAGATTTTATGAAAGAGGAGTAATGTTTCATGTAAAATTTTGGCACTTGAATTTGCTAATTGATATTTACGAAACTGTTGAAATTCACCTGTTTGGTTCATTCATTTTGTTTGCGGTCTAAATGTTTTACCAAGAGTATTTTGTACATTTTTAACAACAACTAGTTTAAATTTTTAAACAGTTAATATAGTTATCAAAAGAAGTACCATGTTTATTAGAAGATTAGACAATTCTGTGCTGTGCTGTGCTAGTCAGTCATGTCTGACTCTCTGCGACCCCAGGGACTGTAGTCCACCAGCCTCCTCTGTCCATGGGATTCTTCAGGCACAAATACCCAAGTGGGTTGCCATGCTCTTCTCCCGGGGATCTTCCTGACCAGTGGGAAGTAATACTGTTCTTCTCTACCAATCTAGAATCCTGGATACTTGAGATCCAGTGTTAATACCTTAATATAGTCCTTTTTCTGTCATTCTGCTTTCTAATTAAGCAGTCAAGGTTAATGGAGGTATTATGCAAAATGTAACATACCAGAAATAACTTGAAGGGCAGTATAAAAGCATCATGATTTGCATGATTTGTATAAAGTTTACATTTTAAAGATACCAAGGAATCTTTCAACTTTCTATTTGCTTATGCTTTGCAAAATACTAACTATCTTGGAGTAACTAAGCAGCCAGCATTTCTCTCCCCTTAACCTACCCTAAACCCTTGTCAGGGAGGATATACTTTTCCTCTAAACTCTTAGGTATAGTTCTTGAAGTTCTGCAAACTAAACTGAAAAAAGACATATTAGTGAGAGACAAGGCAAAATTTAATTACATATTATTTTTGTTTGTTTGTTTTTTCAAAGCTGCAGGTGGTGGGCAGCTTGTAGTTGATGAGGGGGTGGGAAGGAAATCTTCCTTCCTGCTTGTGTCTGTAAGCTGTGGTGAGTGACATATGTCCGAGAGCTCCTCCTTCAGGGCTTCCCCACTGCCTTTTTAAAAAATATGTGGTTGTGTGTGCTCAGTCACTCAGTTGTGTTCGACCCATTTTGACCCCATGGACTGTAGCCCACCAGGCTCCTCTGTCCATGGAATTCTCCAGGCAAGCATACTGGAGTGGGTTGCCATTTTCTTCTCTGGAGGATCTTCTCAACCCAGGGATCGAAACTGTGTCTCCTGCATTGCAGGCAGATTCTTTACTACTGAGCCATCAGGGAAGCCCCCTATTTTTGTTTTTAAATTTGTTTTATTGAAGTATAGTTTGTTTACAATGTTGTGTTAATTTCAACTGTACAGCAAAGTGATTCACTTATACATATATATGCATTCTTTTTCATGTTCTTTTCTATTATGTTTACCATAAAATAGGTTCTCATATTCTTTTCTACTACGGTTTATCACAGAATGTTGAATACAGTTCCCTGTTAATTGCATATTATTATTAATGTATCTATAAGAATCCACAGAAAAATGTGACTCAAAGGTACAGTTAAAAAAAGTGGGACTTTCATATCATCTTAGTAGGGGAAGGGGAAGGGAGCAACATTTACAGGAAGACATGACTCTCTGGAAAGATAAAGGAGCCCTTGTTCTTAATCACTCAGTTGAGTTTGACTCGTTGAAACCCTGTGGACTGTAGCCTGCCAGGTTCCTCTGTCAATGGGATTCTCCAGGCAAGAATACTGGAGTGAGTTGCCATTTCTTCCTCCAGGGGATCTTCCCAACTCAGGGATCGAACCCCGGTCTCCTGTGTCTCCTGCATTGCAGGTGGATTCTTTACCTACTGAGCCATCAGGGAAGCCCTTAGGGGAAAAGATAGAAGATGTGATCATTCTGTGACAGTGTCTATGATAGTGTGTGGAGACTTGTCGTCTCCAGTCGCTCCTGGGGGAAGGGATTTATGATAATTGAATTTCTTTACTTTGGCTCTTCTTTGAGACAGATAAGCAATTTCAAGAACTCAAATGTCTTCTGCTCAGAATAATTTTTCTTCCACCATGGTGCATTCTGGAACCCTTTCTACACCTCCCCCCTCTTCCAACCTGTACTAACAAATTGTTTGCAAAATTGTCACCAAAATTTCTGAGTGATCTTTACTCTACTCTTTGCCACTTTTAACATGTATGTTTGGTAAGGTATATAGGAACAATCTTGATTTGTAATTCAAAACAGTATTTGACAGAGTCTTATGCAGATCAGTGCTAAAGAAATTATTTCTGATATCTATGGCAACAGTGGATAGTTCTGTCTAGAAGGGCTTTCTAGAGCCTATGGGCTTTCCCCAGAAATCCAATTACCCTTGGTTGGCCTTCCTTGGAACCTTTACCTGCACACCTGCCTGAAGGGACCAGTCCCCTACCAAGCCGCCAGACTAGAAGACTGCGGGTAAATGCCACAAAGCAAAAGCATTTTTCTCCTTGGAGCATTTCTCTCCCTGTGGGATGGCAAGAGACAAGAAGCTTCTAGGAAGAAAAGAATAAAAGGGGAACAGTGAGAGGATAAAGGACTTGAGTCAAGATAAATGAGAAAAGCATTTTCTGCCAACATGTGAAAAGTGAAGGAAGTAAAAGTAAGCTGACTTTAAGGGCAGGACTAAAGACAACCAGGCAGGTGCCTGGTGGTCCAGTGGCTAAGCCTCTGCCCTCCCAGGGAAGGGGGTCAGGTCAGATCCCTGGTCAGAGAGTTAGATCTCACATGCTGCAACAAGAAGATCTCACATGTGGCAACCAAGACCCAGCACAGCCAAATAAATGAATGAGTAAAAATAAATATTTTTAAAAACCCAACAAAACAACTGGGCAAAAAAGAAGTTAACTTTTGCAGTAGAGAGTTTCGTAACAATGAGGCAAACCCCAAAATCATCTATGGAATACCCCAGAATAAGGCGTACTATAGGTGCCAGAGAAGACAGCTGTCCTTGTCAAGCAGGGGAGCTTCAAAGGCACCAGCGAAGGGCCCTGACCCCAAGAGCCTTCAAGTATTTTTTGTGACCTCCCCAAGGCCTGTGGCTGATGAGGAAAGTGGAGTAGAAACCAAGCCTGCCCTAGGAGCACTTCCAGCAACAGGAGGAAAAGAGTCTTTGCTGGGGTTGTGTGCACCAGAAGCAGCAGTCTTTTCTACTTCCTAAGAAACTCCTTCATTCCTGAAAGACAATCCATTAAGAAAGAGCCATCCCACTCTGCAGAACACTTTTGTGCAAAGATTTCCCTCAAAAGGTTGACAGAAAAGATATATTATTTTTTAAATAAGCAGATACATTGTTCAGGTCAGTTCAGTCACTCATTCATGTCTGATTCTTTGTGACCCCATGTACTGCAGCAGGCCAGGCTTCGCTGTTCATCACCAACTCTCAGAGCTTGCTCAAACTCATGTCCATCGAGTCAGTGATGCCATCCAACCTTCTCATCCTCTGTCGTCCCCTTCTCCTCCTGCCTTCAATCTTTCCCAGCATCAGGGTCTTTTCCAATGAGTCAGTTCTTCACATCAGGTGGCCAAAGTATTGGAGTTTCAGCTTCAGCATCAGTCCTTCCAAAGAATATTCAGGACTGATTTCCTTTAGGATGAACTGGTTGGATCTCCTTGCAGTCCAAGGGACTCTCAAGAGTCTTCTCCAA
This sequence comes from Bos indicus, assembly GCF_029378745.1. Classification (NCBI taxonomy): domain Eukaryota; kingdom Metazoa; phylum Chordata; class Mammalia; order Artiodactyla; family Bovidae; genus Bos; species Bos indicus. The sequence goes on from NC_091768.1 coordinate 43,387,568, forward strand.
CACCACAGTTCAAAAGCATCAGTTCTTCAGCACTCAGCTTTCTTTATAGTCCAACTCTCACATCCATACATGGACTACTAGAAAAACCATCACTTTGACTAGATGGACCTTTGTTGACAAAGTAATGTCTCTGATTTTGAATGTGCTGTCTAGCTTGGTCATAGCTTTTCTTCCAAGGAGCAAGTGTCTTTTAATTTCACGGCTGCAATCACCATCTGCAGTGATTTTGGAGCCCCCCAAAAACAAAGTCTGTCACTGTTTCCATTGTTTCCCCATCTATTTGGCATGAAGTGATGGGACCAGATGCCATAATCTTAGTTTTCTGAATGTTGAGCTTTAAGCCAACTTTTTCACTCTCCTCTTTCACTTTCAAGAGGCTCTTTAGTTCTTCTTCACTTTCTGCCATAAGGGTGGTGTCATATCTGAAGTTATTGATATTTCTCCCGGCAATCTTGATTCCAGCTTGTGCTTCCTCCAGCCCAGCGTTCCTCATGATGTACTCTGCATAGAAGTTAAATAAGCAGGGTGACAATATATAGCCTTGACATACTCCTTTCCTGATTTGGAACCAGTCTCTTGTTCCATGGCCAGTTGTAACTGTTGCTTCTTGACCTGTATACAGATTTCTCAGGAGTGAGGTAAGGTGGTCTGGTATTCCCATCTCTTGAATAATTTTCCACAGTTTATTGTGGTGCACACAGTCAAGGCTTTGGCATAGTCAATAAAGCAGAAATAGATGTTTATCTTGAACTCTCTTGTTTTTTCGATGAGCCAACGGATGTTGGCAATTTGATCTCCGGTTCCTCTGCCTTTTCTAAATCCAGGTTGAACACCTGGAAGTTCACGGTTCACATACTGTTGAAGCCTGGCTTGGAGGATTTTGAGCATTACTTTGCTAGCGTGTGAGATGAGTGCAATTGTGCGGTAGATTGAAAATTTTTTGGCATTGCCTTTCTTTGGGATTGGAATGAAAACTGACCTTTTCCAGTCTTGTGGCCAGTGCTGAATTTTCCAAATTTGCTGGTATATTGAGTACAGTACTTTCACAGCATCATCTTTTAGCATTTGAAATAGCTCAACTGGAATTCCATCACCACTAGCTTTGTTCATAGTGTTGCTTCTTAAGGCCCACTTGACTTCACATTCCAGGATATTTGGCTCTAGGTGGGTGATCATACATACCATCGTGGTTAACTGGATCATGAAGATCTTTTTTGTGTAGTTCTTCTGTGTATTCTTGCTGTCTCTTCTTAATGTCTTCTGCTTCTGTTAGGTCCATACCAATTCTGTCCTTTATTGAGCCCATCTTTGCATGAAATGTTCCCTTGGTATCTCTAATTTTCTTGAAGAGATCTCTGGACTTTCCCATACTATTGTTTTCCTCTATTTCTTTGCATTGACCCGCTGAGAAGGCTTTCTTATCTCTCCTTGCTATTCTTTGGAACTCTGCAATTCAGAGGGGTATAGCTTTCCTTTTCTCCTTTGCCTTTAGCTTCTCTTCTTTTCTCAGCTATTTGTAAGGCCTCCTCAGACAACTATTTTGCCTTTTTGCATTTCTTTTTCTTGGGAATGGTCTTGATTACTCCCTCCCTGTTTGGGTGGGCCCTAAATCCAAGTGTCCTTGTTAGAGAAAGTCAAAGGGAGGTTTGAGACAGACAGACAGTAAGAAGGCCACATGTAGACAGAGGAAGAGAGGAGTGCTGCAGCCACAGGAATGCTAACAGCCTGCAGAGGCTGAAAAGGCAAAGAAGGGACTCTCCCTGACACCTTCTGGAGGAAGCAGGGCCTTACCGATAATGATGATATTGAACTTCTGGCCTGCAGAACTGGGAGAGAATATGTGTCTGTTATTTTAAGGCATCAAGTTTGTGGTGATTTTTTATGGCAGCCACAGGAAACTGATACACAGCCTTGCCCCGACACTCTCTGTCCCTTCATCCTTCGTCTTTGACAAGGTGTGCTCTTACCAGCGCCGGACATGTTATATATCTATCTCTGTCAGTCTGTCTCTCTAAGATTGTTTATTCTTTATCTTGAATGCAAACCAAAGGCTTTGTCTTTGTTCACTGCTACGTTGCCAGCATCTGGGACAGTGCCCAGCACATAGAAGATGCTTAGTGGTCGTTGAGTGAATGGATGGATGGATTTTGGATTCTGAGGCTCTGCAGACACCTGGAGTCATTAGTACTCTTTCATCCTCTGTGTAACTGAGCGACAGAAGGATCCCCGTTCTGGTGACATGGAGTTGAATAGTGGGGAGGTTCAGTGATGGAGAGATCTGGATTCAGGTCACGGCTCTGCCACTTACTAGCTGGGAGTCTGGGCTGTGAACCTCAGTACTGTTAATAGCAAAATAAGTTCTTACAAGGTTGCTGTAAGGGCTGCAGGGAATGACATGCATAGAGTGACTGGCTGAGCACCTGAGGAGTGGTGCTCAGTGTGGTGCCCTTTTCTCCCTGTTTGTGGTTCTAAGACTCACAGTAGAGGCAGGAAGGCTTTCCTTTGTGTGTCCATTTCCCCTTGCATCAGTCACATGGGTTCCTGAACATATCGCATCCTCCTAGGACTAGCCTTGCCAAGCTTTTTAAGGCTAGGATTTCCTTAATTGAACATAGCAAACCTGATGATTATTTTGAAATGATGGGCTCCATATCACCTTGATTTCCACCTTTGGACATTAACTCTTACACCCACTTCATTCTACCAGCTTTTGTGCTGCAAGGAGAAACAAGCATGCTCAGTAGCGTCAGTTGTGTCTGACTCTTTGCAACTCCATGGACTACAGCCCTCCAGGTTCTCTCTTCACGGGACTCTCCAGGCAAGAATACTAGAGTGAGTTGCCGTGCCCTTCTCCAGGGGATCTTCTTGACCCAGGGATCGAACCCGAATCTCTTACGTCTCCTGCATTTGCAGGCAGGCTCCTTACTAGTGCCACCTAAGGAGAAACATAGAGACCATTTTTATACCTTCATTATTGTGGTGGTTGCTGGCATCCATCGGTGTTAAAAAGGAAGGAACAGCCTCTCACAGCTTGGCCTGTAGGGTTAGCTATTTGACGAATATCAGTAGTAAAATCTGTATGTGGAATTCCAGTTTTGTTTGTAAAAGACTACACACACACACTCACACACCCACACAACTGATCTAGTTGTCTTTCTCAAAAATATTGGTTGGAGACCCCTGAAATATTAGAAATAGTAGTTATTATATCTACATTCCAGGGTTGTTGAATAAAGAGTGGCTTGCATTTTTTTTTTTTATACTTGCCTTCGTTCTCCAAAATGTAAATCAAAGATGTTTCTAATTCATTTTTCTGTCAGCTAAACCCCCAGGCCTGGCCTTTGCAATTTCATCTCTAGAACTGGTTCTGAATATAAATGCCAAAGTTAGCTTCAGTGCCAGCAGCTGGGGATTTCTGCTAGTTTCTGGCTATCATGTGCAAGTTGTATTTCTCATTTAATTTCTTTTCTGAAACCATCAGACACCAGACTTCTGTGGCAAGAAGGAATAACAGCTATTGTCTATCAAGAATTATAGCCAGGATTTCTTCAATCTGCTCCTCAGTTTTTGCAATCTCGTTGGTTCCTTTGATGAGAACTTTTTCTTGAGGTTTTATGCAGACTTAATTTAAACCATTGATTTCATCACACTTTTTAAGCTTCTGGTTAAAAATAGAATATCTAATAATTCCCAAGGAAAATCAGTGCTGTACAATCTCATTGCTAATTCGTAAAGGGCATTTGAGTGTTCAAATAGAAAAGTATAAGAATCCAATGGATATTTCCTAAGTTATTGTTTCTTAAAGGAGTTTAACACCCTATCTTTGGCAACCATGTGGATCTGAACCAGTTAAATTTAATCCAACAGAAATAAATTTGATTTTGCATGAATTAGGGCAGCATTCACAAAGTTCTTGACAGAATGTTTCATTCACATTCAATTCCAGTATCTTTTGCTTTTCTTTTATGTCTGGGAAGAAAAGAGTTTCAACCACACATTGTAGGCAAATGTGTTACATGCTTTAATGTGGAGGGAGCATAAGTTGTTATTATGATAATTTTAATAACACTTTTCATGTACTACATTTTAGTTGACATTTAATCCTAATTGAGGAAAGTCTAAAATTAATCTTTGTAAGAAACAAGACCAGAGTGGCTAATCAGGTTTGGAAGTGGGACTAATTGTACCATAATCAGATTGATGGACTGTTAAATATCTGATGTGAAAGCCATGTCATGAAATGATAAGAAAGAATCTGTGCAGAAGTCCCCCTGAATTTTCCCCTTGTCCTTTATTTTGCAGTCAAAAGGCTTATTACATTGGCTTCAAAGCACAGATCCAAGATCTCTACCAGCTGTTTGCTTTTATTTTTTAATTAGCTCAGCTTTCCTGAGAGAGGTACAAAAAAAAAGTCTTTATTACCTATTTGTCCAGGGTAAGATACTACAGTGATGCTGAATTGGGGGGTGCTGAAGACCTTGTTGATTCTGATGTTTTGTAGTTAATTTTCAAGTCTTCTTCCAGTTAAATTATTGCTTGTATGGGCTGTGGTAGAAAAGCAGAGCAGAGATGGGCCCAGAAACTTGACAGACTGGGATAGAGTTGAGCAGCAACTATTAGGCTTTTTATCAAGGTTAAATCCCTCCTTACCTCCTTGAGCTGGGAGTCTGCCTGGTGAGAGCCTTGGTCCTCAGGATCCCCCAGTCCCGTGAAGGTTCTTCCAGGGTGATGCCAGATGTGAAACACTAGTTGAACTTCTGTTTTTCTTCTGAAAGAGGCGTAAGTCAGAGGTTAGCATTCTATGGTAGGACTCCATGTGTCTATATCAGAGACTGTCTAAAAATCCAAGTCCACTCAAACTTATAAAAGTGGACGCTCAATGCCACCAATCTGATGCCACTCATGAGGCCACCTGCCACTTGCTTACTGCTCTAGTCTGTTTCAGAACAGATTGCTAAAGTAAAGGGTTGTAACCTTGGATTCAAGTTCAAAAATGATACTGAAGGGGCTTCCCTGGTGGCTCAGTGGTAAAGAATCCTCCTGCTAATTCAGGAGACACAGGTTCAGTTGTGATCTGGGAAGATCTCACATTCCATGGAGCAATTTAGCTTGTGCAGCACAGCTGTTGAGCCTGTAAGCTGTGACTACTGAGCCCGTGTGCTACAACTACTGAAGCCCGAGCGCCCTAGAGCCCGTGCTCTGCAACAAGAGAAGCCACTGCAATTAGAAGCCCATGCCCCTCAACTAGAGAAAAGCTCATGCAGCACTGAAGACCCAGCAGAGCCAAAAAATAAAGCAAATAACCAAAAAAAAAAAAAAAAAAAAGATACTGAGAGATTATATCAAGTTACAGAGCTATCTAAAATAATTAGGCTTGATATTTGGATCCAGGATTTGAGGCTAAAGATTATAGAAGCAGTATAAAGGTGTCAGAAATGAACACAGATAAGCAGCAGGATCGTCAATGCTATAGAAATATAGGAAGCTCTCACCTGGAGGAGAATTATGTGTATTTGTATATGCAAAGTATACATGCAGAAAATATCCAAAGATGATGCAACTTTTATTAGGGGGAGGGAAGAAAGACACAAATTAATTCCATGGAATTTAAACTACATAAATCTCAGTCCTCTTTGGTTCCACCTCTCTCCCCCTACCAGGTGAAAAATTACGTAGAGGGCATACCTTAACCCAGAATTTTGATAAGAGATTTAATGAACTGGGGGAAAAAAAAAAAAGCCATTAGCTGGAAAGCAGGGCCCCTGAGAAACCAGTCAGTCACCTAGTCCCTAGGGGTTAGAGTCAGAGATTTACCTTGTTCTCTTGATCCTGAGCCTCTCTCGGTGCTCTGTGCTAGTTCTGGGGTCAGGACTAGTCTCTCATTTCTCTTAGCAGAAATCTGTCCAGGTTAGATCCATGAGACAGGGTGCTCAGGGCTGGTGCACTGGGATGGGATGGGGAGGGGGGTTCAGGATGGGGAACACATGTACACCCTTGACTGATTCACGTGAATGTATGGCAAAAACCACCACAATATTGTAAAGTAATTAGCCTCCAATTAAAAAAAAAAAAAAGATATCTGTTGCACCTTTGAGCTTCTCCAGACTCTTGGCAGGGGAAGCCCTCCAAATTGCCCCTCCTCCCAGATTAGAAAGCTCAGGATTTGCCTTGTTCGGCAGGTGCGAGTCTCTGCCTTGAAAACGCTAGATAAGAGTCTGGCAAAGATGCAAGTGGAGAATTCCAGCAAACATGTGGGGTCTCCAATGCTGATCTTGCTGGCTGACGTTGACTCCCTCATTTCCAGGTTCCCTGCACAGACTGCTAGGTCCATTTTCCACACTGCCCTTCTGGCCTCCCACTCATGCCTTAACCCCAAGGACAGGTTGACAAAGTAACTTCATCGGCAAATCATCTCTGTGGGAGAGGAGATGAGAGCAGATGACACAAAATCCCCAGGGAAACTTCAGCTCACACCAGAAGCTCTGGCTGGAGAATTGGAGACCATCAGTTCTGGTGAAACCCTCCTCGCCAGTGCAATGTCCAGGCACATATTTTCTTCATGGGATTTAATGATGTCACTGGGGTCTTTAAAAAGTGTGTTTGCCACATTCAGTGGAAAACATATCTGTTATAAAAAATAAAAAGCACAGAAGCAGATAAAGTAAAAAGTGAAAGTTCCATTTATCTTCCCTTACCCCCATCCTGGACTTCAATATAGACATTGCTGACATTGGAAATGAGTCCTTTCAGGCCGTTTCCTCTGCAGTATGAGTAAAGAGCATTTAGACCTTGAGTGCTGAATCACTGTATCCACAGATGTGGAATTTAGAAGCTTAGACCACCAGAATATGCCACTGGGTTATCAATCCCAAGGCCTCTCGGTGTTGGAGGCTCAGTTCTTTTCCTTTTTGTACTTCTCTATCCTATTTAGAAATATAAAGTCGTAATGAATATGTCTAAAGAGAATCTTTGCTCACCCAGAATTGCACACACATCAAAATTCTTAGTATTTAATGCTTCCCATTCCTCCTCCACCATCTCATCTGGGTCTGTGGAGCCTGCGGTTGAAATGAACTCTTAGCTAGACTTGTTCAAGGAAGCCTCCAGGCTTTTAGTTTCAGCCTGCCTTATATGTGACATGTGTACTTCTGGGTGCCTAGAAAACAATCCTAACTTATGTATATTATTAAAAGGCAGCAATCATTCCCATGTTCCAAATCCCCAAAATTTCTTGTGCAATAACTGTGTTGAGAACTTCCTGGTTTGGTTGCTTCAGGGTGGAAGTGACAATAACCTGGGTTCTGCACCTTTGGTGGGTCACGCACACATGCAGCCTACATTGAATGAAGGTCCCCCAGGAGTGGCCTCTTTTCCTTATCAAGAGATGGACTTTAGCATTTCCTCTTTTCCAAGGACCTTACACGCTGTGTCTCTCAGTTCTAGTATCTTAGCTGAAAAGAGAAGCTTGTTAAACTTGGGGTGATCATCCTAATTTACTATTTCTTTCAAAGAGTGAGACCCAGGAAGCGGAGAGACTCTGCTGGTTTCATGAGAAATTTTTGAAAATAATAACAGCACACAAGAGGGGCTTCCTTCTAGGGTCATGAGGGTCATGATCTGAAACTAGAAAAGTCAAGGATACTTCAGAGCATGTGAGTTGCTTCAGGGGAATCCCACCAAGCAGTCAGTGGGAATCCAGGAAAAGCCTTGGAAAGAGTCTCCAAGGCACTTCTGGAATCTCAAGTGTGACTGCTGAGGGAAACTCAGGCTTTTCTGGCTCCATATTTTATAGATGAGAAGGGGAGGAGACTTGGCAAGGCCCCATGACGGGAACAAGAGGCCAAGGCCTGGCTTATCACTCTGGGCCCTTTACATTCTGTCCGGCTGCCCCTCTGCTGATGGTATCTCCAAATTCCTTTTCCTCTAAGTTTTTGCTTGAGTTGTCAATGAAGTTGTGTATGCTGCTTTTGCTACATCATTCACTGTACTCCTTTTAAACATGATGTTTTCATTAGGAGTTTTATGTGGCTGCCAAATAGAACCTGGGACGCTTTAGGCTTTTGCTACAGACCCCAGGAGGAGGGGGTGGGACACCCCTTATACCTTACACCAAAATAAATTCCAGGTGGTCACAAACCAAAGTGTAAGAAACTGAAATCATAAAGAAACAAACATGAAAGAATTTTAAATGAGGCCAGACTTTCTGAGGCTAAGATACAGAAACTAGAAGCTATAAAAGAAAAGACTAGCAAGTTGATTGCATCAAAATTTCAATTTCTACATAGCAAAGAGGTACTATAAAGATATTCAAAATAAAAATAAAAACTTGGGGAAATACTTGAGACATACATTTGTATATGTAGGAGGCAAAGAACTAATTTACTTAATACATATTTCAAAAGTTTTATGACTCAGTGAGAAAAGGACCTACAACTCAGTAGAAAAATGAGCAAAGATCAGCTAGAGGCAGACAAAAGAAATACAAATGCTTTTTTGACATAAAGGAGAATGCAAGTACATGGATAATTAAATAAATGCTAACAAAAACAATAGCAAGATGACATTTTTCACCTGTCAGATTGTCAAAAATCAAAATGTTTTTATAACAAACAGTTTAGGGGAGGCTTCAGAGAGAGGGGCACTCAAACACAGGTGGGAGATGGGCAGGCTGGTACAACCTCTTTGGAGGGAAAATTGGCAATATTGACAAATATTTAAAATTCAAACACATTTTGACCTAGCAATTTCTTTTTAAGGAATAATTTTAAGAGAGTTCTATACAAAGATGTTCATTACAAAACTGTTTGTCACAAAAAATTGAAAATCACCTAAATGATTTTCAATAGTGAGTTGACAAAATAAATTATGTATCTTCCCAGGATGGAATAAAGGATAAAGTTGCGTACTGCCCCATATGTGAGAGGACATTTGTAGCGGCATAGTCATCTCAGCTGGAGAAGGCAATGGCACCCCACTCCAGTACTCTTGCCTGGAAAATCCCATGGACAGAGGAGCCTGGAAGGCTGCAGTCCATGGGGTCGCTGGGAGTCGGACACGACTGAGCGACTTCACTTTCACTTTTCACTTTCATGCACTGGAGAAGGAAATGGCAACCCACTCCAGTGTTCTTGCCTGGAGAATCCCAGGGACAGGGGAGCCTGGTGGGCTGCTGTCCATGGGGTCGCACAGAGTCGGACACGACTGAAGTGACTTAGCATAGCAGTCATCTCAGCATTGTTCTTAAGTTGCAGAAGAGGGAGAGGAAAACCCAGGTGTCCTTCAACAAGGGCCTGGTTGAGTAGATTGTGGTACAGACCTGCAGTGATGGGAAACCATCATCAAGATGACTTGGGAGACAGATGAGAGCAAGTGTGGAGTCCCATGCTATTAGTGTGGTGATCACAGGGACACATATGTAATTGTATGTGCTTTGATCATCTCAGGACTTAATCACAGGAGGGTGATGGTGTGCCTGCCTCTGGGGAGAGGACCATGGTAGAAAAGGAGAATGTACTTTTCATTGTCTATGCATGTGTACCTCGGACCCATATATTATGGTCATAAAAATTATTGCTGATTTCAAAGAACTTTAGTGGGCTCCCTTTATTGATATTTACCATATTAAAAACTGAAGCTAAAAAATTTGTAAAACAAAAGAAAACACAAACACATTCCATCATCCATCGGAGTACTGATGATGTGTAAGCATTGAGTAGCTGCTGGAGAACTCCACTGTTCATTGGTGAGAGATTAGAAGTAAAAAAAAAAACCCAAGTCACATCTTAGCATTCTTTTTTTTTAAGAATTGAAGTATAGTTGATGTACAATATTATATGTTCAGGTATATGACATAGTGATTGACAATGTTTAAAGGCTGTACTCACAATGTTTAAAGGTTGTAGTCAATTTATAGTTATTATTAAAATACTGGCTATGTTTCCTCTGCTGTACAATATATCCTTGTAGCACCCACATAGGAGCACCTAAATACATCAAGCACCTAAGTACAATATTAACAGACATAAAGGGAAACGTTTACAGTAGCACAATAAAAGCAGAAGACTTTGACACTGTACTTACATCAGTGGACAGATCATCCAGACAGAAATTCAATAAGGAAACACTGGCCTTAAATGACACTATGGACAGGATGGACTCAGGCGGTACGGTCAGCGGGAGCTCAGCCAGGCTCCTTCTGCCTCTTGCCTCTTACGTGCCGTCAGCATTGCAGGTTTCTGCCTCGAGCTGGCAACATTACAACAAGGGAGGAGGCACTCCTAAAGGTCTAGACCAAGACCGAGATAGGACAGGATAGGAAGGAGAGGGGAGAAATGAAGTCTGTCTCTGACTGAATCTTACTCTGGGTACACGGCAGGCATTTGCTGACCTAAGCCTTACAAATACACTGTGAGGTGGTTATTATTATCTCCTTTACAGAAACGGTTTGACAGAGGCTCAGAGAGATTAGTTCACCTGCTCATGGACACCCAGCTGGTACATTGTGGAGCCACACTCTACCAGGTCAGACTCAACGTCTATGGCCTTAACCACTGAGCACATTTCCCAGGAGCCTTCGCGTAGAAGGTTCCCTTTGAGCTTTGTGACTTTGCCCTACCGATTGGGAGAGGAACCAACCAGAAACCCTTTATCTCTTGAGAGATATAACCGGTGAAAAATTTGATGGGGTGGGAGATGGGACATGTGCCTTTCTTTGAAATCTTGATGAAATTTTATTTGCAGGTAATTCTGTACAAAATGAATCAGACCCAGTCTCACCACTGATTATCACCTCTGGGGAACTGAGGAATTTAAGTTCAGGTCAGAGACATGACTGAGAAAGTGTCCGATCAGGGGATCTGCAGGGTCTCTGGGACTAAGTCCAGGCCCTAGATTGCTATGTGACTTTAGCCAATCACCGATTCTCTTTGTGATCTTTAGTCAATTCATTTGTAAAAAGGTTTGGCCTAAGGGTTTTTTTCTTTTTAAACAAAACAACAACCACAAATTCCCCCCAGCTAACTCTAAGCTCCATATTAAATTCCAAATTAATATGAATGGTGAGACTGGATCTGATTCCTTTTGTATAGAATTATCCACCAAAAATACTTCATTGAGAATTCAGTGACTAGTATTGATTTTTTTCTCAGCATAATTGGTTTTTGACAAACTTGTGCAGGGTTTTGACACAATCCTCCATTTTATGTTTGGATTTCATAGTACATGCATAAACAAGGTCACTTGTTTTTGCAAAAATATTCCAAGGCTTTACGTGTTTTTCCCAAGAGCTTCCGCCCAACCTTTTGATATTTAAATGATCCCTTTTGAAGCACCTGTCTTGTCATCACCCTCAGATTTTCTCTTTTTTCATTTGTTAGCTGGTATAGTTTTTCCAGATTCTCGTTCATCGATGGCTTCATGTGTCTGATTTGAGCAGTTTGCCAATATCACTTTCTCCCACTTCACAGAAAGTTTCTATTTCCTAACATTTGCCATCTCTTTGCATTTTTGAATACATCCTTGCAAAGCAGTCTACAAAGAGCATAACATCCTTACTTCTGGGAAACTGACTTGTGTAGGGATGGCTGAGCAGGTCTGACATAGAAGAGTGGTCGGTTCCCTTAGTGAATATTTTTGTGTTATGATGACTTTTGCTTTCTCTGTGCAAGCCTGCATCTGAAACCGCGTAGTTTAACAAGGACTGTGGTAAAGTATCCAGCCACATACTTAGACGAGAAAGAACAAATAGGTGTCAGCCTGTGTGCCAACTCTAGTTGATTGCCAGTATTAATAGTTGTCTAAAGCTTTGTGTTGAGAAGAGTTCTGAAGCTCCTTTCAGCCTTACTAGGGAAGAGTAGTGTGATTGATGAATGATGGCTGTTGAAGTGTGGGAGGAGTTGTGTGGCAGTCTGTGTGCTAACATAGCCCACACTAAGTATCAGCAATTGCCTTTTTTTTTTTTTTTCCTTCTTAGAATGTGGCAATTCTGGGAGAGATTTTTCAAAAATGAAACACTACAGGGACTTCCTTGGCAGTCCAGTGGTTAAGAACCCTGTGCCTCCACTGAAGTGGGCATGAGTTCTATCCATGGTTGGTGATCTAATATCCTGCATTCTGTGCAGTCAAAAAAAGAAAAACTATGACCATTACTCAGAAGTAGTTCATATTGAGAAAGAAACCAGAGTTGGTTGAATATCTATTCTGGCAGCACCTGCTTGGCTGCTTGGCCAGCCAGATGGTAAAAAAAAAAAGAGGCCCATTGGTTATTGGGAACATTCATGACATTTTTGTTGTAATGATTTTTTGTCTCTGTTATCTTGCAGTTGTGGAAATGCAGATGTAAAACAGGGAAGCAAGATAAGGCAGAAATGTTACTTCTTGTTGTGGCTCAGGCTCTGGAGTCAGAGAGCTGAGTTTAATTCCAGCTTCAATACTTACTAGATTATATGGGGAAAGTTACTAAATTCGTGTAGACCTCACTTGCCTCATCTGCAAAATGGGAATGATAATAGGTGCCACAAAGGATTGTTATGAGGACGATGAGTGTGCATGCAGCTATTTCCTTCTTCTTGAGATGGGGATGGCAAATAGTTCCCCCAGAAAAGTGATGTGATGAATAGCTAAGGATAATGCATGCAAAGTGCTGGGAGTGTGAATGCCACCAAACACACACATCAAAGTCTTGCCCCTGCGGTCACCGACTTGTCGCTAAAGCCAGGGAGAGAATTCACAGATGCAGAAGAAGCCGTGAGCCAGTATGCCTGGTGGAGTCAGGGGTTTCAAAGGGGAGACGGCTTCGGGGATCAGGAAACAACAGCTTATTTAAATGTTAATTAAAGATATAAAGAGTGGTTAAATAAGGATAGCTCAGTGAGAAAATTTAGTGGAGAAAAGAGGCTGAATAATTCAGCCAGAAGGTGAGAGAAAGAACGACATGGGGAGACCAAGCTTTGGTGAACAAGGCCCGCACTTTATTTTCCAAAGTAGTTGTTATACCTTAAGTTATGCATAGAGGATAGTGGGGGAAGGGGTAGAGTCATGCAGTAAGCCAGGGTTTCTTCCTGCACACTTATCATATGCAAAAGTTTAGGTGATTTGCATCATCTTCTGGCCCAGAGGCCTGTTAACATTATAAGACCCTTTCTTCAGAAAACTTATTTTTCTCTAAAGGTGATTAGTCAGGCGCCACCCTCCAAAAGCATTAAAGTTGCATTCCTATAGGGCAAAGGTGTGGTGGGCTACAACAAAAAAGAATTAACTCAAGGGTCCAAGGTTACAAACATTAAAGCTACTACTTACACCAATTATATTAATCAATACACTGCCAGGGACACAGCAGGTAAGGGATATGGAGACTTAGCAGCAAACATTGGCCCAACAAGTGAAAAACCCTTCACCAATACAATTTCTAATCAATATTTTAACTGCTCAAAGGAATCTGTATTTAGACAGTTTAGAACATCTCATGCCCCTCACAGTTGGGAGGCTCTGAACAATCACATGTGGCCAGAAAAACCTATTCAGACAGGCTAGAGGACTTCCAAAGGAGTTTGTAGGTTGAAACACTATCACACCCAGGAACTTTATTAACTAGAGCTGTAAGTTAACTCTTTTTTCAGAGAGAGGTAGTGGGGGACAGCCCCCCATAAAGTCAAAGGTGTAGGTGAGAGCACAAAGCAGTAAAGTAGGCAGACTCTGGTTTTGGGGGTAGATGCTCGAGAATTTCCAAGGGGACTCCTGAGGCTCGATCCCGCCTTTGTGTATGCTGAGCCTCCTTCCTCATGACCTTTGCCATGGGCGGAGTTCCTCACGCTGGCTCCCGGCACCAGTAGGGCTACTGCTCAGGATTTTCAGCAACCCCTCTCCCCTTCCTGTGTCTCTCCAGGAATGTGGTTGTTGCTCAAGTAATACTCTAATCTCCACTAATTATCTTAAGAGCTAATCAGATGATACCAGGAAATACTGCATTCTCAGCATGCCTAACCTTTGCTGAGTTCTCTTAAATGCTATTGTTTGAGAGAAAGTTGTTTTAATTCAAGTCTATTCACTCTTTCAGTTTCAACCTTCTCTGTTTCCCTCAAGCTAAGGGTATACTTACTCTCCAGCCTGGGAGGGAGCTCAAAGCTAAGTTTCATTTGCTCTAAAAGAAAAAACAAAAAAAATAAAAAAAAACAAAAAAAAACCCACCTGGGAGGAGGGGGAAGGAGTGGGGAGAAAGAGGGAGTAGTTTATTTTTTATAGTCTGAGAGTCAATAGGATGTTTGTTTTACCATCTTGTTCTGAGATTTTTCTTGTTGACATGAAGAGTTAGAGTTTTCCGGAGTGAAGAATCAAATGATTCAGAAGCAAAGGAGAGCCAAGATTGAACAGGTCACGATTTAAAACATCAATAATGACTTTTGCAGTCAGAAGCGTAGTGAGATAAACGGTGTGAGTATTGATTACTCTCCTAGCAGAAATTGTCGATGAGCCCCTTTGTAAACCTGGTTCCCTTGTAGTTTTATCTTAAAGTGTGCCAGCATCAGTTACGGGGCAGGGTAGAAGGGACTGGGAGAGAAAGCACGCCTTCCGTGCATCGAGACTGTGGTATCAGGTTTAACCATCCTCTGTGCTCTTGGAAGAGACAGTCCTGGCATCTACCAGTTCGGGGCCCTGTCACTTTCCAGCTGGAGTACATTGGATCATACTTCTCAAAGTTTTAGTCTCCTCAGCTGTAACAGAGATAATATTGACTTTTATTAGGCAGGCTAAACCGTGCTGCTAACGCTTCCACTCACTAATGAGTTATGAGTTGTCATGAACACTTAGTATTTTATTGTTGACTATCTCTATTTCAGGAAATAAAAGGCTTGTCCAGGGTCATGTGGTAACTAGAACAGCCAGGATGCAAGCACAACTCTGAATGAACTGCATCCCTTTCTCACTGTTCTTACAAGTGAGAAATATGGGTACTATGAATAGTTACTGCTCAACCAGACTGAAAGCAATTATCAAGGTTCATCCTGGTATAGCCTCTCTGGAAAAGTAAGCAAGAGGAAAAATCACTTATGTGGCTTTTACCGTCAAGCACAGTTTTTAGGAGAGGTCCATTGCCCTTTGTTATTTGAAAAAACAAATTATTTTCTTTTACGTCGCTTAGGCTTCCAGATGTTCAATCTGGATTTAGAAAAAGGAGAGGAACCAGAGACCAAATTGCCAACATCCGTTGGATCATCAAAAAAGCAAGAGAGTTCCAGAAAAACATCTATTTATGCTTTATTGACTATGCCAAAGCCTTTGACTATGTGGACCACAACAAACTCTGGAAAATTCTGAAAGAGATGGGAATCCCAGACCACCTGACCTGCCACTTGAGAAATCTGTATGCAGGTCAGGAAGCAACAGTTAAAACTGGACATGGAACAACAGACTGGTTCCAAATCAGGAAATGAGTACTTATTTAACTTATATGCAGAATACATCATGAGAAATGCTGGGCTGGAGGAAGCACGAGCTGGAATCAAGACTGCCAGGAGAAATATCAATAACCTCAGATATGCAGATGACACCACCCTTATGGCAGAAAGTGAAGAAGAACTAAAGAGCCTCTTGTTGAAAGTGAAAGAGAAGAGTGAAAAAGTTGGCTTAAAGCTCAACATTCAGAAAACTAAGATCATGGCATCCAGTCCCATCACTTCATGGGAAATAGATGGGGAAACAGTGGAAACAGGGACAGACTTTATTTTTTGAGACTCCAAAATCACTGTAGATGGTAACTGCAGCCATGAAATTAAAAGGCGCTTGCTCCTTGGAAGAAAAGCTACGACCAACCTAGACAGCATATTAAAAAACAAAGACATTACTTTGCCAAAAAAGATCCATCTAGTCAAAGCAATGGTTTTTCCAGTAGTCATGTATGTGAAAGCTGAACTATAAAGAAAGCTGAGCACAGAAGAATTGATGCTTTTGAACTGTGGTGTTGGAGAAGACTCTTGAGAGTCCCTTGGACTGCAAGGAGATCCAACCAGTCCATCCTAAAGGACATCAGTCCTGGGTGTTCATTAGAAGGACTGATGCTGAAACTGAAACTCTAATACTTTGGCCACCTGATGTGAAGAACTGACTCCTTGGAAGAGACCCTGATTCTGGGAAAGATTGAAGGCAGGTGGAGAAGGGGATGACAGAGGATGAGAAGGTTGGATGGTATCACCGACTCAATGGACATGAGTTTGAGTAAACTCCGGGAGTTGGCAATGGACAGGGAGGCCTGGCGTGCTGCAGTCAATGGGGTCGCAAAGAGTTGGACATGACTGAGCGACTGAACTGAACAGGTTTCCTTGCATGAACTATGTATATTCCTAGGGACCTTGGTCTTCTGTGGTTTAAGGCTGATGACCTATGACAATATGTAGAGTGAGGGACACCTTTACTATCCTCTCAGTGGAGAAGCCAAAGCAGGGCTTTCTTCCTCTGTCTCTTCATGACTGTCTCTACCTCTCACTGTGGCCCTGGGGGTGTTGCTATCAATAGTTCTGCCCAGAGAGTGAAAGCAGGCACTGACCTGGCTAGAGCATCATGCGTGCTCAGTCACTCAGTCGTGTCTGACTCTTAGCGACCCTATGGACCATAGCCCGCCAGGCTCAACTGTCCATGTAATTCTCCAGGCAAGAATACTGGAGTGGGTTGCCACACCCTCCTCCAGGGTCTACAGCATTACCTGTTGTTTAAAGCCAGCCAGCACTTAGCTATCAACCTGTCCAGTGCTTAGCTATCAACCTGTCTCAGCCCTTCTTTGCCTAACTTGCTCTAAAGCGGTGCTTTTAGCATTTTTAAGGTGTACACAAAGCTTTTAGGGGTCTGTTTATATGCGGATTCTGGTTCAGCAGGTCTGGGATGGGGTTTGAGATTCTCTGATTGCCTCAGGTTCCTGGCTCGTGCTAGTGCAGGCAGTCTTCAGAACCAAATTACAAATAACATTTACCAGCTTTTCTCGCCAAGGCAAATGGAACATCTTAAAGTCACATAGTTCTAAGAGATTTTTAGAAGTATTAATAATAGCAAAATAATGAATGCTGCCAACCATGCACAAATAGTTTATTAAAGGATCTGCTCTTTAAAAATAGTCCCTCTGCCCCCTCGCCCCAGTACCCTGAGAATGCATTTAGAGACAGCTGTCCTGCCAAGATTTTTTGCTGGACTCTCTTGCCCTGTGCTTTATCCACATGCACATGTATTAGCTTTTACCTATGTACTTCATATGCGGGTCTTGCAGAGAGCAGTGCCTCTAATTTGACCTCTGAGTTAACCACTGGAGCCTGATGGATGGCAGATGAGGCTGACACTCTCCTGTCTGTGCTTGAACACTGGCCTTGGCAGCTGTCTGCAGTTGTGAAGTTTGGTTCATAGAACCACGGTTTCCTGACCATGGGCTTGGCATCCCATCTCCTTGACACCGGTCACAAGCTTCATCCAGCCCTTGACAGCCCAGGATCCACTTTCTTACAGCTTTCTCTGCTTGGCTGTTTCTGCAAGTTAATGGTCTTTGGCTGTCAGCAGGCACTCTGGAATGTTAGCCGCAGTATGTTTCATTTTTTCATCTCCTTTCCAGCAGATCTAAGTAACTGCTGGCCTGCTTCTGTCAGTCAGACATGAATGTCCCTTTAGGGTGGGGAGCATAGGAAGTTTAGTTATTTCAATAATTTGTTTTACCCACATCCCCTCCACTGCCATCCTATTTTGGCTGCGAATAGCTGAAAATGCAGCAAGAATCTGGAAGACCGCAGAAAGAGATCTGCAATACGGCTTTATGGACATTAACCAGGTATTACTACTTTCAGCGGTGATCAAATGCCTTTCAGACACTGTCCTGATGAGACCCATTGTGCAGATTTGAGAAGCTCTGTGGGTCTCAGGAGTGCACAGCCTGGTGGGGGCGGGGGAGGAGGGGGCAGAGAAGGAAAGTATCAGGTAAACTCTCTATTTGGTCTTTAAGTCCCTTGCACAATGCCTGTCCCATGGCAACCACTGACCCTGGAGATGGGTTTATAGAGGGCCTTCCTGAATCGGTAGCATCATTGATGGGCCACTGCAAGAACAAGATAATTAAAAAAGAGATTTCCATCAATCACCGAGATCTGCCACTTCTTCAAAATGCTTTCCGAGTGCAGCCTCTCCCCTCCATCCCCACCTCCTGCTCCACCTTGGTTCAGCCCTCCTCCTGTCCTCCCGGAGGCCCTTCCCTATGCTGGCAGCCACTCAGCATATGCCAGAAGACAAATCTCCCCAAAGTCTTACTCTCCTGTTTCCCTGCTTGGAAAACCTGAAAGAGCTCCACATTGCCTTGGA
Organism: Bos indicus; assembly: GCF_029378745.1. Taxonomy (NCBI): domain Eukaryota; kingdom Metazoa; phylum Chordata; class Mammalia; order Artiodactyla; family Bovidae; genus Bos; species Bos indicus. The sequence goes on from NC_091768.1 coordinate 43,405,889, forward strand.
GATGGAGCCCGAATCCTTCTGATCGTGTCAAGGGGCTTTGTGCTCTGAAGTTCCCGAGCCTTCAGAGCTGTCAGCCTGTCTCTCCGCTACCCACTGTGGTTGATCAGGTCCAGCTCCTCCCCATGCTCCCTGCTCCTCAGAGGCCAGGCTTTGGGACTCCCTCTGCCCAATTTGGATGCCTTCAAACGCCTCTCATTCCTAGTACCTGGCACAGTGGTCATTCGTGCACTGATTGTGTAATGTACGTTTGTGTCTATTGTCTCTGTCTCTCAGCCATGTTAGTCCACCAGGGCTGCCATAACAAAGTGCCCCAAACTGGCACCTTCACAGCTGTGTACTTGTTCACACTTCTGGTGGCTGGAAGTCTCAGACCAAGGTTGTGGCACGTTTGGCTTCTCCGGAGGTCTCTCTCCTTGGCTTGTGGATGGCACCTGCTCACCTGCTCACATGGTCTTCCCGTGTACATCTGTATCCCTGCCGCCTCCCTGTGTGTCCATGTTTCCTCTTCTTATAAGGATGCCAGTCAGGTTGGCTTAGGACCTACCCAGTGGCCTCGTTTTAAGGTAATTGCCTCTTTAAAGGTTCTTTCCCCAAATCCAGTCATTTCTAAGGTATTGGGGATTAGGGCTTCAACATATGAATTAGGGGTAACACAGCTCAGCCTGTATTAAGCACTGGCCTTCTCTGTCACTCAGGTGTGCCCAGCACCCAGCCCCATGTCTGGCCCATGGAAGGTGGCACTCAGCATAGGCTTATGGCTGGATGATTGTATGAAAGAAGCTCTTGTCTGACCCTGTAGTGTCCTGTCCTTCATCCACACATCACTCGAGGCTGGGATCCAGCCCTGCCCCACCCGAGAGGCTGACTTCTCTGAACTTTTCTGCGCTATGCACAGGCTTCTGTTGCTGACACTTTTGGGGGTTTTCTCCTTGACCCCTTCTTCAGAGTGGGTGATGGGCTGTACCTTCCATGGATCAGGCAGAGATGTGTTAGTCATTCAGTCAGTCCAACTCTTTGCAATCCCATGGACTGTAGCCCACCAGGCTCATCTGTCCATGACACAAATCTAGAACAGACTCTCTTCCCTCAAACGTATATGGGGGTGATTTTCCCTTGGGAATGATCTAGCTCTGCTGTGATTAAAAACCTTCATTGATGGAGGGCCTTGAGCGAGCTCCAGCTGGATCCAGGAAAAGGTCCACTCAAGCTCACCCAGGCTCCCTGAGCAGATCTGAGACAGAAGTTGCGAGTTCGGGTCCTAAATAACAGACTGACATATTTTATCACCTCAAAACATTTCACATCTGCATGGATTTTGTTCTGTTCCCAACCATTATTCTCTTGGCAACCCTGGGAGCATTTCTCCTGGAATTTAAGGAGTTAAGGTTTGTTATGTCTTGTACACATTCCCCAGCAACTTAATTATTGACCCAGCTTGTAAATCATTCATAGCTTTCCAGAGGTATCCATATACTTCTGCTGGCAGCAAAGGGGACCCTGGGCTATTTGTGGGATGGAGGTTGGGGTCATGGAAAGTGTGAAAAATTAAGGAGAACAACACTTCCTTCCCTCCCTGAACTTTAATTGCCCTTTTAAGTAAAGCCGAAACTTTCTTCCTTTGCCACCTGCTCAGAGAACCTAAGTTAACTGCTAAAAAAGCTTTATTTTCACTCACCATTCTTTATTCCGTGCACCCCAAGGACCCCGGGTGAGTTCAGTCTCATCTAGGAATGAAGTGGCTAAGACAGTCATCTTGCCTGGAGTTACAACCAGGGCTTTAGGAAAGTAACATCTTGACATTATAAGTCAGTCTTCTAATCATATCCCTAAGAGGTTGGGTAAGAAGCAACAGTATTCAGCGGGCTTGCCAGTGGGGTGTTTAGGCGGGTTTGTGGTTAACCAAGGCCACACACCAAGTAAGCAACAAGGTGGGGTTTAATCTAATGGGGCTGGTGGGGGGCCACACCTCTATGGTGTCACATATCAGCCCAGCCTGCTTAGTTCCAAAGGAGAGGAGAGGTCCGGTCAGGTCTTACGGCTGGCAGTGGGTTCAGCTTCAATGCCTGTGAAAACAGACACCCAAATAATCAAAGCACTGCATTCCTGTGTCTAAATGGCAGCTAATCCCCACTCCTTTCAAGGAGCAGAAACCACAAGTGACAGTCAAGCCTTTAGCTATCTGGTTCGTTTGTCCTCAAGTCGTGCACTCTCAGAGCTGAACGGAACCGTAAAGATGTCTTAGTCCATCTTACCGGCGAGGAAATGAGGCTGGAACGTGTCCCTGGGTCGTTTCTGGTCACACGAGGCAGTGACCCAGAACCCAGTGTGCAGTCTTCCACTTCAGTTCTTTCTTGCCGTCAGACCAGAACTGTTTTTCTCAAATGGGTTAGATAAGACCCGGCTCCTTAAGAGCTTTGGGTTTCCCCAGTGGCTCAGCAGGTAAAGAATCTGCCTGCAATCACAGGAGACACAGGAGACGTGGGTTCGATCTCTGGGTCAGGAAGATCCCCTGGAGAAAGGAAATAGCAACCCACTCCAGTATTCTTTCCCTAAAAATCCCATGGACAGAGGAACCTGGCTTGCTACAGTCCAAAGGGTTCCAAAGAGTCGGGCACGACTGAGCAACTAAGCTCGCCTTAAGAGTTTAAATTAGCACAAGCTGGAAGCAGGCCTATTTTATTCAACCTAAACAAGAAATGAAAGCAAGAGGCTTTTCAGGATACACACTTGAATATTTAAAATGCCAAAAGATGACATCATAATGTGCCGAAGCTTGAGGCAAATCTTTCTCAACTTGCTCAGTGAACACAGTCTGGTTCCCAATCAGTTCCAGCCAAGCATGTCAGGACGCACATTTCCCCTGCCTGGGGAAACTCCTGGAATAGTTGGGCAGCTCCTTTGTGCTTTAGAATTGCTTCTTTGTTTCCCTTGAATGTATACCAGCTCATTGGTGGGGAGTGGCGAAGGATCTGGGAGAAGAGATCTGCTGGGAATTTTTAATAGGCTTTGAGTGTTTTACAAGCATCTTTGCAATCCGCTACAAGCTATAGCATTGTGACTACTTGTCCCCTTATAGAAGCTTCGAAGAGCCTGAGATTTCAAAATCAAACGTGGCAGGCAGGCAGTTCTCAATGCCTCCTTATCAACCAGTAACCGCCTTTCTCATCAACCTCATTTTTTCCCCTTTGGAGAACATCTGTTAAGAGCCAAACAAATCCTTTTTCTAAATTCTGTTGCTTGTTACTACTTCTGACCAGCTGCTTTTCATAGAGTCATTCATTCATTTAAGTATTCGTGCAACTTCTATAAGGTGGGTTTTATCATCCCCAAATTTTCAAATGAGGAAACTGAGCCTCTGAGCAGGCAAGTAACTTCCTCAAGTAAATAAATAGTAGTATCATTGCGGCTGCCTTTATTCTTTAACAAAGTGCTGCTGCTGCTGCTGCTGCTAAGTCGCTTCAGTCGTGTCTGACTCCTAGCAACCCCATGGACTGCAGCCTACCAGGCTCCTCTGTCCATGGGATTTTCCAGGCAAGAACACTGGAGTGGGTTGCCATTTCCTTCTCCAATGCATGAAAGTGAAAAGTGAAAGTGAAGTCGCTCAGTCGTCTCCGACTCTTAGCGACCCCATGGACTGCAGCCCACCAGGCTCCTCCGTCCATGGGATTTTCCAGGCAAGAGTACTGGAGTGGGGTGCCATTGCCTTCTTCGTAACAAAGTGCAGTATCCTATAATTAAACCCCCAAAACTCTTGACCTTAATGCAGAACTCTGCTTCGACAGATGATCAGAGAATGTTGTTGACTGTTAAGAGAATTCATGCTATGTGATTTTGGAGTCCTGTGCCTATAAATTGTGTGTGTGCACGCGTGCACATATGTGTGTGTGTGTATGGACCAAATGTTTGTGTACCCCCCAAATCCATGTGCTAAAATCCTAACTCCAGTGTAATGATATTCGGAGGTAGGACATTTGTAGGGTGTTTAGGTCATGAGAGTGGAGCCCTCATGAATGCAATTAGTGCACATGTAAGAAGAGACACGAGAGAGCTTTCTGTTTTCTCTCTCTTCGTCACCATGGTGAGACACGGGAAGAAGGCGGCCGTGAGCAAGAAGAGAGGTTTTCATCAGAACCCGATCATGCTGGCATCTTGATCTTGAACTTCTAGCTTCTAGGACTGTGAGAAATAAATGTTTCTATTGTTTAGATATGTTTACAGACTAAACCTGTAGTGTATATGATCAGCATTTTCCTGCCAGGGTGAATTCCTTGTTGGTTTGAGGGTAAAGTCACTGACTGTGGGCTGCAGGGCTCATTAATTTGTTTGCATGGCAGAGCTATGGGTCCTTGAAGCGCAGTGCTGTGCTGAGTTGTTTTAGGGGTAGGTTGAGAGGGGCATCTTGTTTGCTCCTATAGGCTGTGCACCTTGTCCTGGTTTAAGCAGGTCACAGAGGGATGCTTGAATTCTGTGTATGAGAGGACTTTACCAAAACTCAGATAAAGCAGGTTGCCTGGACACACACCAGAAATGTGCTTCAGGCTGTCAGGTTCCTGCTGTTCTTTCTCTCCACACCTTTTTGGCTTCGAGTAATCTGCAGGAGCTCCAACCCCCAGCTCCCTCCCAGGCCTCTCTTCTCTGCCAGATTCCATGCTCCTGCAGTGGAGCTCAGCAACCCTCGTTGCTCAAGGGCTCCACCCCCACCCCAGCCCCGACTTGGTCAGGGAGGTAAAATCCAGCCCTGAAATATATATACAATAATTGAATTTTGCTTTAATAAATGATAAAACTGGCTTCACAGACATTGGAACACTGGTGTGGCTCTAAGGGCTGACGTAGTGCCTGAGATTTATGAGGGGTGAATTCTGTGATGTTTTCTCATGCTGGAGTTAGGAGGTAGCCTTTATGTGAGGAAGAACCTTGCTTTTTATCTGACCCCACACCCTTCCAATGATCTAATATTAGGTCTCTGTTATTCACACTGTTAAAGGTAAGAGAGATAATTGGAAATGTATCAGCATGCCTAATTTATTGTTGTTATTTCTATTTGTTACATTAAGTCAGGTTTTATGTTGCCTCCTCATGATTTTAAAATCATGAGCTATTTAGTATCTTAAACTTTACTCTCTTACAATAAAGAAATAATGCATCAACCAACAAAGATGGTTGAAAAGTATGCTTTTCATGAATGTGTGGCCCTGGTTTCATTTCTGTCTCTGAATTGGATTCCCCACCCTGATCTCAGTATAAATGAAGTTCTCTTATCTCTCTCTAGCAGGGAGGGTGTTCACTAGGATAAACATTATTATGTGGGAATATCTCCAGCCTTCCCCCCCGCTTTCCCAGATTACAAAAAATAATGCTATCCTGGCCTGCCCAATTTCTACATCCCCATACCCCCCTAAAGAGGGAGTGATTATATTCTGTTTTTAATTTCTGGGAGAGGGGCTGTATTAATTAATGTACACAATCAAGAGATAGAAAAGGAGAGAAAGAAAGAAAAGACAAGTGTGGGGTTGGGCTGGGACAAAAGCATGAGGAAATTGTGGAGAGAGATGCTTCAGAAAAAATGCAGCAGCTATGAGTGGAAATGGGCAGAGAAGAAAGGAGAATTCATAAATGTTGCTGTGCACCTTCATGGTTTTCAAGAACCTCAGCTAAAGAATGTGAGTCTTTGAAATTTCCTTTTGTGATGAACTATATTCCTTTCTTTCTTTCTTTTTTTAAAAACACATTTTAATGAAGGGGTAATTTTTCATTCAGGAGATTACCAAAATATATTAATCATATTTCTATTTGTTTATAATTTTAATGGTATTAATGAATCCATAATATATACCATTATAAACCATTTTCTGTGTTTTAAATTTTTCTTTAGTTTCTACAAGTTGAATTACAGGCTCAGAGTGTGAATATGCTAATAACTCTTGATACATATTGCAAATTGCTTCCCAAAAAAGTTGTGCTAACAAACACAGCCATCAGCAGTGTCTTAGAGTGTCTGTTCCACGTCATCACCACCAACAAACCAATGTGTTGAGATGAAGTGTTTTTTTCTGTTATATAAAAAAAGGATTTTTTATTGAAGTGTAGTTGATTTGCAATGTTGTGTTAGTTTCAGATGTATAGCACAGTGATTCAGTTATACATATATAATATATATATATTTCCTTTTCCTGGAGAAGGAAATGGCAACCCACATTTCTTTTTCAGATTCTTTTTCCTAACAGATTATTACAAAGTATTGAGTAGAGTTCCCTGTGCTATATAGTAGATCCTTGTTGATTATCTATTTTTATATATAGATATTGATCCTAAACTAATTTATCCCTGCCCTCCTTTCTCCTTTAGGAACTATAAGTTTGTTTTCTGTGTCTGTGGGTCTATTTCTGTTTTGTGAATAAGTTCCTTTGTTTTTATTTGTTTTGTTTTAGATTCTACATATAAATGATATCATATGATGTTTATCTTTGTCTGGCTTACTGAACTGAATATGATAATCTCTGGAGAAGGCAATGGCACCCCATTCCAGTACTCTTGCCTGGAAAATCCCGTGGGTGGGGGAGCCTGGTGGGCTGCAGTCCATGGGGTCGTGAAGAGTGACTGAGCGACTTCACTTTCACTTTTCACTTTCATGCGTTGGAGAAGGAAATGGCAACCCACTCCAGTGTTCTTGCCTGGAGAATCCCAGGGACGGGGGAGCCTGGTGGGCTGCCGTCTCTGGGGTCGCACAGAGTCGGACACGATTGAAGCGACTTAGCAGTGAACTGTAGTTCTTTGACCGCCACACAACTCTGAGACTCAGCCATGTGGATTCCAGTTCTATACAGGTTATCCATGAAAAATATTCCGGTGTTTCCTCCTTTTCTAAAGGTTTTCTACACTTAGCTCCAATTCAGAGGCACAATATTATGATCACACAGCTTCATGATTGGATATCCTGAGATTGGTCACAATCCTTTGAATGGGTCTACAGTAAGTGTTGACATAGTTCATCTCTACTTTAACTAATCTGATGAATCTGAGAAGACCTGTGTTATTACCATAGATGAGAAATTTTCTTTTTTATTTTTTGGCCATGCCGTGCAACTTGCAGGATCTCAGTTTCCCAGTCAGGGATAGAACCTGGGCTGCAGCAGTGAAAGCCCAGAATCCTAACCACTTGGCCACCAGGGAACTCCCGAAATTTTCTTTTTTAAAAAAGAAATTTTATTTTGGCTGCCAGGCATGGCTTGTGGGTTCATCCAGGGATTGAACCTGGGCCCCCTGCATTGGAAGCATGGAATCCTAACAACTGGACAGCCAGGGAATCCCTGGTAAGAAACTTTCTAATCAGAGTTTATTAAATAGAGAGGAAACAATGATTCTGCTGATGTCCTTGCAATTAAAAAAAAATTATTATTAGAAAAATTTCTACTGTCGTAAGCTGTCTGAAAGATGTGGTACTGTGTTTATTTATAACAGAAATATCTTCAGTAACTTTTTTATCCTATATATTTTACTAGAGAAGTTGTTTATATGCTTTATCAGGTTCAAAAATGCATTCTTAGGTCACGTTTACCAGTTCAGCCTGTCAAGAGCAATCACGGGGTCCAGGAGAAGTGTGTGCTTCCCTGAACTGCCCAAAGTTTCAGAGTTGGTACTTGTCTCTCACCCTTATGAAATAGTGCACTCTTAATCTGGAGACCATAGACTAATATTTTATATTTATCTGGTTTTTCCTCTTTTTCACTGTTCAGGTGTTTGTTACCCCCAGGAAGAAGTTTGTGAAAGACAAGTTTTAAGTGATCAACAAACTAAAAGCTTATTTTTGGTGGCTACAGTTTCCTTGGTCCTTTTTAGAACAGAAAATTGGAGTTCATCTTTATTCACTATCTTTTTCTCTACACCAATTTAATCATTTAACTGATTTTTATCCACACAAGGCCTCATGCTCTAATTCTCCATCTTCCCCTGTTATCCAAAGCATTTTTTTCCTGTCCTACCTTCCAAGCTCATCTCCTGGAGCGTGAAATATAGCTGTTGTTATGCTAAATTTGTACCAGTCCTGCAAAGGTCACCTAACCCAAGAGGACTTTCTTGATTACCTTGGGTTGGATGGAGTGGAGTGTGCTTTCTGCAAAACTCTTTAGATGCTTACATTATGTTTCTGTATGTGGCTTGACTCCACTTTCAGGATACTGGGCCCTGCATTCGGGGCCCACTGGGAAACACCATCCAAATCATCTAAAGTAGAAGCTGACTTTGCTAGGAGCTGGGGCTGTGGGTTCCTGCCAAGATCCACAGAGGTGCCAGGGTCTACAGAACCAAGTCAAGCCAGAGTCCATAGTCAGATTGAGGTCCAGATACCAGGGTGCACAGATGAATGTGACACCTAGGGATCCTAAGGCAGGGATCTGAGTCAGGGCCTCCAGTTTGAGAGACAAAATTAAAGTGAAAGAAGATAGGGGTCAAGGCTAATGTGGGAGAAAGGAGAATGATAAGCAAACTTTTTATTTTTAAACTTTTATTTTGCATTTTGTATTTGTATAGCTGATTAGGGGCTTCCCTGGTAGCTCAGCTGGTAAAGAACCTGCCTGCACTGTGGGAGACCTGGGATCAATCCCTGGGTTGGGAAGATCCCCTGAAGGAGAGCATGGCAAGCCACTCCAGTATTCTTGCCTGGAGAATCCCCATGGACAGAGGAGCCTATCGGGCTACAGTCCATGGGGTTACAAAGAGTCAGACATGGTTGAGCAACTAAGAACAGCATAGCTGATCAAAAATGTTGTGAGCTCCACGTGTACAGGGAAGGGACTCAGTCATGTATATACATTCATTCATTCTCCGCCAAAATGTTTTGAACCATAGCCTGTACATCTTTGAGTCCAGGTGGGGCATAGCACTGGGGCAGACATCCGTGAGAGGTAAACAGTATGTACCTTGTCAAGTAAATGAACGATTGAGTACCTGTAAAGATGCTTCCTGTCTGAGGAACAGGCAGGGTATTTGAGTGTCAGAGAAGAAGGGCCCAGTGTCACACAGGGTTTCTTGCTTAGGATAGAAAATATGTATTTTCATGCATCTCCAGAGGGTGTTTTTATTTCTTGCTCATTTTCCACAACTGCAATCAATACACAGTTAACACTTGATCTTCTGTTTAATCAACAAATTTCAAGTTCTGTCAGTTATCTCTTCTCTGAGAGGTAATCGATACGTAATTCTGTGTTAGTCGGGGTTGATTAAAGATACAGAAGCACTGGAGGGTACAGAATAGGGGCCTATTTTTACGCTTGGATGAGGCGAGGGAGCTGCCTGTGAGTATCTTTGGCCCAGCGTCCAGGGTTGAGCCTGAAGTCGCTGTGGTCCGCCAGATGGACAGTTGAGAAGTGGATAAGCACAGGACAGACAGAGAGAGCAGAGACACACTGGGACCTCCATCTGTCTCTCATTACCCTCAACCTTCCTTACGAGGGGACCTGCAGGAGAAGCTGCTGCCCTTTGTGACAGAACTGCACTCACATCTGGCCCAGGCCTTAGGGAAATGGACAGGGGAGATCTAGCAGGAGCTGGAGGAACCATGGTCTGGGTGTTGCATCTCACTAGCAAGCCAAGCCATCAGGTCAGGTGACAATGTTCACCAGCGGCTCTGCAGGTTCCTCCAGGAAGTGAGAACATGGCTGCTCCTTCACTCCTGCCTTCCAGATCTGAAGCAAAACATTGCCTGTGGCCAATGCAAACCTGGAACCCTACCGGGAAGGGAATTCTTGGAAACATAGTTCCATTTCAGCTCAGTTCACAAGGTACAAAGCCACTACAGTCTATGCTTTGTCAACCTGGCTTTCTCATACCCTTTTTTTTTTTGTTTTCAACTCCTGTTTAACTTCCAAATACAGACAATAGCAACATTGTTTTTGCCTCACATGAGGCAGTTATTCTTGTATCACCTAAAACATGCTACTCTCTCCTGTAAAGAGGTTCAGAGTGCCTCATATGTCACTTGGGTGATGTTAATTCCTGTCCTAGCAAAGTCACACTCCCCTGTTGCCATTCTATAACTTAAATACTGAAGTATACAGTTAATTATCATGAATATGTCTTATGTTAGATGGGAGGGGAGTGAGAGAGAATCTTCTTTAGACAATCAAACATTTTAAACCAAAGCTACACTCAGTAGAACCTGTATATTTTAAATGAGATTACTGATGTGCTAAACTGCCGAAGAATTGATGCTTTTGAACTGTGGTGTTGGAGAAGACTCTTGAGAGTCCCTTGGACTGCAAGGAGATCCAACTAGTCCCTTCTAAAGGAGATCAGTCCTGGGTGTTCTTTGGAAGGACTGATGCTAAAGCTGAAACTCCAATACTTTGGCAATCTCATGCGAACTGTTGACTCATTGGAAAAGACTCTGATACTGGGAGGGTCTGGGGGCAGGAAGAGAAGGGGACGACAGAGGATGAGATGGCTGGATGGCATCACTGACTCGATGGCCATGAGTTTGGGTGAACTCTGGGAGTTGGTGATGGACAAGGAGGCCTGGCATGCTGCAATTCATGGGGTCACAAAGGGTCAGACATGACTGAGTGACTGAACTGAACTGAAACTGATGACATAGTTCCTGAGCTTAAGTTGGTTATTTCTCTCTCTCTGTCTTTTTTTTTTTTTTCTATCTCTTTTTAAAACTGTTGAATTTGTCCTAAAATGAGTGGGGCTCACAGCCAAGCCTAACTTAGTGATTTTGCATTTTAGCCTGGTGCTATCTGATGAACTTGTATGCAGTGAAACCCCCAGGTATATCTTTACACCTGGGGGATCTGAACATTGTGGTGAAGAAGCTTTGAAAAGAGGGTCCTGGGTGACAGAGGTGGAGTCACAGGGAGGAAGGGCAGTGCCTGCCCAGCCCAGCACTGGGTCTTAGAAGTGTTAAGTGTTGCTTGGTTGTGGTGTCCAACTCTTTGCGACCCCCATGGACTGTAGCCCACCAGGCTCCTCTGTCCATGAGATTTTCCAAGCAAGAATACTGGAGTGGGTTGCCATTCCCTTCTCCAGGGGATCTTCCCGACCCAGGTGTCATACCCAGGTCTTCTGCATTACAGGCAGATTCTTTACTGTCTGAGCCACTAGGAAATTAGAGCTGACCTCCAAAGACAAGCGAACAGCAAAGACAAGGTTTAGAGGGTCTATCATTCTGGCAGAGGCAATCCTGCTCTGGTACCCAGCTGGCAAAGTGTGACGCAGGTGGAGGGTGGGCAGTCTTTCCATTTCTTAGAGATCAGTCATCAGTTCAGTCACTCAGTTGTGTCTGACTCTTTGCAACCCCATGGACTGCAGCACGCCAGGCTTCCCTGTCCATCACCAACTCCTGAAGCTTGCTCAAACTCATGTCCATGCAGTCGGTGATGCCATCCAACCATCTCATCCTCTGTCGTTCCCTTCTCCTCCTTCCCTCAATCTTTCCCAGCATCAGGGTCTTTTCTAATGAGTCAGTTCTTCTCATTAGGTGGCCAAAGTATTGGAGCATCAGCTTCAGCATCAGTCCTTCTAATGAGATCATCCTGAGTAAACTACACATATCATGGCTCCATTCAGCATATCTAAGGTTTGTAGGTTTGGGGAAGTCATGGAAGCCAGAGGGCATAGACCCAGGGACAGTGATGGCAGGAGGGACAGCACCGGGCCTGTAGGAAGTGACAGCATCAGGCATGCTTGGAGGAGGGAAGCATGTCTGAGGTTTCTCTGTGACACATCTCCTTGGGACTCACAAATAAATGGGGCCAGAGGTTAAGAATGGGGCAAGGAGGGAGGTGGGGTAGCACAAGGATCTTTGTGGAAATATGTATCTTGATTGTGGTGGTTGAATCTACACATGGGATAAAACTGCATAGAACTATACGCACTCACACAAATGCACACACCCACTTACACGTACAACTGATGAAATGTGTGGATTGTAGCAATGTCAATGTCCTGGTTTTGTTCAAGATATTACCACCGAGGAAAACTGAGGGTACACAGAATCTTTCTGAACTATTTTTGCAACATCCTATGAATCAGTAATTGTTTCAAAATGAAAGGTATATTAAAAAACAAAACTGGGAGAAATAATTGTATCAAAATAGTTAGGTCTGGGCCTGGGCATCAATATTTTTTTTTTTAAAGCCTACCCGATTATTCCAACTAAAGCAAGATTGAGAATTGTCACTTACTGTGGAAACCCTGTGGGTCAGACTTTGGGTTTTAGTAAGGACATATGGTGCACGTACCATATATTATATGTATCTCTAGGTGATTCTGGGGCAGCACTCTGTAATCAAACATACTAATACTTCTTCATCTAAATGTGTGACTATCCACACCAGTGAAGTGAAGTGAAAGTTGCTCAGTCATGTCTGACTCTTTGCGACCCCATGGACTATACAGTCCATGGAATTCTCCAGGCCAGAATACTGGAGTGGGTAGCATTTCCCTTCTCCAGGGGATCTTCCCAACCCAGGAATTGAACTCAGGTCTCCCACATTGCAGGCGGATTATTTACAGGATGAGCCACAAGAGAAGCCCTATCCACACCAAGTGAGATAAATAAGAACCATAGAAACTGGCAGATACTTTGTAGCAAGTATCCAGTTCTTTCCTTTATGTTGAGGGGGTGAGCGGGTGATAAGAAGGAGGAAAGAAGAAAAGCTGAACTACTGTAATTTGGGCAAAATTGTTATTTGATTTTATTTGACCCACAGGTTGTTATGAGACCTGAGGAAATACATAAACTAATCAGAATCACTTACAGATCTATGTACAGAGATATCTATCTGTCCACATTAAAAGTGGGAGCAATGAGAAGCAATCTAAGTATTCAACTACATGGAAATGATTACATAAATTATGTGATAGATTTATTGTGGAATATTATACAAGTATAAGGATTGTGCTTTCTGGGACGACCCAGAGGGAAGGTATGGGGAGGGAGGAGGGAGGAGGGTTCAGGATGGGGAACACAGGTATACCTGTGGCGGATTCATTTCAATATTTGGCAAAACTAATACAATATTGTAAAGTTTAAAAAAAAAAAAAAGGATTGTGCTTTAAAAGAACAATGGTACGGGAAATCCTCATTATTGAATATTCAATGAAAACAGGTTTATTTTGATAAGTGTAATTTTTAAGCTGACAAGATAGCAATAAATCAGTATTAACACTGAGTGTCTCTAGATGGTAGGTATACAGACAGTTTTTATTTCTTATTTTATACTTTTCATTTTTAAATTTTCTAAAATGAACAAGTTGACCTTCATCATTAGAAATGTTATTAATTGTCAAGTATGCCAAGATATGTTAGTGTATCCAAATACGCAAATAGCTAAATTGCAGCTGGTGAGCTTCTTGAGTTCTGCCTTGAGGCTATCAAAGTATCTAATTAATGGATTAAAAAGTTCTTGGGAACACTACTTTATGTAAATCTACATTGAAATGATAGCAATAGAAAAAATAATCAATCAGGATTTATTGGTCCTTCCAAAATCCATGTATTTTTCTTGTGAGAACTTTAATACATACGTGTTGCAAAGTACAACTTAATTTGAAGTTTTTCTTTTATATTTCTAGAGCTTAAGGGAAATAATCTGAGTCCATTAGCTGAAGTAAACCATTACAGTAAAATAATTAATTTTTACTGCATGCTAACACTATGCTAGGACCTTTCTGTTTTGCCTATTTAATCCTAACACCAGCCCTCTGGAATAGATGTTATTATCATTCATTTTTGGAGTAGGAAATGGCAACCCACTCCAGTATTCTTGCCTGGAGTATTCCATGGACAGTGGAGCCTGGCATGCTACTGTCCATGGGGTTGCTGAGAGTCCAATGTGACGGAGCACACACGCATACATTATCTATTTTACAGAGAAGGAAACTAAGTCTCAGTGAAGTCAAAGTCACACAATTAGACTGTCTCAGCTAAGAGTCAGGACTCCAACACAGCAGTCCTCAAGGAAAGAAGTTTAGGCTACATTGGCATGGAGAGTAAGATAGGATATGAATTTTTCATGAAGGGCTCTGACAAAGGCCACTGAGGAATGGCTGGAGCTTGAGGCTGCTGCTGCTACTGCTAAGTCACTTCAGTTGTGTCCAACTCTGTTCGACCCCATGGACAGCAGCCCACCAGGCTCCCCCGTCCCTGGGATTCTCTAGGCAAGAACACTGGAGTGGATTGCCATTTCCTTCTCCAATGCATTAAAGTGAAACATGAAAGTGAAGTCGCTCAGTCGTGTCCGACTCTTCGTGACCCCATGGACTGCAGCCCACCAGGCTCCTCCATCCATGGGATTTTCCAGGCAAGAGTACTGGAGTGGGATGCCATTGTCTTCTCCGGAGCTCGAGGCAGGTGGAAGTTATTTGTGGGAAGGCACTGGTTATCTGGGCCTGTTTTGCAGTGTGCCTGACACAGAAGGCATGCCTGTGTGCCCTGGTGGAAGGAAAGGGCTCTCAGGGGCACCTCTGTGTTCCAGGAGTACATGGAGCCAGCCTGGCTCTAGCTGACACTTACTGCATTCCCTGCAGGAACAAGGTACATGTCTGGAGGCCACCCCCATGTGGGAGTGGAGCTTGGAAACCTGGCTAGGGATGCAGTGGAGCTGCCCTGGTGGGCAGGGACTTGGGCAGGAGAGAGAAGAGATCCCCTTTTCTGGTGGGTGGAGAGTCGGGGAGTTCTGAGGGCTCCTACACTGCTGGTGGAAGAAGGAAAGACGTTGCAGGGAGGACAAAGCTCCCATTAGGGACCAGACGCTATGTCTTCAGGCCCTACTTGACTTTGATTTGCAGTCAGCTCATAAGACACCCACTTTGGAAGGTAGGAGGGAGAAAAGGACGATGTGAAGGAAGCTGATCTGGACCAGTCGCCATGCTGGGCTCCAGGGAAGTGTACGCAGCACCGGCACACAGAAGCCCGGGCATTAGGTGCTATCAGTGTTATTGACATTGCTGCTCATCCTCACAACGCCACAGGGAGGTCTTATTACCTACATTGTACAGATGACAAAAATGAAGTTCAGGAAAGAGAAGTGATTGGGGAGGGAGTCAAAATTTAAGAACAGTTTGTCTGACTCCAAACTCCAGGTGTCAGATCCCTGTAGTAGGGAGAGCCTGGCAAGACTACAGCTGGTGTTGGTAAAGGCGCAGTGAGGGGAGAGAGTAGCAGGTGGAAAAGAGGGAGGTGGGGACTGGAAGTGGAGGGAAAGAATTCCTTCTGGAAAAGCTCCCCCCGGCGCTGGGCTGCCTTGTGAAGCTGCCCACCAGGAGTAGGGGACCAAGAGAGGCCAGGGACAGGACTTTCCTCTCCTGGACAGGCTTAGAGCTGCAGGCAGGCTCTGGGCATCAGCAGGAGCATCAGCCACTGTTAATAGAGAAGCAGCCTTGGCACCTGGCTGGGGCCATGCCTGGTAGGGACCAAGGCAGCCTCTGAGCCATCTCTGAGCCCGTCCTGGGTGCTTCAGGGGCTGAGGCGGTTCTTGGCTCCCAGGAGTTTTGTTATCAGGTGCTCAGCCAAGACCATATGTGCACTTACTTGTTGCCGGTGTGATGGGATTCGCCTTCTCTGACTTTTACGCCTTTAGGCTAAATGAACCCAGAGGACCACATGACTCAAAAGTTGATTCATCTTTCCATGTCCAAGAGTTACAAGTATCAGAACTCTCAGGTGAGATCCACTCTTGGCATCATGACCGCATTCCTCTTTTGAAATTCCTCTTTGCAAAGAGAGTGGCATGTGTTGTTTTTTCCAGCAGTAGAAACAATAGGTTGGTACAAAAGTAATTGTGATTTCAGACTGTGAATTTTAGATTATAACTAGGCTCAAACATATCTTTATTAATCAAAATAGGAACCATTACAATCAACACATTTTTACCAATGAGAAATAAGTTTGCTGATTCCTAAAGTGTAAAAAATCCATGCTTCAGGATTCGATGAACTCTTGGAAAGCACTTTCTACCTGCTGCCAGTTGTGGTAGCATTTTGCCTGCAAAAAGTTGTCAAGATGCTTGAAGAAGTGGTAGTCAGTTGGTGAGAGGTCAGGTGAATACGGCAGACAAGGCAAAACTTCGCAGCCCAATTCATTCAGTTTTTGAAACATTGGGTTGGGCATTGTTTTGCAGAAGAATTGGGCCCATTCTGCTGACCAATGCTGGCTGCAGGCATTGCAGCTTTCAGTTCACCTAATCGATGTCCTGAACAAACTTCTCAGATGTAATAGTTTTGCCAAGATTCAGAAAGCTATAGTGGATCAGATGGGCAGGAGACCACCAAACAGTGACCATGACTTTTTGGGGGTTCAAGTTTGGCTTTGGGAAGTGCTTTGGAGCTTCTCAATCCAACCTCTGAGCTGGTCACAGCCAGTTGTATACAATCCACTTTTCGTCTCACGTCACAATCTAATTGAGAAATGGTTCCCTGTTGTTGTGTAAAATAAGAGAAGACAACACTTCAAAACAGTGGTTTTTTTTGATTGGCATTCAACTCATGAGATACCCACTTATGGAGTTTTTTCACCTTTCCAATTTGCTTCAAATGACAAAGGACCATAGAATGGTCGACATTGAGTTCTTTGGCAACTTCTTGTGTAGTGGTAAGAGGATCAGCTTCGATGATTGCTCTCAATTGGTTGCTGTCAACTTCCAATGGCCTCCCACTACGCTCCTTATCTTCAAGCTCTCGTCTTGAACCACCACTTTGCAAAACTCCTTGAACCACCACTTCACTGTACATTCATTAGCAGTTCCTGAGCCAACTGCGTTGTTGATGCTGTGAGGTGTCTCCGCTGCTTTATGACCTATTTTGAACTCGAATAAAAATATCACTTGAGTTTGCTTTTTATCTAACATCATTTCTATAGTCTAAAATAAATATAAAATAAACAGCAAGTAACAAGTCATTAGCAAAAAAATATAAAGCAAGAAATGTGCATTAAAATGATGTACAACACAACCACTTTTGTTTAGGAAAGTATTCCAGTATCAAATGGCAAAGTTCAACAGTGTAAAACCATAATTAGTTTTGCACCAACCTAATACAAATGTTTCCCTCGGAAACCTTGGCTGTTTTACTGATAACTAATTTGTTTAGTGATAATGATTACCCAGCAGCAGCTGAAGTAGGGACCCAGTATCACACTGCAAAATTTATTATGTTCCTTCTGTGTGCAGACCATTGTGCTAAGACGTTGGGGTGCTACAAAAGATGCGGGGGTGCAGGCCTCAGCCAGGAGAGTTTACAGGCTAATCAAAGAAAGAAGATGGGAAAAACAACATGATACACAACTGCAACAGACAGGATCTATGCCGCTCACACAGCCATAGTGTGATAAGAATTGAGTCAGCGATGGAGACAAAGACTTCAGGAGAAGGAGGTCCTCCAGCCATGTTTTGGAAAAGAGAAGCCAGAGTCTGGCAAGGAGAAAGGAGGAGAGAAGGACAACACTGAAATTGACCTTGGGGTATTTTTTAAATGTTGCTCTTGTTCGTGTTGGTTGATTCAGATCAGCCATAGTGCATGAAGGATAAGAATATTTGATTTAAGAAGTCAAACAGGATCTTCTAAAATTAGGTCAGAATATTTGCCCAAGGAGAAGTCAGAGCCAGGTTTCAGAACTGTTTGGGAAATTGTTAGTATTGGTCCCAGGACCTGATGCTTTAGTAGTAAGGTAGGCCACGTGAATATTTGCTTTCTCTGCTGATGCAAATGGTAGATCTCCCAGGCGAATAGCTCAGTGAGCCTTGCCTTCACATCTCTGAAGGTGAAGATTTTGGACTGCCTTTGTGGGCAATGTGGTACCACTGGAGGATTTGAAGCGGAGAAGGCAATGGCACCCCACTCCAGTACTCTAGCCTGGAAAACCCCATGGACAGAGGAGCCTGGTAGGCTGCAGTCCATGGGGTCGCTAAGAGTCGGGCACGACTGAGCGACTTCACTTTCACTTTTCACTTTCATGCATTGGAGAAGGAAATGGCAACCCACTCTAGTGTTCTTGCCTGGAGAATCCCAGGGACGGGGGAGCCTGGTGGGCTTCCGTCTATGGGGTCACACAGAGTCGGACACGACTGAAGTGACTTAGCAGTTAGATCATCATATCTGTATTTTAGAAAGACCATTCTATCATCTGTTAGTATTATTCTAGGCTATAATTTTGAAATACCAGTAGTCTTTCTTCTCCCAACATCTCTTTATTCACCTCTCACCGACCTCTCATCTCCTTGCTCCTTCAAGCAAGGTTAGTGTGTGTTTATCACCTCAGTGATGGAAACTCAACAGATAACAGGCATATAGGTGCCTGTTTTGCTGGCTTTTGAGTTTCTCAAGTCTAAGCCCCTGTGTGAAGGAAGGACTCTGACATCCACCAGAGATTTGGGAGAAGATGTGATGCTTCACTTGAAGGTCCCTGTCTCCAGTCTCTGGGGAATTTGGGGGATAAAGGGGTGCAGAGGGAAAGCAAGAGCTGTATAGTCATTAAGGGATTCTTAAAGGCAGGGTTGTGTGTCCCAGGTGGCTGGAAATGGAACCCTAGGATAGAACCACCAATTAGGTTGTGAGACTGGAAAGAGGAACCTGCCCCTTACTTCTAGGGTGGAGCCCTGGTAAAGTGGCAAGACCCTAAAGAAGTGGATCTGGGACCTGTCTTGGCAGACAGGGCTGTGAAACAGCCCCACAAACTTCCCCATGCCACAGCATGGATTGAGAGCAAGGGAATTACCTCCATGCTGCTGGGAGGGGCTGAGAAGAGTGGCTGCTTTGAAAGGGTTTAGTGGGTAGGAGTGAGGGCAGCTCAGCTGCCATCTGCATGGACGATGGTCAAGGTCAAATGAGATGATGATGGTCTCAGCAGATGCACATGTGGACAGATGACAAAGACTAGGTGTCTTCCCCAATCCTCCCCCCACCCCACCACAATATAGCCATGTGTGCCCTAGAACAAAGACATAACCTCAGATTGGTAAAGTTTTGACTCCTCTCATGAGATGAGGGCCAAAATAGATATTAAGTTGGATTATAGAAAAAATAAGGGAACTTTCCAGGTGGCATTAGTGGTAAAGAACATACCTGCCAAAGCAGGAGACATAGGAATGCAGCTTCAATCCCTGGGTGGGGAATATCCCCTGAAGAAGGAAATGGCAACCCACTCCAGTATTCTTGCTGGAGAATCCCATGGATGGAGGAGCCTAGCAGGCTATAATCTATAAGGTCACAAAGAATTGGACATGACTGAAGGAACTTAGCATGTAGCATGCATAGAAAAATAAATATTTACATATCTGTAGACTAAGGTTTGTATCTGCTACTGTCTGTTGTTAAATGATATAGATTTTTTTCCCCAGTTAGTTAACCTGGGGTTCTATTTGACTTTATACAGAATTTTGGAGAGAACTCTGGAATTTTTAAATGTCACAGCTTTTACCTCTGATCCTGTGTTTTGGGCTCAATGTCGCCTTCTTTTAAGTTCAGAAGATGCTGAAAAACAATTGTTAGAGTAGTACAAGTTTATGTGAAGAGTAACCAGAGCAAAGGGTAGGAAAATCAGCATGTAGTAGGTCCTGGCCAGGCCAGCTCATAAGCCCCGGCTTACATGCATGCTCAGTTGTGTCCAATTCTTTGTGACCGCATGGACCACAGCCCACCAGGCTCCTCTGTCCATGGGATTCTTCAGGCAAGAATACTGGAGAGGGTTACCATGCCCTCCTCCAAGGGAATATTCCCAACCCAGGCATCAAAACTGGGTCTCCTGCCTTGTAGGCAGATTCTTTACCATTGATCCATCTGGGAAGCCCCATAAATCCCTGCTGCTGCCACTGCTGCTAAGTCACTTCAGTCGTGTCCGACTCTGTGTGACCCCATAGACGGAAGCCCACCAGGCTCCCCCGTCCCTGGGATTCTCCAGGCAAGAACACTGGAGTGGGTTGCCATTTCCTTCTCCAACG